>NC_092333.1:615082500-615410000 GCF_046630445.1 Rutidosis leptorrhynchoides | reverse complement strand
TCAAAATATATTAAAAGTGTTGTAAATATATTTTGAACATACTTTGATATATATGTATATATTGTTATAGGTTCGTGAATCAACCAGTGGCCAAGTCTTACTTCCCGACGAAGTAAAAATCTGTGAAAGTGAGTTATAGTCCCACTTTTAAAATCTAATATTTTTGGGATGAGAATACATGCAGGTTTTATAAATGATTTACAAAATAGACACAAGTACGGGAAACTACATTCTATGGTTGAATTATCGAAATCGAATATGCCCCTTTTTATTAAGTCTGGTAATCTAAGAATTAGGGAACAGACACCCTAATTGACGCGAATCCTAAAGATAGATCTATTGGGCCTAACAAACCCCATCCAATGTACCGGATGCTTTAGTACTTCGAAATTTATATCATATCCGAAGGGTGTCCCGGAATGATGGGGATATTCTTAAATATGCATCTTGTTAATGTCGGTTACCAGGTGTTCACCATATGAATGATTTTTATCTCTATGTATGAGATGTGTATTGAAATATGAAATCTTGTGGTCTATTATTATGATTTGATATATATAGGTTAAACCTATAACTCACCAACATTTTTGTTGACGTTTTAAGTATGTTTATTCTCAGGTGATTATTAAGAGCTTCCGCTGTCGCATACTTAAATAAGGACGAGATTTGGAGTCCATGCTTGTATGATATTGTGTAAAAACTGCATTCAAGAAACTTATTTTGTTGTAACATATTTGTATTGTAAACCATTATGTAATGGTCGTGTGTAAACAGGATATTTTAGATTATCATCATTTGATAATCTACGTAAAGCTTTTTAAACCTTTATTGATGAAATAAAGGTTATGGTTTGTTTTAAAATGAATGCAGTCTTTCAAAAACGTCTCATATAGAGGTCAAAACCTCGCAACGAAATCAATTAATATGGAACGTTTTTAATCAATAAGAATGGGACATTTCAGTTGGTATCAGAGCGTTGGTCTTCGACCGTGTTTACTTGAAAAATGATTGCTTAACAAATTTTGTTGGAAACTATATATTTTTAACATGTGAATATTATGTGATATATTAATCTCTTAACGCGTTTGATATTATGTGATAGATGTCTACCTCTAGAACAAGTCCCATTGACTCACCTAATAATAATGAAGAGTCAAATGTAAATTGGAATGATTCGTGGACTGATTCACAAGTTCCCGAAGAGGAACCGGAAGAAGAGTCGGAACCGGAAGAAGAATCGGAACCGGAAGAAGAATCGGAACCGGATGAAGAAATAGAACCGGTGGGGGAAATAATAAAACGGTTAAGTAAAAGAAAATCCTCAACCAACCGACCAAGGTTAATTATGGTCAATGGTGTTTCCGCCAAGGAAGCAAAATATTGGGAGGATTACCAATTCTCCGATGAATCGGATTCCGACGAGAATTCCGATGATGTTATAGAAATTACCCCAACTGAATTTAAAAAGGCAAAAGAAAATAATAAGGGAAAGGGCATAAAAATAGAGAAATCTAATTCCAACCCCGATGAACTTATATGTATCGTCAACCCCCGAAGTCCTTAAGTTGTAACAATGACCCGGGAACCTCTAAACCACCAGGTTTTTCTAAACCAATGTGGATAACGACGGCTCGTATTAGGGGAACATCATATATCCCTAGAAACTTGGCAAAACGAACCAAAACCGAAGAAGAAGAAACAAGCGAGTCGGAATAAGATAGTTGTATTCATGTGGTGTAATATATGTAATATAGTGTGCTTATGCTTTATGATATATGTAAAAATTGCTTGTATTAATAAGTATTTTTTTTATGAATCTAACTCTTGTCTATTTTACAGTATAAAAACACAAAATGGATAGACAACCCAATATTTTAAGAGACCTACCCGGAGACATGATTGATGAAATCTTGTCTAGAGTCGGTCAGAATTCCTCGGCACAACTATTTAAGGCGAGATCAGTTTGTAAGACATTCGAAGAACGTTCCAAGAATGTCTTGGTTTATAAGAGACTTTCGTTTGAAAGATGGGGGATATCACATTGGGAAACCCATAAGTTACGATGTGTTTACTTTGACGCATATATTGCGGGGAACCCAAATGCTATTTTACGCAACGGGTTAAGAAATTATTTTGACTCAATGTATCCGAATATAGGACTTCATGATTTAGAAAAAGCGGCTAACATGCAACATAAAGAAGCATGCTATGCTTATGGGTTAGTAATGTTCGCTTCTCACCAAAGTGAGAAAAAGAACATCGGGCTACAACTATTAAACAAAACGTTCCCACAAGTGACGGAGTCGGTAATTGGGGTAAGAAATGAGGTTTTTAGATTGTTACGGGACTGTTGGACATTACGTAACCCTCGTCCCTTTGACGACGTTACAACACGCTGTCTTATCAACGGCCATAACGGTTATGTTCCACAAGACCAAGGATGGGAAGTAGTCCTAGTAAAACCAGAATGCATGACTTGTTTCTGGACGTATGAATTACGTGTCTTTATTGCCTTTGCTGAACGACTTGTGTACTAGCTAGAATTATCTTCACAACTATCTTGTATCAAAGTTATTGTGTGCTATATTTCATGCTTTATGTAAAATAAGCGGTATTGTAAGTTTGTATAATATTGTATAAAAGTTTGAACGCGAAATATTATTATAATCAGTTTTTCATATAGAATTGTAGTAGTTGAATTGTATATTAGCTACTAAGTATGAACTTAACGGGTAGGTACTACCCGAATTTAAACTTATAAAACGCTAATATGAAGAAAAAGCTTTTATAAATGAGTTCATATTATGCTACGAAATACTATTAACTACTCTTAATATTCTGTATGATTAACTTGTTCCATTTGACTATTTTGAAGGAAATGCACCGACTACTCGACACACCGTGAATATGAATGAAGAGGAATTCTGTACTTTTCTAGCTTCAAACATAGCCGCAGTACAGGCTGCGCTACATACCAACAATAACCTTGGATCTAGCAGTACAGGAAATCGTGTAGGATGCACCTACAAAGAATTCACTGCCTGCAAACCTTTGAAATTTGATGGAACCGAAGGACCGATCGGATTGAAACGGTGGACCGAGAAGGTTGAATCGGTGTTTGCCATAAGTAAGTGTACTGAAGAGGACAAAGTGAAGTACGCTACGCATACCTTCACAGGTTCTGCGTTAACATGGTGGAATACCTATCTAGAGCAAGTGGGACAAGACGATGCGTACGCACTACCGTGGTCAGCATTCAAGCACTTGATGAACGAGAAGTACCGTCCCAGAACCGAGGTCAATAAGCTTAAGACAGAACTTAGAGGGTTACGAACCCAAGGATTTGATATTACCACGTACGAAAGACGATTCACAGAATTGTGCCTATTGTGTCCGGGAGCATTCGAAGATGAGGAAGAGAAGATCGACGTGTTTGTGAAAGGATTACCGGAAAGAATCCAAGAAGATATAAGTTCACACGAGCCCGCCTCCATACAACAGGCATGTAGAATGGCTCACAAACTAGTGAACCAGATTGAAGAAAGAATTAAAGAACAGACTGCTGAAGAGGCCAATGTGAAGCAAGTCAAAAGAAAGTGGGAGGAAAACGGTGATAAGAATCACCAATACAACAACAACAGCAATTACAACAATAATCGCAACAATTATCCCAACAATCGCAACATCAATCGCAACTACAACAAACGGCCCAACAACAACAACAACAACAACAACAACAACAACAGCAGCAACTACAACAATCATCCCAACAACAATAATAACCGCAACAACAACAACAATCAGAAGCAGCTATGCCAAAGGTGTGAAAAGTATCACTCGGGGTTCTGCACCAAATTTTGCAACAAGTGTAAAAGAAATGGTCATAGCGCGGCGAAGTATGAGGTCTACGGACCAGGGGTTAATAGAACGAAAGGAACAAATGGTGTCGGAACGAGTAATGGCGGAGCAAGTAGTGTCGGAGCAAGTTATGGCAATGTAGTTTGTTATAAATGTGGAAAACCGGGCCACATTATTAGAAATTGCCCGAACCAGGAGAACACGAATGGACAAGGCCGCGGAAGAGTTTTCAATATTAATGCGGCAGAGGCACAGGAAGACCCGGAGCTTATTATGGGTACGTTTCTTATTGACAATAAATCTGCTTACGTTTTATTTGATTCGGGTGCGGATAGAAGCTATATGAGTAGAGATTTTTGTGCTAAATTAAGTTGTCCATTGACGCCTTTGGATAGTAAATTTTTACTCGAATTAGCAAATGGTAAATTAATTTCAGCAGATAATATATGTCGGAATCGAGAAATTAAACTGGTTAGCGAAACATTTAAGATTGATTTGATACCAGTAGAGTTAGGGAGTTTTGATGTGATAATCGGTATGGACTGGTTGAAAGAAGTGAAAGCAGAGATCGTTTGTTACAAAAATGCAATTCGCATTATACGAGAAAAAGGAAAACCCTTAATGGTGTACGGAGAAAAGGGCAACACGAAGCTACATCTTATTAGTAATTTGAAGGCACAAAAACTAATAAGAAAAGGTTGCTATGCTGTTCTAGCACACGTCGAGAAAGTACAAACTGAAGAAAAGAGCATCAATGATGTTCCCATTGCAAAAGAATTTCCCGATGTATTTCCGAAAGAATTACCGGGATTACCCCCACATCGATCCGTTGAATTTCAAATAGATCTTGTACCAGGAGCTGCACCAATAGCTCGTGCTCCTTACAGACTCGCACCCAGCGAGATGAAAGAACTGCAAAGCCAATTACAAGAACTTTTAGAGCGTGGTTTCATTCGACCAAGCACATCACCGTGGGGAGCTCCTGTTTTGTTTGTCAAGAAGAAATATGGTACATTCAGGTTGTGTATTGACTACCGAGAGTTAAACAAACTTACCATCAAGAACCGCTACCCACTACCGAGAATCGACGACTTATTTGATCAACTACAAGGCTCGTCTGTTTATTCAAAGATTGACTTACGTTCCGGGTATCATCAAATGCGGGTGAAAGAAGATGATATTCCAAAGACTGCTTTCAGAACACGTTACGGTCATTACGAGTTTATGGTCATGCCGTTTGGTTTAACTAATGCACCAGCTGTGTTCATGGACCTTATGAACCGAGTGTGTGGACCATACCTTGACAAGTTTGTCATTGTTTTCATTGATGACATACTTATTTACTCAAAGAATGACCAAGAACACGGTGAACATTTGAGAAAGGTGTTAGAAGTATTGAGGAAGGAAGAATTGTACGTTAAGTTTTCAAAGTGTGCATTTTGGTTGGAAGAAGTTCAATTCCTCGGTCACATAGTGAACAAAGAAGGTATTAAGGTGGATCCGGCAAAGATAGAAACTGTTGAAAAGTGGGAAACCCCGAAAACTCCGAAACACATACGCCAGTTTTTAGGACTAGCTGGTTACTACAGAAGGTTCATCCAAGACTTTTCCAGAATAGCAAAACCCTTGACTGCATTAACGCATAAAGGGAAGAAATTTGAATGGAATGATGAACAAGAGAAAGCATTTCAGTTATTGAAGAAAAAGCTAACTACGGCACCTATATTGTCATTGCCTGAAGGGAATGATGATTTTGTGATTTATTGTGACGCATCAAAGCAAGGTCTCGGTTGTGTATTAATGCAACGAACGAAGGTGATTGCTTATGCGTCTAGACAATTGAAGATTCACGAACAAAATTATACGACGCATGATTTGGAATTAGGCGCGGTTGTTTTTGCATTAAAGACTTGGAGGCACTACTTATATGGGGTCAAAAGTATTATATATACCGACCACAAAAGTCTTCAACACATATTTAATCAGAAACAACTGAATATGAGGCAGCGTAGGTGGATTGAATTATTGAATGATTACGACTTTGAGATTCGTTACCACCCGGGGAAGGCAAATGTGGTAGCCGATGCCTTGAGCAGGAAGGACAGAGAACCCATTCGAGTAAAATCTATGAATATAATGATTCATAATAACCTTACTACTCAAATAAAGGAGGCGCAACAAGGAGTTTTAAAAGAGGGAAATTTAAAGGATGAAATACCTAAAGGATCGGAGAAGCATCTTAATATTCGGGAAGACGGAACCCGGTATAGGGCTGAAAGGATTTGGGTACCAAAATTTGGAGATATGAGAGAAATGGTACTTAGAGAAGCTCATAAAACCAGATACTCAATACATCCTGGAACGGGGAAGATGAACAAGGATCTCAAGAAACATTTTTGGTGGCCGGGTATGAAAGCCGATGTTGCTAAATACGTAGGAGAATGTTTAACGTGTTCTAAGGTCAAAGCTGAGCATCAAAAACCATCAGGTCTACTTCAACAACCCGAAATCCCGGAATGGAAATGGGAAAACATTACCATGGATTTCATCACTAAATTGCCAAGGACTGCAAGTGGTTTTGATACTATTTGGGTAATAGTTGATCGTCTCACCAAATCAGCACACTTCCTGCCAATAAGAGAAGATGACAAGATGGAGAAGTTAGCACGACTGTGTTTGAAGGAAGTCGTCTCCAGACATGGAATACCAATCTCTATTATCTCTGATAGGGATGGCAGATTTATTTCAAGATTCTGGCAGACATTACAGCAAGCATTAGGAACTCGTCTAGACATGAGTACTGCCTATCATCCACAAACTGATGGGCAGAGCGAAAGGACGATACAAACACTTGAAGACATGCTACGAGCATGTGTTATTGATTTCGGAAACAGTTGGGATCGACATCTACCATTAGCAGAATTTTCCTACAACAACAGCTACCATTCAAGCATTGAGATGGCGCCATTTGAAGCACTTTATGATAGAAAGTGCAGGTCTCCGATTTGTTGGAGTGAAGTGGGGGATAGACAGATTACGGGTCCGGAGATTATACAAGAAACTACCGAGAAGATCATCTAAATTCAACAACGGTTGAAAACCGCCCAAAGTCGACAAAAGAGCTACGCTGACATTAAAAGAAAAGATATAGAATTTGAAATTGGAGAGATGGTCATGCTTAAAGTTGCACCTTGGAAAGGCGTTGTTCGATTTGGTAAACGAGGAAAATTAAATCCAAGGTATATTGGACCATTCAAGATTATTGATCGTGTCGGACCAGTAGCTTACCGACTTGAGTTACCTCAACAACTCGCAGCTGTACATAACACTTTCCACGTCTCGAATTTGAAGAAATGTTTTGCTAAAGAAGATCTCACTATTCCGTTAGATGAAATCCAAATCAACGAAAAACTTCAATTCATCGAAGAACCCGTCGAAATAATGGATCGTGAGGTTAAAAGACTTAAGCAAAACAAGATACCAATTGTTAAGGTTCGATGGAATGCTCGTAGAGGACCCGTGTTCACTTGGGAGCGTGAAGATCAGATGAAGAAGAAATACCCGCATCTATTTCCAGAAGATTCGTCAACACCTTCAACAGCTTAAAATTTCGGGACGAAATTTATTTAACGGGTAGGTACTGTAGTGACCCGAACTTTTTCATGTTTATATATATTAATTGAGATTGATATTTACATGATTAAATGTTTCCAACATGTTAAGCAATCAAACTTGTTAAGACTTGATTAATTGAAATATGTTTCATATAGACAATTGACCACCCAAGTTGACCGGTGATTCACGAACGTTAAAACTTGTAAAAACTATATGATGACATATATATGGATATATATATAGTTAACATGATACTATGATAAGTAAACATATCATTAAGTATATTAACAATGAACTACATATGTAAAAACAAGACTACTAACTTAATGATTTTTAAACGAGACATATATGTAACGATTATCGTTGTAAAGACATTTAATGTATATATATCATATTAAGAGATATTCATACATGATAATATCATGATAATATAATAATTTAAAATCTCATTTTATATTATAAACATTGGGTTAACAACATTTAACAAGACCGTTAACCTAAAGGTTTAAAAACAACACTTACATGTAACGACTAACGATGACTTAACGACTCAGTTAAAATGTATATACATGTAGTGTTTTAATATGTATTTGTACACTTTTGAAAGACTTCAATACACTTATCAAAATACTTCTACTTAACAAAAATGCTTACAATTACATCCTCGTTCAGTTTCATCAACAATTCTACTCGTATGCACCCGTATTCGTACTCGTACAATACACAGCTTTTAGATGTATGTACTATTGGTATATACACTCCAATGATCAGCTCTTAGCAGCCCATGTGAGTCACCTAACACATGTGGGAACCATCATTTGGCAACTAGCATGAAATATCTCATAAAATTACAAAAATATGAGTAATCATTCATGACTTATTTACATGAAAACAAAATTACATATCCTTTATATCTAATCCATACACCAACGACCAAAAACACCTACAAACACTTTCATTCTTTAATTTTCTTCATCTAATTGATCTCTCTCAAGTTCTATCTTCAAGTTCTAAGTGTTCTTCATATATTCTACAAGTTCTAGTTACATAAAATCAAGAATACTTTCAAGTTTGCTAGCTCACTTCCAATCTTGTAAGGTGATCATCCAACCTCAAGAAATCTTTGTTTCTTACAGTAGGTTATCATTCTAATACAAGGTAATAATCATATTCAAACTTTGGTTCAATTTCTATAACTATAACAATCTTATTTCAAGTGATGATCTTACTTGAACTTGTTTTCGTGTCATGATTCTGCTTCAAGAACTTCGAGCCATCCAAGGATCCGTTGAAGCTAGATCCATTTTTTTTTTCCAGTAGGTTTATCCAAGGAAATTAAGGTAGTAATGATGTTCATAACATCATTCGATTCATACGTATAAAGCTATCTTATTCGAAGGTTTAAACTTGTAATCACTAGAACATAGTTTAGTTAATTCTAAACTTGTTCGCAAACAAAAGTTAATCCTTCTAACTTGACTTTTAAAATCAACTAAACACATGTTCTATATCTATATGATATGCTAACTTAATGATTTAAAACCTGGAAACACGAAAAACACCGTAAAACCGGATTTACGCCGTCGTAGTAACACCGCGGGCTGTTTTGGGTTAGTTAATTAAAAACTATGATAAACTTTGATTTAAAAGTTGTTATTCTGAGAAAATGATTTTTATTATGAACATGAAACTATATCCAAAAATTATGGTTAAACTCAAAGTGGAAGTATGTTTTCTAAAATGGTCATCTAGACGTCGTTCTTTCGACTGAAATGACTACCTTTACAAAAACGACTTGTAACTTATTTTTCCGACTATAAACCTATACTTTTTCTGTTTAGATTCATAAAATAGAGTTCAATATGAAACCATAGCAATTTGATTCACTCAAAACGGATTTAAA
The DNA here is from genome assembly GCF_046630445.1 of Rutidosis leptorrhynchoides. NCBI lineage: Eukaryota > Viridiplantae > Streptophyta > Magnoliopsida > Asterales > Asteraceae > Rutidosis > Rutidosis leptorrhynchoides. The sequence goes on along the minus strand of NC_092333.1, from coordinate 615,400,624 downwards.
ATGAAGAAGTTATGGGTAAAACAAGATTGGATAATTTTTCTCATTTTAGCTACGTGAAAATTAGTAACAAATCTATTCCAACCATAACTTAATCAACTTGTATTGTATATTATGTAATCTTGAGATATCATAGACACGTCTACAATGTTTCGACCTATCATGTCGACACATCTATATATATTTCGGAACAACCATAGACACTCTATATGTGAATGTTGGAGTTAGCTATACAGGGTTGAGGTTGATTCCAAAATATATATAGTTTGAGTTGTGATCAATACTGAGATACGTATACACTGGGTCGTGGATTGATTCAAGATAATATTTATCGATTTATTTCTGTACATCTAACTGTGGACAACTAGTTGTAGGTTACTAACGAGGACAGCTGACTTAAGAAACTTAAAACATCAAAATATATTAAAAGTGTTGTAAATATATTTTGAACATACTTTGATATATATGTATATATTGTTATAGGTTCGTGAATCAACCAGTGGCCAAGTCTTACTTCCCGACGAAGTAAAAATCTGTGAAAGTGAGTTATAGTCCCACTTTTAAAATCTAATATTTTTGGGATGAGAATACATGCAGGTTTTATAAATGATTTACAAAATAGACACAAGTACGGAAAACTACATTCTATGGTTGAATTATCGAAATCGAATATGCCCCTTTTTATTAAGCCTGGTAATCTAAGAATTAGGGAACAGACACCCTAATTGACGCGAATCCTAAGGATAGATCTATTGGGCCTAACAAACCCCATCCAAAGTACCGGATGCTTTAGTACTTCGAAATTTATATCATATCCGAAGGGTGTCCCGGAATGATGGGGATATTCTTAAATATGCATCTTGTTAATGTCGGTTACCAGGTGTTCACCATATGAATGATTTTTATCTCTATGTATGGGATGTGTATTGAAATATGAAATCTTGTGGTCTATTATTATGATTTGATATATATAGGTTAAACCTATAACTCACCAACATTTTTGTTGACGTTTTAAGTATGTTTATTCTCAGGTGATTATTAAGAGCTTCCGCTGTCGCATACTTAAATAAGGACGAGATTTGGAGTCCATGCTTGTATGATATTGTGTAAAAACTGCATTCAAGAAACTTATTTTGTTGTAACATATTTGTATTGTAAACCATTATGTAATGGTCGTGTGTAAACAGGATATTTTAGATTATCATCATTTGATAATCTACGTAAAGCTTTTTAAACCTTTATTGATGAAATAAAGGTTATGGTTTGTTTTAAAATGAATGCAGTCTTTCAAAAACGTCTCATATAGAGGTCAAAACCTCGCAACGAAATCAATTAATATGGAACGTTTTTAATCAATAAGAACGGGACATTTCACCACCCCCACCCAAACGATATGGGACTGAAGCTACGCTAAATACTTTTTTTTAAATAGCATTTTGAGATCACTCAAAAAAACTAAAGCACTCGTACGATCATTTTCCTTAGTTGCATAACTTGCCATAACTGCTGCTTTGGAGGAAATTCAGATCAATCCGAGGGCATGGCTGGTAAACTCCTCTCCCCTGGTAATTTTATTTTCTACGCTTAAGTGAGGACGGAGCAAGCTTTTCTCTCTCCTATTTTGTGCAATAATTACTTGTATCCATAGCTGATGTGACGGTCTATCCTAAAAAAAAAAAAGTATGTTATGATTGAAAATGATCGTCACTATAATTCTATAATTCTTTACTTGAATATATTTCGATCCATTGTTTTGATGGATTAAACCATCTTTCTTGTATTTTTTGTGTTGGTGGGTATCATAGTCATTCTTTTTTGAACGATTAATTATTATTTTTTCTTTAGCTTTCATGATACTGACACATTTGAATAATTACGGCTACGTTTTTATAATTGGCGCAAATATATTTAACAACTTAAAATTTAATCAAATCAAATTTCTGTCATGATTTGTTGAACTTCAAATGTAACTCCAAGTTTTATCATCTATGGTTCTACACATTTTGATATACGGAGTATATGATAAAGTTAGAGACAATGATAGACGTGTGTCATCTTTTTATTAGTTGTCTTTTATTGTTGTTTATGGAATCATACACAATAATACTCCGTAACACTTAATTGAATAACAATGTGATCTTTTGAAATTTTATTTGTGATGGTTCTCATCTTCGCAATCCCTCTATCGTTTTGTTTTCAGGCATACTTTTCAATTGAAAAAGTTGAAGCAACTTAACAATACTTTTTCTTTATCGTCACACGATGCGTTGAGACCACATCTTGTAATGTGGTTGCAAAATGCCGCAAACATACAATTCATATATGTGATACTCGTCTTTAATCCTTATAGTGATAATGACATACAATTCATATATGTGATACTCATTAACATTACTATAGAAACACGTTTTCTGTAAAAATTGCTAGCAAATATATATATTATGCATATAAGATAGATCATGTATAGAGGTGAAGCTAGAAATTAAAATTAAGGGGAATTCGACTTTTTTATAAGCCATAAAATTATAACAAAGCAACGTCGTGATCACATATTTTGAACGATAGTATCATTTTCGTTTTGGTCCTTCAACCCATTTCTGTCTTCTACTAGTTTTCATTAATAACAACGATATATCTAACATTAAAACATCTCAAACTAATGTAACTTGCACCAAATTTATTGAATAACAATGGTTAAACTTGAGTTGTTGAGGGTAGCTGAGCACCACTCAGTCCCTCCCTTATCTCCGTCAGTGATCATATATTATATATCATATCATATATATCATATATCATAAATATAATTAATGCAACACTACCTAAGCTTGAGTTATTTTTATTACCTAAGAAATCTTCTAACGTTGCTGGAACTTATAATTGTCTATCTTGTTTATGAAAAGCAGTTAAAGAAGCTACTGTAATTATAAGTGTATCATAAGTCTTATTCTTTAAAAAAATCATTTTTCTGTTAACCGCTCTAGAAGCTTATCTATTCATTTAGAGTACTGCGGAGTACTACGTATTTGTTAATTATTCATTATCCTTATGATTACCACAAATTATACACAAACTAAACAAGCTATGTTGTCACCGGTCGTCCACCGCCACCGTTGTTTGGTGCCGTTGGAAGTCAAGTTGTCGAGCCGTTGGATTTAAGATAACGATTGCAGGAGAGAATGCACGGTGGGCCATAAGGAATTGGAAATGAGACCAATCGGTATTAAAGGTTAGCATATATATTCTTTGCCTGCCACATATGACATAACGTCCCTTCACATTTACCTTCCTTTTACTTTTTTAAACTAAATTGTAGGAGTAATTATTATTATTAATATTAGTTAATATTCGTAATTAATCGGTTTGCGGGCAGCTAGAGTCGTCGTGGATGACTACTGGGAGATTAATTAATTCAGCTTCATAAAATTTATCCTAATGACCTTTAATTTTAAATTGTAAACCCTAACTATTCTACTACTCTCCGTGGTTAATTGCATAACTTTTTTATTATATAACTAATGTAGGAGTATTAATTAACTTGTAATCGATAAATTTAAGCCATAACATTTGTATGACTCAAAACTAATGGACAATTTTGAACCGCGCAGGCTTGTCGGAGTGGTCAACGAGTTGCTCAATAAAACACATCACTCGGGTTCAATTGTTGGTTATGCTAGATTGTTCAAAAATGAAGTGTGATTAGAGGGTGCGCATAATGCGCAATTCACCTGATATCAGGTCTCACGATCGGGGGGCTTGATTACCCGATGTTTTACTTTCTATGGGGGGGAGACAATGTGCTCGTTCATAGGAGTATTTCCTGACTTACACACAAAAAAAATGGACAATTTTGTATATACATACCCGCCTTCGTCGTCAAGATTTATATAACGTTTATTGAAGGGACAATATGTGTGTGAGAGAGAAAGTGAGTAGAGAGAAATCTAGAGAGGTGAGAGAGAGAGGTGAGGTTCGAAATTCTCCGGCAGGCACGGGAGAGGCTCGGGTTCGATACAATGGTAGACTCAAGGATCGTTTAGCTTGGCTATTCGGATCCCAATTGACCTCTTTCATGTTCTTCAACTTTCCTGAAATATGGAATGTGGGAGATCTATGGAGGACGTTCAAACCCTTTGGGGACCTTAGGGATGTTTATGTGGCGGCCAAGAGATTAAGAAATGGGCAACGGTTTGCATTCGTCAGGTTTGGTAACGTGAACAATGCAGATTACTTACTTGCATCTCTGGCCAAAATAAAATTCAAGGATCTAAATATCAAAGTTTTCAAGGCTATGGAGAGATGTGATGATGGTCAGGAGGGTTTAAGGAACAAGACTTTCACTAACAAGCAGGCTCATGATTTTCACAATAACGCTTTTAGGGACCAAAGGGATTATAGTAGTGTTGCTGGGAACAATCGAGGTGATCTTAGGGACTTCCTGTCAAAATCTAAATCGGGTCTTAGACACATGCTTAATGAGAAGACAACCGGTCACACTAAGCAAGAAGCTGGGGTAAACAATAAGAGGATTTTGGTGAGGACATCTGAAGAAGTTAAGCATTCGAAGAAGAGGTATATTCTTGGCGTGTTGAAAGATTGGAGATACATCCAACAGATTGGTGATCTTAGCCGTGCAGAAGGTATGAGGGATTGTGATATCAAATATCTGGGTGGTTTAGATATTTTATGGATCTTCAACTGGTCTCTTGAAGCTAGTAGAATCATGGACAATCGTGAGCATGCCATTCACAAATGGTGCAGTAAAACCCAGATTCTGACAAAGCCTTATGTTAGTTCAAAAAGGTTAGTCTGGATCAAAATTAGTCGGGTTCCTATTAATTGTTGGAACGTGGAGGTGTTTTCTAAGGTTGCTAGAACCTGGGGTAATGTGATGGATACAGTTAACTGTTCTATCACCCAAAATAATCAAAATCTCGTTTATGGGAAAGTTTTGGTTTTGACCCATGTCTTCAATCTCATTGACGATAGTATTATGCTAGAACACTCGGAAGGTATTACGAAGGTATTTATCACCAAAGATCACAACAGTAGTTTCGATGTCTGCTTGGTGGATAATGTGTTTGGTGCTGATGAGGGTAATCAGGAAGATGAAGAGGTAGAAGATGAGTGTATTAATGATACGTTTGATAAGGAGGATAATGGTTATGAAGATGGTGAGATCGATAGTTTTGGGTCCCTTGAATCCGATGAAGATTTGGAATCTGTCCATGATTTTCCGACAAACTTTAACAAGATTCCGGCCCCTAATGACGGGAGTATTAATCGGAATCTTAATTCTACTCCGGTGGAAGATGAAGGATCAGAAGGGATAGGTATTGGTTGCTCGGCTCAAGAAAAGTGCATTTATGATTGTCACCCTAATGAGTATGTCTCTAATACTGGCGTGCAAGATAACGGCTGTGAGAATTCCTATAACCCTAATGAGTATGTCTTTAATACTGGCATGCAAGATGAGTGTAATTATCATGTTCCCGATACGGGGGCAACAACTCCAATCAAATCGCCAGTTGTTGTGAAAGACTCACTTGATCCAATTTGCCCTTCCAACAAATCGGGCCCATGCCCACCTGGTAATCCACTAAACGCACGTGGTTGTTCACCAGGCCAATCCACCATCAAAATTCACCAAGTTGGGCCGAGTAACTCGAATGGCCCAATTCCCAATAGGAGCCCAAACTCTTCCACCGATTGTAAGGCTCAATCTAATCGTTCGAGGGTTAATTCAAAGGTTAATTCAGGTCGTAACTGCAATGCTCCTATTGTAAAAAATAGAAGCAAGGCTACCAAGTCTCGTGGGCAATCTAAGAAAAAATGCTGTTGGGCTGGCATTAGAAGTTGGAAGACATCCTCTAGGATGATGAATATCAAACAGTCTGCCCGTAATCACAACAACGATAATCCTCTGAGATCGGTGTGCACTTCATGTGCAAATCTATCGGGGTGCTCAACATCCACTGCTACTAACTGTGATAATAATTCGTGTAACTCTCAATCTGTCAACAGTGCGCATTCATTGGGGGTTAAAGAATATGGCAAGAAGTTGGGGCTCAAATGGAAGGAGAAACCTTCCACTTTGTAAGTTCTGCTGTTTGTTTTTTCTTCTCGCTTTTCTTTATTTCATTATGAAGATTATTTCAATCAACATTAGAGGTTTTCGTATCGGGAGTAAATTCAACAAAGTTGGGTGGATTAAAAAGCTGATTAGGGTTGAAAAACCTAGTTTTTTGGTGTTGCAAGAAACGAGGCTGAATGTGGTTGATGTTAATTGGGTAGTGTCGTTATGGAGTTTGCCGGATTGTGACTTTATTCAGCGTGAAAAGGTAGGCAATTCGGGTGGGCAACTAATCATTTGGGATACAAATTGCTTCGAGGCTTCTAGTGTCATCAAATTCGAGTGTGTTATTGGTGTGCAAGGATCGTGGAGAGATACTAATGAGTTGCTCAATATAGTGAATGTTTATGGGCCCCATGAAGATGTTAACAAAATCAAACTTTGGGACTCTCTATCTAGTATGCTAGGGCAGACGGTTGAAGCTTGGGTTTTGTGTGGGGATTTCAATGAGGTGCGGAGCGCGGAGGAAAGGTTAAACTGTGATTTTCTCGAGTACAGGGCTCGTAGGTTTAATGATTTCATTATTAATAACTCGTTGGTGGACGTTCCTTTAGGGGGCCGTATTTTTACTAGGGTTAGTGATGATGGGGTTAAGTTTAGTAAATTAGACCGCTTCCTTGTGTCGGAGAAATTCCTTCTTATGTGGAAAGACCTAACGGGTATGGTTATGGATCGAAACCTCTCGGATCATTGCCCGATCGTGTTGAAAGATGAGGTAAGGGACTTTGGCACCAAACCCTTTAAGGTGTTTGATGCTTGGTTTAATGAAAAAGATGTGGGGGACATTGTTAAAAATGCATGGGGGTGGCGGTTCCAAATAATCTCCGAAAAGACTGCATATTTCGCAATAGGTTAAAGAATGTCAAGCAAGCTTTAAAGGAGTGGAGTTCCAAAAAATTTAATAAGTTAGATGAAGAGATTGAGATCCTAAAGAAACAAGCTAACGATTTGGAACTTAGAGCTGAGATTGCGGGTTTAAATGATGTCGAACTTGCTACATGGCAAGAGAGTAGGAAGTCGTGGTTAGAGAAAGAGATAATCAAAAATGACATGCTCCGACAAAAGGCCAAAATTAAATGGACCCTAGAAGGTGACGAAAACTCGAAATTTTTTCATGCGTTCATCCGAAGAAATTACAACAAAAGCAACATCCGTGGTTTAAAGGTTAATGGGTTATGGGTTGATGCTCCTTGTGACATAAAGAATGAAGTCTTCAATTATTTTGAAAAAAGATTTCAAGAATCTGACTTCGAGAGGCCTACCATGGAAGATCTCAACTATCCGTCCTTATCCCCTCAAAATGTTCTTGATTTAGAAGCGAAATTCGATGAAGGTGAGATTAGAGAAGCAATTTTTGATTGTGGTAGTTCGAAAGCTCCCGGACCGGACGGCTTCAATCTTAGATTTTTTAAAGACTTTTGGGATACGATTAAAGGTGATCTTATTGATGCAATCGGGTGGTTTTGGGAAAAGGGGGAATTCTCACGGGGATGTAATGCCTCGTTTGTTACGTTAATTCCTAAGAAACCGAGCCCTTCCGGGTTAAATGATTTTCGTCCAATAAGCTTGATTGGTAGCTACTACAAGGTTATAGCCAAGATTCTCTCTAACTGTTTGAAGAAGTGTATTCCGAGGCTTGTGGGTAGTGAACAAAGTGCTTTTATAAAGGGGAGGTTTATCCTTGATGGTGCTCTAATAGTTAATGAATCAATTCGTTTCCTAAAAGCTTCAAAGCAACAACGACTTCTTTTTAAAGTGGATTTCGAAAAGGCCTTCGATTACATTAATTGGAATTTTCTTTTGGATGTGATGAAGTGTATGGGGTTCGGAGAAAAATGGAGAACGTGGATTTTTTCGTGCATAAGTTCATCCTCCATCTCGGTCCTTGTTAATGGATCATCGACTAAGGAATTTTCCTTGGGCCGTGGCATTCGACAAGGCGACCCATTGTCTCCATTCCTTTTTATTCTTGCGGCGGAGGGTTTGAACATCTTAACGAAAGCGGCTACAGAAAAAGGTCTTTTTGAAGGTATCAAAGTGGATAAGGACAACGTTGTCATTTCTCATCTCCAATATGCCGATGACACTATTTTCCTTGGTGCATGGAATAGGGATAATGCCTTTAGTCTTCAAAATCTCCTAAAATGCTTCGAATTGGTGTCGGGTTTGAAAGTTAATTTTCATAAGAGCTACCTTTATGGGATTGGTGTTGGTGAATCTAATGTACAAAACATGGCTCATTCTCTTAATTGTCAAGTTGGCTCCTTCCCGTTCACCTATTTGGGCCTTCCGATTGGTACGGATATGAGCAAGTTATTTTGTTGGAACCCGGTAATTGATAAGATAAAGGCCCGGTTGTCTAGTTGGAAAATGCGAAAGTTGTCTTTTGGTGGACGTTTAGTTCTAATTAAATCGATCCTCTCGAGTTTGCCATTGTATTATTTCTCACTCTTTCGTGCCCCGTCGTGTGTATTTAAATTAATCGAGGGTGTGAGGCGAGTGTTTTTTTGGGGCGGGTCCGATTCGGGGTCTAAAGTTTCTTTGGTTAAATGGGATGATGTGCTTTCTTCATATGATCTTGGGGGTTTAAATATTGGTTCATTGAAATTCAAGAATTTAGCCTTGTTAGGGAAATGGTGGTGGAGATTTTTCTCCGAAACCGGCTCCCTTTGGGCTAGTGTCATTAAAAGTATTTATGGTTCGAATGACGGTTTGGATTTAGGGATTGAAGAAATTCGAGCCTTAAAGCCAAGCACTTGGCGTTCTATTATTCTTGCAGGTCATGATATTCAACAGCTTGGTGTTCAATTTGTTAACTCGTTCGCGAAAAAGATTAGTGTTGACTCAACGGTCTCGTTTTGGAACGATGCGTGGATCAATGGTACCAAACTTAAGCTGCTGTTCCCAAGGCTGTTTCAACTCGAAATCGATAAAGAAGTGGCTGTAAAAGACAGAATATCGGTTGCTGCTGATCGTGGCTTGGAGTCTGCTGTTGGACGACATTCAGTTTCTGCTGCTGCCGAATTCATTGGCTCCTGGTCGCGGTTACCATCGGGTAGGACAGGTGATGAGCTTCGTAACCTGCAAAACCTAGTATCAAATTATTCTTTTGCTACTTCTGGACAGGTTTCGGTCTCATGGGCACTATCAAATGGTGCCTTTTCGGTCAAGGAGCTTTGCAATATTATCGAGAATCAAGTCGGGTCGGGTACTTCTAATACTATGGAAACCTTACGTAACAATCTTGTCCCTAAAAAGCTTGAGGTTTTTGTTTGGAGGTCGCTTAAAAAACGCCTCCCGACATTGACCGATCTTGACAAAAAAGGAATTGACTTGAATAGTATTAGATGCCCGTTGTGTGATGATGACATGGAATCGATTGAACATACGTTGGTGTTTTGTAAGCATGCTTTTGAACTTTGGAGTAAAGTGTATTCATGGTGGGGTCTTGGTCATGTTTCTAATCTTAGCATGTCCGAGATTCTTCGTGGCAACACTTCGGCTCCATCCTCGGGGTTGGGTAAGAAGATTTGGCAAGCGGTCGAGTGGGTTTGTGCTTATTTGATTTGGAAAAATAGAAATAACAAAGTGTTTGGTGGGAAGTGTTGGAACATCTCGGTGGCCTTCAATGAGGTACAACTTAAATCTTTCGAGTGGATCTCGCTGCGGTTAAAAAAGAAGAAGATTGATTGGTTGTCATGGTTAAACGTCCCAAGCATGTACTTGAGGATTTCTTAAATAGTTTAGATTGTAATTTTGTTGGTCTGTATCTTGTTTTGGTTTGCTGTCTCCGCAACCATTGATTCGTGTAATTTTCACAACCCTTCCTTTTTTCGGGTTGTCATGTCTGTATCCGTATTATTTTGTGGTATAAAATTTCTGCTTTTCAAAAAAAAAAAAAAAAGATTTATATAACGTTTTCAGGGTAAATTTTTTATATACACAAATTAAAGTTATAAAGTTGTTTGTGGTATGTACGAAATTTCATACAAGACCCTAAACTATTTTTCAGATGTGTTTAATCCTCATAATTTTTACTAGTCATGTGAATGATCCATGATAATCAAGGCATTAAAAAAGTTATTCTAAAAATTCACATGACTTGCTCCTGAGAGTCAAAATATTAAATCGCTTCTTACTGATCACCCCGTCTCTTAACCCGACCGCCCAATCGGCTACAACACCACCGGTTTACACCACCAGTCTGCAGAGAGTCTGTTTGAAGTTATTTATGCTACTGTTCGGTTGAAGCTCATGTCGGTCCACTTTAAAGAGTCGAGGAAGATTAAGCTCTTTCGGATCGCTTGGAAGTTAGATTAGTTTTGTCTGTCTAGCTTTTGTTTTCTGTGTTGCTCAGTCTCTCTTGGGTTGTTTTTGCTGTGCTTTAAGGCTATCTTAAAGCAGTTGTGCTTATTGTAATCATTCTTTTATTTATTTTTAACACCCCATATTTTCAGGTGAGTAACGACGTTTCAGATGTCGTCGGTAAAAGTGCCACTAAAAAGATGAAAAGTGCCACTAAAGCTGGGATGCATTCAAAAGTGCCACTAAAAGAGGAGGAACAACGTTCCAGGTGAAGGAACGACGTTCCAAAACCAAGAACGACGTTGTGATCAAGGGAAATGGGTACCAGCGAACATAACAAGTTAGATGCCATTTCAGGAACGACGTTCCTCTTAAAAGGAACGACATTCTTAATTTGGAACGACATCCCATGGTATGGAACGACGTTCTGACAACAAATCTGTGTTTATAGCCCGTTTTTAGGGGTTTTAAATGAGGGGCAATTGGGTCTTTTCACTTATAGACGATCTTATACCTGGTAAACTGACCCTAATCTCATTCATACTTCATTTCACACCTACTCAAACACTCTCAAACTTTCTAGAGTGAGAAACCCATTTCCTAGTGAGAGAAAGCTTAGATTGGAGGCGAAAGAGGTGGAATCTCACCAAAATGCAAGAGTTAACACTGTTGATCTTGCTTCTAGCTACGTGGTGATAGTGGTGGTAAGTCTTAACTCTGATTTTCATTCAATTTGAGGTTAGGGTTTGGAATTGCATGTTCTTGATTAGACCCATCTAGCTCACAAATGGGACTTTGAAGCTAGTTGTGGTTGTTGTTGACCCTTGATGGTGGGTTTTGGACTGGAAAACATCTTGGTCATGTATGGACTTGCAATTTGGGCATAATCACTAGTGTTAGTGTTGTTGTTGGTGATTGGAACCCAAATAGGTGTTCTTGGAGGTTGATTTTGAGTGTAAACCTAATTTGGGTCAAAATGAGTCATCTAGTTGAATTGGGTCATGTAGTGCTCCTAGCACTTGACCATGTGTTGTATTTTGTTGATTTGGGGTATTTGGGTCGTGTTTGACCTAGTTGGTGATTTTGGTGCAATTTGGGTCAAAGTTGCACTTGTGGATTTTTGGGTCAAGCTACTAGTGTTTATAGCTTGATGTTGTGTTTATGATAGGTGACTTGCTCTTGGATCAAGTTTAAAGTCCTAGAGAGGTTGTAACTCATCAAATTGCTCAAGGTGAGTGGAGTATTTATATGTATTTGTATATAAATTGTTTGCTTGCGGGTTAGTGGCGAGTACTATCCGATTGTGAAGGATTTTACTCTTTGTTGGCTACTTGATGCATTGTGGTGAGTGATGTCTCTAATAATGACTCGCTCTTTGTTGGCCACATTGTGTTTGGGGGAAAGTTGTGAGTGCGATTACTTTGAAGTCCACTCTTTATTGGCCACTTATGAGGATGTGGGAAGTGTTACCAATTGAGACCACACTTTTTGTTGCCACATTCGGGTGTGTATGGTGGTGCCAACCGGGAGGCGCCTTTGTTGGCCATGTACACGGGTTGATGACGCTAATCATTTGATGATTAGCAGTTTTGGGAATGGTTAACCATTTTTGCGTAATAAGTGTATTTTGGGTAGGTTGCGTAAGTAAGTGATCTATGTATGTATGGATATAAGTATTTCACTCAGTAAGCATTGTAGCTTACTCCTTTCGTTGTTTACTTTTTTTAGATTGTGGTACTTCGAAGGACAAGGGTAAGAGTTTCGCCTAGCTTGCTTGTGGCGGATTTTGAGAAGGCGTTTTTTGGTAATGGTCCCGACGGTCATGCTCATTAATGTGTTGTTTTTGGTAAAACAAATGGTTAAAGTTTATGGGTCTTGTGTACCCGATGATATAAACACTTAACTTGATGTATTGCTTAAACTTGTACTAGCTTTTAAACAAGTCATGTAATCAAATTGTGGTTGTGATGGTTATTATCAACGTGTAAAAAAAAGCGTGTCAAATTATTACAAGTTGTTTGTCAAATCGGTTCGGAGTCATTTCATTATTAATAAAAGTTTCATCGGGGTATCCCTTTACCCAGAAAAACACCACTAGTTTGAATTAGTATTTTAATTTGACGATTTTCATTTTGATCTATTGATTTTAATGGATTATAAATAGTTAACAGTGGTTAATGACCCTTATTGAATTGTACAATTAACAACACTAGTTTGAATCAGTATTTTAATTTGACGATTTTGATTTTGATGGGTCATGAATAGTTAACAGTGGTTAATGACCCTTATTATGGATGTCCAAAATTTTAGTTCACTTTCGAAAATAGATAAAAATAATAAAGTAAAGTTCTTTTATACCTTAGATTTTTGATTAAAAAAAATGCAGGTAAAAATAAGAGGTAAAACTGTATAGTAAATAAAAAATACTGTGTGATGATGACATTTATTAAACTGTGCGCCATTTTGTCTAGCGACTACTAAATTTCGTATATACCACATAAATCAACCATATAATTATATTGTCTTAATACTTTAAAAAAATCAATGTTTGAGTTAACGCGGAGGCGGAAGATTAGTAGGGCAGGGTGGGGCTGACGTCTCTATTAAAGTTGAAGGCCTAAGTAGTAATTTACTCATACTAGGACTACAAGTACAAGTGAATATGATCAATATTGTCATTCATGATGATAAGTTTTTATTTGTTGCTCAAAACTTTCAATTCTATCGTCTATAGGGTTTGACAATGCGCAATTCACTCGGTACCTGGTCTCGCGCTCGGAGGGTTTGATTACCCGAGGTTTACCTTTTATAGGGGTTCATAATACCACCGTTTTAGGTCTGTCATCATCACCATCACGTCCGAAACCATCAGGATGAGGATGAAGATTTGAAGGAGAAACTGAAAATGACGAAGTACCCTCACATGCCATGCACATGATATCAATTATTGGACTGACATTAACGTCCATCAGATCGAGGGATCAACCATGAACCCAAGTGCATAAATGGGTGACAAACCGCGTCCAAAATAAACGCTTGTGGCAAATGTGTAATATTGGGCAAACATGAGAGACCAACCGCACATTTTTTTTCTTTTTTTAAAACACGATTCATGTTTTACATTAAGGTTAAGTTGATTACTTAGAAGAACAAATTTTGCATATTCAATAGAAAAAGTTATGTAGTTGGTCCCATAAGTATAGACGTTAAAAAGTCTGTTAACTAATATCATGTTCACAAAAAGGATGATATTACCCTTCACGTGTGTGAACGTGATATAATATTAACGGATAACGTCCATTACTTGACGAATACTGTAACGACCCTGGATTTTCCAACGTTTACTTATTAATATTTATTATTAATACTTGTGATTTAATGAATGTATTGTTATACATTTACTTGTTACCATGATTGATTTTTAAATGCCCGAAACGTCTTTGTGACACACGTACATTTCAAGAATAATATTTTCGAGTATTATTTACATTCGTGATTAAGTCTTATTAATCATTTTAATTAATTAAGGTTATTAGTTAATTACTTGGGCTTCTATTGGATTTATTTGTTAACTAATGGAACTTGGGCTTTTATTAGTGTTAATGGACTTAAGAGCCCACCCTACACATTAAATGGATTAATAAGCCCACTTTATAAATGCAAGTATTACTCTTAAGATGGAACTAGATGGTTAAGTGCATGGAAGACTAGTTACAATATACTTACATCTTATCCCCATGAAAATACATCTAATAACCATCTTTTTGAACCTTTACATGCAAGAACCTTATGGACTCTTTCCTTCCCCTTTTTGATCCCAATACTGTCGGCCTACATGGAGCAAGAGAGGGTTTTTGTTTCATTTTTTGTATCACTTATTACTTGCATTCTTCACTAGTTCCATTTCACTTTACACACACACATCAAACTTACTTCTTTTTCTCTCATATTCTCTCAAACTTGTAAGTAACTTGAACTAGTTTTCTCTCTTATTTTCTTTCCTCTAAAAACCGTAGCATACACATCTCATCATCATTCTTTTGTTGTTAATTTGTTACTTGTTCTTTGTTGTAGCTTACTTACTTGTTATTTTAGTTATTTCTTACTAGTATTTAAGAATCAAACTCTTTAGTTTGTTCTTCTTTTTATCTTGTATTTACAAGAACACACAAGAACTAAACTTTCTAGTTTATGTTCTACATTTAATGTCTTAAAGGTTGTAAGTTCATGTGTTGTTAAAATCATACTTGAAGCTCATGTTGTAAACTTAAAAGTTTACTTCCTAAAGATCAAGACTTTGGCTTGAATCTTTAAAGTATGAACAACCATGAATTAGTTACTTGTTTATTTAGTTTATTACTTCATTTACTTGCACTTTAAATTTTGTGATTCATGTTCTTGTTGGTCAAGTGTTACTAGTTAACTTTGATCTCATTTTTCTTGAACAAAAGTTAACTTGAAAGTTCAAGAACATGGAAGTATAACTTTTTAGTTATAACTTCATACACTTGTGTTAGATTTAACTTAATAACTTTAGATCTAGACTTTTGGGTCTTGGATCTTCAAGATCTAACTAAGAACTATGTTCTACATTTTAAGATCTTGATTAGTTAGTTTACTTTCAAGTTTGTAGTTCAATATTACTTTTATAGTTCATGTATGTGTTAAATCTAAGACTTTAATGTAACTTTGGTTCATCAAACTACATACAACACTTAATTGAGTTGTGCTACATGTCTTAGACTTACACAAGTGTTATGATGGTCAAACCTTGGTTAAGATGATGCAAACACATCAACGAGTTGTACACTTGAAGCTATATGCATCAAGGATGAGAACCGTGATAAGCATCGAGTACCAAGAAACCCACCGGAACCTACTGTTTACTGTTACTGGGTTTGATCAGTACGACCTGGGCTGCTGTAAAGATGATTTTCAGTTAGCTCTGTTCGAATAGATAACTTTTCATTTAGGACTCGTCTTAATCCGAGTTACAGTTTAGGATTTATGGCCCTCCGATCGTCACTATGTCCTTTTAACGTTGTGTTGAAAATTCTGACCTACTCACACTTAGACCGTCGCCACGGTCAAACGAAGACGAGTTTGCTTCTGGGATTTTTTACCACAACTAAAGGACTCATATACGGAGTCATGGCCACTGGTCTCACCTTATTTCAGTAGGTATAGAGGCCGTGGTGACTGATCGAACTCAGCCTTTGTTTTAAACTCTTTTCTAGAATGAAACTTACTTTACACCTTTTGTTTGATGATGAATGATGATGACCCTTAAGACCTAATTTACATACATTTAAACCTATTGGGATGATTTACTGACTTAGTACTATTTGACTTAGGTTGAGGACTTTCCGGACCTACGTACTTGCTTATTTCCCGACTCGACTTTACCACTACTTTACCACTGTGAGTTATAGCATCCCTTTTTACTTTAACTATTTTGGGAACTGAGAATACATGCGCATTTTACGTTTTACATACTAGGCACGAGTACTTAAACTTTATATATGTGTGGGTTATACAACGGCATAAACATTCCCTTTAGCTCGGTAACGTTTAGTCATTGGTTTTTGAACCGGTGAACGCGAATCTTAGATATGGATCCATAGGGTTTGACATCCCCACTCGGGCTAGTCGCGCTAGCATTTAACGAGTGTTTAATACTTCGTATACATACGCACTTGCCAAGTGTACTTTCAGGGGGTATAAACGTTAAGTTAGTTACCAAGTGCCCACGGTTAAACATATACTTTATCATACTGTTTTGAAACGCTCTTTGTAGCACTAAAATCTCGTGGCCTACCTTACATACTGTTATACTTAAACTATAGCTCACCAACCTTTGTGTTGACGTTTTTAAGCATGTTTTTCTCAGGTGCTTAAGGTTGCTTCCGCTGTGTACTAGTCTTGCTGTAGACACCCGCTGCTCTAGAGTTATCACAGCATGAACTGTTTATCTCGCATTCATAACTTTATTACTTTTGAAACTATGATTTGTAACGACCTAAGGGTCACGTACTATTACTATTTGCTTCTGTTCATTGAGGCATACTTTTGGATTGTAAAACTTTGACGTTGGTTATCACGTCAGCTTTTATCATGAATGTAAACGTATTTTTGAAAATGCATATAGTGTTTGACCTTGTAATGATCCTGTTGTTGATGATTCGTACACGATGGTTTTGTACGGGACATCACAAATACCACACACATAACTTTTGCATACCAGAGTAACTATCCAGGTTAACAAAAAATGTAGAGGGGCAAAATTTGGTATGTTAAGGTTAAGTTAGATTTCTTTCGGGGTGGGCCTGGTGAGTTTTCAAAGGAAACACATGGTCGGGGTGTCCCTGCCAAACATACACCTTTTTTGGACTTAAATTAGATTACT
Organism: Rutidosis leptorrhynchoides; assembly: GCF_046630445.1. Taxonomy (NCBI): domain Eukaryota; kingdom Viridiplantae; phylum Streptophyta; class Magnoliopsida; order Asterales; family Asteraceae; genus Rutidosis; species Rutidosis leptorrhynchoides. The sequence goes on along the minus strand of NC_092333.1, from coordinate 615,383,786 downwards.
AAGTCCATTAATATCTAGGTGCACAGTGGTGGTCTCTCGAAGGTTTTTCGACTGCCTGAACAGTGGTTTGGTCCGTTTAGATAGGTGGCTTATGCGGTTTACTGGTCTGAGGTCGGGTATTCTTGGGTCCGCCGGTGGTCGTTGCTTGCTGTTTGGCTTTGGTCTGATTTTGTTCTCTTTGCCGGGATGTTGATGTGGTGTATTGGGAGGTCCTTTGCAGGCTTGGCCGAGCTCGAAGGGTGCTATATAGGTAGGTTAGTTTTAGGGGGGGGGGGGGGGGGGGGGGTTGCAACTAGTTGTTTATGTTCGTTTTTGTTGAAATGATTGGTTAAGTTTCAACGTAGTTCACTTTCATTTAGTAGTTCAATGATCGTAATTATTTGGTGGAACATTGGTTCGTGTACAAGAGATAATTCAGATGCCTGATCTTTATGATCTATAAATGAATATATACATTTTTCAAAAAAAATAAAAAAAATTAATCGTAGATATAAGCAAGCTTGGAGAACTCGGATCTCGAGGAGATCTCGTTTGGACATTTTTGGGGAGATCTCGGCATCTTGAAAAATATTTTGGGGTGATCTTGGACGTTGACTTACGTTACTTTTTAATTTTTTAAATATAAATAATTAAAAATAAATAAATATATGTACATTGATATACATTTTACGAGATTTTATAAGAAAATCCGAGAAATGAGCAAGAAAATCCGAGATATTACGAGAACATCCGAGATTTTACGAGAAAATCCAAGAAATAAGCGAGAAAATCCAAGTAATCATGACTTTGACCAAGTTTGACCACGTTGATCGAGAAATCTCGGGAGATGGATATCTCGTCTCGACTGTCTTCCAAAAACGAGATCTCGGGAATAAATAACGAGGTTTCCAACACTGGATATAAGTCATACCCAAGTATTTCGTGAAAACAAAAATATTAAATTGTTACCATATAAAATTAATTTTCGTTAATGTGAATCCACGGCATCACTCACCTTTTCTTCGCAAAATGTTCAACGTACACGCAAGAATAGATATATGGTTGAGAGAAGAACAAATCTTTTGCCTTTTTGTTAGAGTACTTAGCTTCAATTTAATCATTATTATATTTATCAAACATTAATCAGGTTAAATATAGGCCACAAAACTTGAGATACAAATCTAAACCAAATCCCACTAACAATTACGAGTATTTTAATACTAATCTATCACCTTTTGGTACATCAGTTTTGTACCTTGTTTCAATTCATCATGGTTATCTATCTATGTATGGATTAATTCCCTTTTCTTTAGCATAAACAAAAGCAAATATATTAAAATATTTCTGATACAAAATCGTTCTTTAGGTTTACGTTAAAATTTTATACATTCTATCGTAAAATATTCAAAATAAAATTCTTTGTGAAGTGTTATAATTTTCATATATGGAAAAGGGAAAAGGAGATTAGCTAGGTTGTTGAGAAGCTTTGTTGCGATGTGGTGACATAAATATATAAATGGGCAAACATAAGATAAAAATGACGAAGTAGATTGTCACAGATTCTAACACTTGTGCATTATGAGCTCGTCGAATAAGCGTGAAACACCTACAAAGATGTTCATGTGCAAATTAAGTGTGCTCTAGTTTTGTCTTTTTCGTATTGTCAAAGAGACCGATCGAGACAGATCCATATGAGTGAATCATAACATATTTAATCACATTTGTCATTCAAATTCAAATTGGAATAAAAATAAAATTAAAATTAAAATACTAATAAGAATGTGAGTTAAAAAACGTGATTCAAAAAACATTTTGTGGGTTATATATATATATATATATATATATATATTGTGGTACCAAAATATAATGTGGAACCGGGTTGACAAACACACAAATCGGCCTCGGCTTGCAATCGAGATAGCTTGCTGTCAAAGAAAGATATTAATTTTATTTATGTTATTTATTTGGTATTAGTTATATTATTTTTAAATAGATATAGGAAATCTCGTTGATTATAGATTAATAATTCTAGTTGGTTAGGATTTGTCAGACTATTATATATACTCCAACTGCATGTACGTGGGAGGATATCTACCAATCTCTCTTTGAATTAATAAAAGCTTGAGTTTTAATACTCCCTTTTTCTTGTTACATAAGAGTTCTACGTAATTGTTTTATCAATTAGACACGTTTGTGTTTTAATTGTTGTTGCGAAGAGCGTTTGTCTTCCAACGGATCCTTTGATCTTCATCAATTGGTATTCAGAACAATCGATCCAATCTATCATAATTCCAATTAGTTGGGTTTCTCCCACGTTTGGATTTTTGATAATCTATCCACCATATTTTAATTCTGATTAGTTGGGTCTCTCCCACGTTTGAGTTTTGATATTCAAAAAAGGAAAAAAAAAACTCGGCGTACTGTTCACGGCACTGTTCATCGTCCGAAAACGCGTCAGAATACTATTCATCGTCAGAAAACACTGTTCATCCGTCAGAAATCACTGTTCATAAAAAAAAAGATTTTTTCTTTTCTTTTCTTGTTTCAATGGCAGACAATAAGGGTAATCAAAATCATGATCTCGCTATCGCCCTCAAAAAACTCAAGAACACGCTAGATATAGTTAACAAATCCAACGAGCGTGCAAAACAACGATGGGTTGAAGAAGGAAAGCGAAGAGCTTGGATCGAGTCACAACAATATCATCAATATGAACTACCACAATACTACCAACGCCCCGTCTACTATCAGACACAATACTACCATCAACCTTATTATCAACAACAACCCTACCATCAACCTTACTATCATCCACAACCCTACCAGCAGAGCCAACCTGTTAATGAGACTTTTGATACGGACGACTTCTTTGATTCGATGAAAAGATTAATATCGGGGTTGAAGAAATCAGATTCTGAGTCTCATATGGAGAAGCGTGATAAAATAGTTGAAGAGAGTCAGATAGAAAACATGTCCTCGTGTCCAGAAAAAGAAAGTAATATCATGGAGGTGGAGAATGATATAGTTATTTTTAATGTTGAAGAAGGTAAAGAATCTACAACACAAGATTTCGACTTGTTTGGCTTTGGTTTAGAAAAGGAGAATTTAGCTATATGTAAAGTAGTCGCGGTTTCTGAAAGTATTCGGGATAAATGTGAAGTTCTAGCGGTTTCAAAAGATTATGGAGGCAAGAAAATATCATATGTTTATTTGAATAACTCCATAGATGCAAGCAAGATGATTAATAAAGGAGATTTGCTCGTATTTAGCATTGAGAACTCGAGGTCGAGTTCTTTTCAAGAAGGGGAGAAGGGTAAAAGGATTTTAAAAGATAAGAATTTTGCAAGAGGTCGTCGCAAATTAATTTGGAATGAATTAATTTGGAATGATAACGATGAATTTGTCCTTGAATGGTTTGCATTTGACCCGGGCGTATGATTTTATTTGAGTTGGAACTCGAGGACGAGTTCATTTGAAGTGGGGAAGACTGACGTGGTACCAAAATATAATGTGGAACCGGGTTGACAAATACACAAATCGAACTCGGCTTGCAATCGAGATAGCTTGCTGTCAAAGAAAGATATTAATTTTATTTATGTTATTTATTTGGTATTAGTTATATTATTTTTAAATAGATATAGGAAATCTCGTTGATTATAGATTAAGAATTCTAGTTGGTTAGGATTTGTCAGACTATTATATATACTCCAACTACATGTACGTGAGAGGATACCTACCTATCTCTCTTTGAATTAATAAAAGCTTGAGTTTTAATACTCCCTTTTTCTTGTTACGTAAGAGTTTTACGTAATTGTTTTATCAATTAGACACGTTTGTGTTTTAATTATTGTTGCGAAGAGTGTTTGTCTTCTAACGGATCCTTTGATCCTCATCAATATAGAATTATTATCATTGTTATATAAAATAAAGACAAAATTGCTGAAATAGTCCCTGTGGTTTGTATCAAAACGCTGGTTTAGTCCCTGTACTTTTTTTTTGATGGATTTGGTCCCGGTAGTTGGTAAAAGTTGCTCATTTAGTCCCTCTGACCGACGGCCGTCAAAAAATGCCGTTTACTCCAGTCATGTGCCAGACATGTGAGGGTATTTTCGTCAGTTTCTTTCCTTTATTTACAATATTGCTAAAATGGTCCATATGGTTTGTAACAAAGTTGCTGGAATAGTCCCTGTGGTTTGTAAAAAAATTGCTGAAATAAATTTACCTTATCTCCTTCCTCGCCTAAACCCAATTCAAATCCATCTTCCCAAATAAACTATTTCAGCAGTTAAATTCACAACCCAATCAACACATATTCCTATATTTTTTTATAAACAAGATCAAAATTAAAATCAAAATCAAAATAAGAAATCCATATATGTAAAGTTTGGACAAAATTGGAATTGAAATTGCTTACTTTTATTAAATGCATACTACTGCTACTGGCTTCATACAAAACAAAAATGAGAATAAACAAAACAAAAATGAGAATAAGTGGCCACTAGCCAACAATTACGAAAAATCCAAAACAAATAGGAAATAGGAAATACTAATTCAACTAAAATACAAATACTTGATTACGTTCAGATACGTTCTTGAAGACTCGGATGCCATCATGAGTTAATCTCTTATTGCAAACAATAAATTACAATAATACATTACCAAAAAAAAACTACAGTGCCCCGAAACTTTCCAGCTTCGTTCATATCTGTGACGGCAAAGTTCCGGCCACCATCACCTTCTGGTCGAAACCTGAAATGAAATCAGATCTGGATCTGAGAAATGAAATCAGATCTGAAACGAAATCTTCTATGGTTGCTTCAACATAATCAAATCTAAAAAATGAAATCAGATCTGAGAATCCTTAAATAAAACGAAATCAGATAATGGTTATTGAAGACAGATGAAGACCGGTGGTATTAATCATGAAGGCGGATAGATTTCTGGTTGTCTTGATTCAACGACGACGATGGATTTCCGGTCATTTGAAGAACCATAGTCGGATTTCAAAACCACCACAAAGTTATGGTGTTCAAAACCACCAGATTTAATTTGGAGTTTTTGTTTAAAGTGTTTGTGTTGGATTTAATTTGATTTAGAATTAGTTAGAACTAAATAATGGCAGATGGTTAGTATATGCTTGGTTCGTTTTTTTAGAGAATTTGATGTGGATTTGTTTATCAATGTAGAGAATTTGGGGATGAAGATAAAGATAGATAATGAAGTTTTTTTTAAAGGAAAGACAAACCACAGGGACTATTCCAGCAACTTTGTTACAAACCACAGGGACCATTTTAGCAATATTGTAAATAAAGGAAAGAAACTGACGAAAATACCCTCACATGTCTGGCACATGACTGGAGTTAACGGCATTTTTTGACGGCCGTCGGTCAGAGGGACTAAATGAGCAACTTTTACCAACTACCGGGACCAAATCCATCAAAAAAAAAGCACAGGGACTAAACCAGCATTTTGATACAAACCACAGGGACTATTTCAGCAATTTTGTCTAAAATAAATATAAAATCTAACTAAAAGCTACCCGAGATACATAATTATGGATACATATTTTGACTTGAAACATCACATTCACATAAACTGAGATACTATACATGTATCACAATGTTTTTTATAAAGAATTCTACAAAATTTAATATATAAAGAAACGAAAGTTGATACATAAATAACAATTAGAACATAGATTAACCTGAAAAAAAGATACGTGTCAACCTTTATTACGTTGACATACAAACAAAAGTGACTATTTTGACGTTGATTACGTTGCTCAATGTTAAGCGTCATTTGACGAACAAATTGTTTATTCCGCATCAGAGAGGTTTCGATCTTTTGATTCCCTAATTTCACATTTAAAAGGGTTACGATCTACGGAGTAATATATTCATTTCTCCAATACAAAACATATGTTAATAGATCATTTTTAAAAAATGTAGACGTTAAGTTATTAACACTACTCAATATCACTTTAAAAATTCGTCAACACCACGGGCTCTTAAACTCAAAATGAATTTTTAAAATTTGTCCACACCACGGGTTCTTAAACTAAAAAGAATTTTTTTTAAAATTTTTTGTAGACATTAAGTTACTAACACCACCAAAAACCACTTAAAAAATTTATCAACACCACAGGCTCTTAAATGCAAAAGAAAGTTAAAGTTTTAAAATTTGTTACTCAAAAGAATTTTTTAAAATTTGTCAACACCACTGGCTCTTAAATAATACTTATACTTTTCCTATTCTTTTAAAATCGTTATTTAATTACATACCAATATGAACTGCAAATTACATTTTTTAACGGTTTTTTACACACCCGTGCAACGCACTGGCTCAAAAACCTAGTGTATATATATATATATATATATATATATATATATATATATATATATATATATATATATATATATATATATATATATATATATATATATATATATATATATATATATGTTTGGTTCCCATAATTTTTAGAAAATATGTAATTATGTTATGTTAGTTTTTTTAGAAAGGTAGAAATTTAATTAAACTAAATTAACAAGCTTCAAAGTCTTGATGGTGACTTAAATATGTAGTTTACTTCATACATGCAATCTACGATAATTACAAAATTAAGTGAAAAAAAAAAGAAAAGAAACAAACGGTTATACTCCCTCCGTCCCAAAAAGAATGTGTGATTTGACTTTTTGTTGGATTTAAGATATATTAGTGAATTGTCTAATTTATTCCTCATTTAATGTTGTTATATATAGTAAGTTATAAATTAATTGCTATATTTAATGCTGAATTTTCAATAATAAAAAGGGTGTTATTGGAACTTTATTGATTTTTTATTGTTACTTAAAGTAAGAGACAATATTTTTGAGACAAACAAAAATAGTAAGACAGACAGTTTTTTTCGAGACGGAGAGAGTATTTATTAAAAAAGAAAGACCTTGAATAATTAATAACTGAAAATAGCTTAAACGATTCTTAATATCATACTCCGTAGTTTTGTTCACATTATTATCGCTTTTTTTTTTTTGGCTAATGGGTTTTACCCGGCGAATCTTTATTAATAAAGAATAATGAATGTTTACAATGAAGCACAAAACGGCTTTAGGAGAGCCCTAAAACCTCGCAAACAACCAAGCTAGACATAAAAAATATGAAACTAGCCACCCGAGCTAACGCTATGTACATAAACAATCATGAAAAAAATTTAAGAAATCTTCCAATCCGATTTAAGCCGCAACGTCTGAGGTGTCGACTTCCACGTGATAGACATTAATTTCATTCCAACTGTTGAATAAATAACCTTGTACACCTGATCAACCGATCGTTTCTTCTTCTTGAAAATCCTATTATTTCGTTCCTGCCATAACCCATAAACACATGCCGCATATATATATATATATATATATATATATATATATATATATATATATATATATATATATATATATATATATATATATATATATATCCTAGAATCACTGAAAATTGGAAAATCCATATGCTGTTTAACTTGGTTCCATACCTGGCGAGAGAAAGTGCATTCAAAGAACAAATGATTATGAGAGTCCGGAACTTGTTCACATAAGGAACACACCATTATGCAATTCGAATTAATCTCCCAATGTTTCATCTTTTCCTGAGTTTTGAGCTTTTCACGCATTAACAACCACTTCACAAAAGCATGTTTCAGAATGCTTTGGGAAAACCACACAACCGAGACCTATGGAACTTGTGAGGCTTTACTTCGAACAAACTTCCAAACATCATTAACCGAGAACTCATGCTTGGTACCCTCATAATCCCGCCACATTATCATGTCATGACCATCACTTAAAACAGGCGCATTAGCATACGAAAGCAGAGGGAATTGGTTGGTCCAGTTCCGGGGCCAGGCCATATGATTATGGGACATCATGTCTTTGATAGAAAAAGAAGGGTCAAACCCCTCCTGATACATCATACGTGTAGTAACAAAGTTCGATAGAGGTCCTGAATCACACCACACATCATACCACACCGAAGTTCTTTCACCATTACGAATAACATGAAAAAACTGACCTTTTATTTGTTCCCGAATTCCAAGAATACGACGCCAACTCCAACTTGCATTTGAAGGAATATCAATATCCCAAAAGTTACGTCCCGCAAGCTTATAAGTGTGAACCCATTTCACCCACAAGGACTCTTTATGTGAAAGAAGACGCAATATGTGCGTAGAAATTAGTGCCACATTCCATTCTTTGAGGTTCTTAATTCCCAAGCCACCTTTAATTTTTGGGAGGCACACATCCTTCCACTTAACTTTGGCCTTACCCTTCTTTAAAGTACTTTGGCACCATAGAAAGCCTCTCATCAAAGCTTCAATATTGTTCAGGGTAGCACATGGAAGAATGAAAACAGATTGCCAATAAACTTGCATGGATGATAATACAGAACTAATTAGTTGAAGTCTACCTGCAAACGACAAGAATCTATTCTTCCAATTCTCCACTCTATTTTTCACGTTATCAACAAGGACTTTACAATCCCTATAGTACAATCGTGACGAAATCAACGGAACACCCAAGTATTTTACCAGAAGAGACTCTTCCTCAAATGGAAGAATATTAAGTATCTGATTATTGATAGCTTGAGTAACATTAGCAAAATAAGCTTTACTTTTTGGCATGCTCGGGACAAGACCTGACCATAATTTAAATTGGTCCAACGCTTCACTGATAGACTTAATTGTAATAATGTTCGCGTCAGCAAAGATAAACAAATCATCAGCAAAGCATAAATTAATGATTTCTTGTTCTTCAGACTTGGGATGAAATTGGCCTGATTAGCAAGAAGAAGAGAAAGCACTTCCATAACAATCGTAAATAAATAAGGCGACATCGGATCACCCTGACGTAGACCCCGTTTCCATTTAAAATAACCATGCACCTCACCGTTAATGTTCATGGAGAACGACACCGTAGTGATACACTTCATGATCTATCTAACCATGACACGATGAAAACCAAAACGAATCAAAATTAATTCAAGAAACTCCCAACTTACCGTGTCATATGCCTTTTGAATGTCTACTTTGAATGCACATCTAGGCGTACCATTTTGTAAATGGTAATTCCGCATCAATTCTTGAGTGAGAAGGATGTTATCAGATATTCTACGCCCCGGGAGAAAAGCCGATTAATTTATGTTAATTATCTCGTTGTACCCCTGAATTTTGTGCGTCAGGAAATGTTCCTGAAGGTGTCAGAAAATGTGTGCACCAGAAAGCGCCACAAAAGGTCTACCTAACACTTATGCATTTTCAGAATTTACATCAGAATCAGGATTTGTCAGAATCAGTCCCTGAACTTCAGAATCTGTTTAGACCCTTGTGTGCGCCGCGCACATTCAAGGGTGCGCGCCGCACACCCCACCTGGGACAGTTTTCTGCCTTTTTCTATTTTGAGTTAAATGAGGGGCTTTTTGGTCTTTTCACTTGAGGACAGATCTGTAGCCTTATTGGCAGATTTGGATCCAATTATGGATCACTTTCACATCCACAAACACTCTCATCTATCTTAGAGAGAGAGAGAGAGTTCTAGAGAGAGATTTGGGGCTTTGGAGATGAAGAAGCTTGAATCGATCAAAAGCTCTGGTGTTAAAGTTGTTCATCTCGTTCTTGGCTACGTTTTAGTAGTGTTGGTAAGTCCTAACTCCGAATTTAATTGTAAGACTCTTGTTTATGTTTAGGGTTTGAGCTTGTTGGGGTTCTAAACCCCATTTCTCATGAAATTAGGGGTTTTGTTGTATTGCTAGTGTAAGTAAACCCGATTATTGTGGGTTTAGGGTTTGATGACGAATTTGGAAGTATTTGTCATGGTTTGGGTGTTAAATCACTAGATTATAATGTGTTAGTGTTTCAATGTTCTTAAAGAACAAGTTTGCTAGTCAAAATGGGTGTTGACTTGGTTTGGTGTCGAAACGAGTTTTGAGTCAAGTTTTGGTGAATCATGTGTGTAAATACTTGATTTAGGAGTTAATTGGTGTTTTGAAAATATAACCACTAGCCGTTAGTGACTTTGGGCGTTTTCGGAACTTATGTCAAAATGGGTGAATTGAATTGGGTCGAATTTGGTTATGACACTAATTTTGAATTAATTGAATGATAATTTAATTAATTAAGTGAGAAATACATGCTTAAAAAGTCAACACGAATGTTGGTGAGCTATAGTTTGTTTGTAATCAGTAACGTAATGTAGACCATGAGATTTCAGTGCTTCAACAAGCAGTTTAAATCAGTATGAAAAATGTATGCTTAACCGTGGGCACCCGGTAACTCGACTTAACGTATGTATATCATCCCCTAAAAGTGCACTTGGCTAATGCGTTTGTCCTCGAAGTATTAAACACCCGTTGAATGCTAGCGCGACTAGCCCGAGTGGGGATGTCAAACCCTATGGATCCATATCTAATATTCGCGTTCACCGGTTCAAAAACCAATGATTAAACGTTACCGTGCTAAGGGGAAAGTTTATGCCGTTATATAACCCACACATATGTAAAGTTTAAGTACTCGTGTCTAGTATGTAAAACATAAAAAGCGCATGTATTCTCAGTCCCAAAAATAGTATAAGTAAAAAAGGGAAGCTATAACTCACAGTTAATAAGCAGTAAAAGTCGATACGGAAAGTATGCAGGTAGTAAGTCGGTCCGAAAGGTTGTCAACCTAATTCAAAGGTCACTAGGTCAGTATGTTGTCCCCATAAGTTTAAAAGTGAATAAATTAAGTTTAAGTGTCATCATCATCATCATCATCATCATCATCATCATCATTCATCAAAACTAAGGTAAGTTTAACAAGAATAGAGATCGAAACAAAAGGCTGATTTGGACAGCTGTTACGACCTCTATACAAATCAAAATGATGCGTAGTCAGTGGCCCTGGCTCCGTATGTGAGTCCTCTAACCACTGACCAATTTTCAGAATCTAACTCGTCTTCTTTTGACCGTGGCGACGGTTTAAGTGCGAGTAGGTCAGAAATTTCAGCACAACGTTACAAAGGCGTAGTGACTTTCGGAACGCTATAAATCGTAAAACGTATATCGGATTAAGTCGAGGCCTAAACGAAAAGTCATCTACTCGAAACGAACTATCTGAAAATCAGTTTTCTAGAAGACCAGGAGTCTGATCAGACCCCGAAAATCAGCAAACAAGTGCTCCAGTGAGATTCTTGGTGCTTGATGCTCATCACGGTTCTCATCCTTGATGCTTGTAAGCTTTATGTGTACAATTCTTTGATGTTTTAGTATCACTTTGACCAAGGTTCAACCATCAACACACAACTAAGAGTAAAATCTATCATTCTACAAGTTTTGAACATCAAGATTGCCTCTTTATTGCATAAATCCAATAAAGCTTCAACTTTTATCCATTTTACACAAGTTTATGCATCTCCATCATATGTGATGATGAAGACTTGATCTTTATCATCACAACAAACACAAAAAGGTTCCAAGTAAGTGAGATCTACAATAATAACTTAGATCTCAAGTATTAAGAAAACCCTAAGCTAGAAAGCTTGGATCTTTACAAGATTAATGAGACCATAAGCTAGAAAGCTAAGAGCTTTAACAAAATAATGAAAGTAACGAGACCATAAGCTAAAAAGCTAAGATGTTTAACATAATAATGAAACCCTAAGCTAGAAAGCTTGGATCATTAGTGTTCTTGAAGATCTTGAAGCATAAAGCTTGGATCTTTAAGATACATGAAGATCATAAACATAAGTTTTGATCTTTATAACAAAACAAAGAAATCACAAGCTAGATCTAACAAGTAAATGAAGATTCAAAGCTAGAAAGCTTGAATCTTTCATGTTCTTGAAGGATTCAAACCCAAGTTTTAATCTACAAGATATAACAAGAATCAAAAGCTAAAAGATTGATCCTTTAAATGATCATGATGATTTCGACTTTATGAAGAAGAAAAGAAGAAGAAGAAAATTTAAAACTTACACTTTTTAGAGTGAGAAAGACTAGAGAGAGAATTAGAGAGTAAGTGTGTGTAATTTGTAAATGAATTCAAGTGTGAAATGAATGGGATAAACTTGGTATTTATAGGGAATGAGGGTGTGGGGAGGCCCTTGTAGCTGTGGGTTATGGGAGACAAAACGGGGGGGGGGGGGGGGGGGACAAGATTTGCTTTTTGGTTAATGGCTGTCTAAAGTTGGTGCTTATGTTAGGATCCCATGCAACATTAAGGATGCTTAACAAAAATGCTAGTATGTTCCCTTTAATAAATGGGCATTTGTCTTTCATTATTATGGGTCACTAACTTATTATAATTGGGCTAATTAAATAGTCCACTAGCTAGTGTAGGGTGGGCTAAGGTCCAACAAGGTAGAAAGTCCAACAAGACTAACTAGTAAGCATAAGTAAATTACTAAGCGTAATTAAGCATCCAAAACCCAAGTAATTGTTATTAGGAAATAACAACTAGTATTACGTAGTCATAATATTCCGATTATGACCAAAGTTAAACGTGTACCGAAATACATAGCTCGTTTCAAACGTCAAGTGACACCAACGGTCGTAAAAGCTTTCGGGGATCAAGTTAAGTGATTACACACTTAATAGCACGTTGCAAGATATTAATGAAAGTAATTAATCATTAAATAAGATCCTAGAGCATAAACTAGCTCAGTATGCACATATACGCAGTTTTGTGAAAGCACAAAGTGCAAAAGCAAGCTGAAAAAGCCGGGTCGTTACAAGAAGCATGCGGCCTTTGGTTCCATGTATAATGAAGTCCCGAGTGTGAAACATCACTCATTCTCATATGATCAACACAATCACGAAACTCTCTCATTGCAAGGGTAACACGAGAACCCCCTGCATTCGAATCATCACGACTAAGAGATATATTAAAATCTCCCATAATCACCCAAGGGTGATTACCCACAAAATTGGTATGCATACACAAGTTATCTGAAATGTCCCGTTCATATTGATTATAAACGTTCCATATTGATTGATTTCATGCTTTCGACCTCTATATGAGACGTTTTTCAAAGACTGCATTCATTTTTAAAACAACCATAACCTTTATTTTATCGATAAAGGTTTAAAAAGCATTACGTAGATTATCAAATAATGATAATCTAAAATATATCATTTACACACGACTATTACATAATGGTTTACAATAAGAATATATTACATCAAAAATAAATTTCTTGAATGCAGTTTTTACATAATATCATACAAGCATGGACTCCAAATCTTGTCCTTATTTTAGTATGCAACAGCGGAAACTCTTAATAATCACCTGAGAATAAACATGCTTAAAACGTCAACAAAAATGTTGATGAGTTATAGGTTTAACCTATATATTATCAAATCATAATAATAGACCACAAGATTTCATATTTCAATATACATCCCATACATAGAGATAAAAATCATTCATATGGTGAACACCTGGTAACCGACATTAACAAGATGCATATAAGAGTATCCCCATCATTCCGGGACATCCATCGGACATGATATAAAACTCGAAGTACTAAAGTATCCGGTACTTTGGATGGGGTTTGTTAGGCCCAATAGATTTATCTTTAGGATTCGCGTCAATTAGGCGTGCACTAATTCTCAAAATTAGTGATGTTCCCTAATTCTTAGGCTACCAAGCAAAAGGGGCATATTCAGCTTCGATCATTCAACCATAGAAAGTAGTTTCATGTACTTGTGTCTATTTTATAAAACATTTATAAAGCTGCATGTATTCTCATCCCAAAAATATTAGATTTTAAAAGTGGGACTATAACTCACTTTCACAGATTTTTGCTTCGTCGGGAAGTAAGACTTGGCCACTGGTCGATTCACGAACCTATAACAAATATGTACATATATATCAAAGTATGTTCAATATATAATTATAACATTTTTAATACGTTTTACTGTTTTAAGTTTATTAAGTCAGCTGTCCTTGTTAGTAACCTGCAACTAGTTGTCCATAGTTAGATGTACAGAAATAAATTGATATATATTATCTTGAATCAATCCACGACCCAGTGTATACACGTCTTTGGCTAGATCACAACTCAAAGTATATATATTTTTGGAATCAACCTCAACCCTGTATAGCTAACTCCAACATTACTGCATATAGAGTGTCTATGGTTGTTCCAAATAATATTTATACATGGATCGATATGATATGTCAAAACATTTGCATACGTATCTATGGTATCTCAAGATTACATAATATATTAAAATACATGTAATACAATATGAGTTAGCTAGGATATGATTAATATAGATTTGTTACAATATTTCCCGTAGCTACAACAATCAAAAAATATCTAATCTTGTTTTACCCATAACTTCTTCGTTTTAAATCCGTTTTGAGTGAATCAAATTGCTATGGTTTCATATTGAACTCTATTTTATGAATCTAAACAGAAAAATTATAGGTTTATAGTCAGAAATATAAGTTACAAGTCGTTTTTTTGTAAGAGGTAGTCATTTCAGTCGAAAGAACGGCGTCTTGATGACCATTTTGAAAAACATACTTCCACTTTGAGTTTAATCATGATTTTTGGATATAGTTTCATGTTCATAAGAAAAATCATTTTTCCAGAAGAAAAACTTTTAAATCAAAGTTTATCATAGTTTTTAATTATCAAACCCAAAACAGCCCGCGGTGTTACTACGACGGCGTATGTCCGGTTTTATGGTGTTTTTCGTGTTTTCAAGATTTAAATCATTAAGTTAGCATATCATATAGATATAGAACACGTGTTTAGTTGATTTTAAAAGTCATGTTAGAAGGATTAACTTTTGTTTGCGAACAAGTTTAGAATTAACTAAACTATGTTCTAGTGATTTCAAGTTTAAACCTTCGAATAAGGTAGTTTTATATATATGAATCGAATGATGTTATGAACATCATTACTACCTCAGGTTTTGTGGATAGACCTACTGAAAATGAAAAAAATAGATCTAGCTTTAAAGGATCCTTGGATGGCTTGAAAGTTCTTGAAGCAGAATCATGACACGAAAACAAGTTCAAGTAAGATTTCCACTCGAAATAAGATTGTTATAGTTATAGAAATTGAATCAAAGTTTGAATATGAGTATTACCTTGTATTAGAAAGATACCTTACTGTAAATAAGAAAGATTTCTTGAGGTTGGATGATCACTTTACAAGATTGGAAGTAAGCTAGCAAACTTGGAAGTATTCTTGATTTTATGAAACTAGAACTTATAGAATTTATGAAGAACACTTAGAACTTGAAGATAGAACTTGAGAGAGATCAATTAGATGAAGAAAATTGAAGAATAAAAGTGTTTGTAGGTGTTTTTGGTCGTTGGTATATGGATTAGATATAAAGGATGTGTAATTTTGTTTACATGTAAATAAGTCATGAATGATTACTAATATTTTTGTAATTTTATGAAATATTTCATGCTAGTTGCCAAATGATGGTTTTCACATGTGTTAGGTGACTCACATGGGCTGCTAAGAGCTAATCATTGGAGTGTATATACTAATAGTACATGCATCTAAAAGCTGTGTATTGTACGAGTACTAATACGGGTGCATACGAGTAGAATTGTTGATGAAAATGAATGAGGATGTAATTGTAAGAATTTTTGTTAAGTAGAAGTACTTTGATAAGTGTCTTGAAGTATTTCAAAAGTGTATGAATACATATTTAAACACTACATGTATATACATTTTAACTGAGTCGTTAAGTCATCGTTAGTCGTTACATGTAAATGTTGTTTTGAAACCTTTAGGTTAACGGTCTTGTTAAATGTTGTTAGCCCAATGTTTATTATAACTAAAGAGATGCTAAATTGTTACATTATCATGATATTATGATATATAATATATCTTAGTATGATATATATACAGTTAAATGTCGTTACAACGATAATCGTTACATATATGTCTCGTTTCGAAATCATTAAGTTAGTAGTCTTATTTTTACATATGTAGTTCATTGTTAATACACTTAATGATATATTTAATTATCATTTTTCATGATTATATAATGTAACAATATCTTAAAATGATTCATATGTAATTAGTAAGACGTTGATATAACGATAATCGTTATATATATCGTTTTCGAGTTTCTTAATTCAATAGGCTCATTTTTATGTATATAACTCATTGTTAAAATACCTAATGAGATACATACTTATCATAATATCATGTTAACTATATATATATATATATATATATATATATATATATATATATATATATATATATATATATATATATATATATATATATATATATGTCATCATATAGTTTTTACAAGTTTTAACGTTCGTGAATCACCGGTCAACTTGGGTGGTCAATTGTCCATATAATGAAATGTCCCGTTCATATTGATTATAAACGTTCCATATTAATTGATTTCGTTGCGAGGTTTTGACCTCTATATGAGACGTTTTTCAAAGACTGCATTCATTTTTAAAACAACCATAACCTTTATTTTATCAATAAAGGTTTTAAAAACATTACGTAGATTATCAAATAATGATAATCTAAAATATACTGTTTACACATGACCATTACATAATGGTTTACAATAGAAATATATTACATCGACATATGTTTCTTGAATGCAGTTTTTACACAATATCATACAAACATGGACTCCAAATCTTGTCCTTATTTTAGTATGCAACAGCGGAAGCTCTTAGTATTCACCTGAGAATAAACATGCTTTAAACGTCAACAAAAATGTTGGTGAGTTATAGGTTTAACCTATATATATCAAATCGTAACAATAGACCACAAGATTTCATATTTCAATACACATCCCATACATAGAGATAAAAATTATTCATATGGTGAACACCTGGTAACCGACATTAACAAGATGCATATATAAGAATATCCCCATCATTCCGGGACACCCTTCGGATATGATATAAATTTCGAAGTACTAAAGTATCTGGTACTTTGGATGGGGTTTGTTAGGCCTAATAGATCTATCTTTAGGATTCGCGTCAATTAGGGTGTCTGTTCCCTAATTCTTAGATTACCAGACTTAATAAAAAGGGGCATATTCGAATTCGATAATTAAACCATAGAATGTAGTTTCACGTACTTGTGTCTATTTTGTAAATCATTTATAAAACCTGCATGTATTCTCATCCCAAAAATATTAGATTTTAAAAGTGGGACTATAACTCACTTTCACAGATATTTCCTTCCTCGGAAATAAGACTTGGCCACGGATCGATTCACGAACCTATACAAATATGTACATATATATCAAAGTATGATCAAAATATAATTACAACCATTTTTATTATGTTTTAAAGATTTGAGTGCATTAAGTCAGCTGTCCTCGTTAGTAACCTACAACTAGTTGTCCACAGTTAGATGTTCAGAAATAAATCGATATATATTATCTTGAATCAAACCACGACCCAGTGTATACACATCTCAGGCTAGATCACAACTCAAAGTATATATATTTTTGGAATCAACCTCAACCCTGTATAGCTAACTCCAACATTACTGCATATAGAGTGTCTATGGTTGTTCCAAATAATATATATACATGGGTCGATATGATATGTCAAAATATTTGCATACGTGTCTATGGTATCCCAAGATTACATAATATATTAGAATACATGTATAATGCAATATAAGTTAGCTAAGATATGATTTGTATAGATTTGTTAAACATTTCCCGTAGCTAAAAAGATCAAAAATATCCAATCTTGTTTTACCCATAACTTCTTCATTTTAAATCCGCTTTGAGTGTATCAAATTGCTATGGTTTCATATTGAACTCTAATTTAAGAATACAAACAGAAAAAGTATAGGTTTATAGTCGGAAATTTAAGTTACATGTCAATTACTAAAGAGGTAGTCATTTCCGTCGAAAGAACGACATCTTGATGACCATTTTGAAAAACATACTTTCACTTTGAGTTTAACCAAGATTTTTGGATATAGTTTCATGTTCATATGAAAAATAATTTTCCCAGAAGAACAACTTTTAAATTAAAGTTTATCATAGTTTTTAATTATCCAAACCAAAACAGCCCCCGGTTTCACTACGACGGCGTATATCCGATTTTATGGTGTTCATTGTGTTTCTAGGTTTTAAATAATTAAGTTAGCATATCATATAGATATAGAACATGTGTTTAGTTGATTTTAAAAGTCAAGTTAGAAGGATTAACTTTTGTTTGTGAACAAGTTTAGAATTAACTAAACTATGTTCTAGCGATTACAAGTTTAAACCTTCGAATAAGATAGCTTTATATGTATGAATCGAATGATGTTATGAACATCATTACTACCTCAAGTTTTCTGGATAAAACTACTGGAAATAAGAAAAATGGATCTAGCTTCAAAGGATCCTTGGATGGCTTGAAAGTTCTTGAAGCAGAATCATGACACGAAAACAGTTCAAGTAAGATTTTCACTCGAAATAAGATTGTTATAGTTGTAGAAATTGAATCAAAGTTTGAATATGAATATTACCTTGAATTAGAAAGATAAACTACTGTAAATAACAAAGGTTCCTTGATCTTAGATGATTACTTTGAATGGATTAGAAAGCTTGGAAGTAGACTTGCAAACTTGAAAGTATTCTTGATTTTTATGAAACTATACTTATGGAATTTATGAAGAATACTTAGAACTTGAAGATGGAACTTGAGAGAGATCAATTAGATGAAGAAAATTGAATAATGAAAGTGTTTGTAGGTGTTTTTGGTCGTTGGTATATGGATTAGATATAAAGGATATGTAATTTTGTTTTCATGTAAATAAGTCATGAATGATTACTAATATTTTTGTAATTTTATGAGATATTTCATGCTAGTTGCCAAATGATGGTTCCCACATATGTTAGTTAACTCACTTGGGCTGCTAAGAGCTGATCATTGGAGTGTATATACGAATAGTACATACATCTAAAAGCTGTGTATTGTACGAGTACGAATACGGGTGCATACGAGTAGAATTGTTGATGAAACTGAACGAGGATGTAATTGTAAGCATTTTTGTTAAGTAGAAGTACTTTAATATGTGTCTTGAAGTCTTTCAAAAGTGTAAGAATACATATCAAAACACAACATGTATATACATTCTAATGGATTCGTTAAGTCTTCGTTAGTCGTTACATGTAAGTGTTGTTTTGAAACCTTTAAGTTAACGATCTCAATTAATGTTGTTACCCCAATGTTTATTATATCAAATGAGATGTTAAATTATTATATTATCATGATATTATGATGTATGAATATCTCTTAATATGATACATACATTTAAATATCATTACAACGATAATCGTTACATATAAGTCTCGTTTCGTAATTCTTGAGTTAGTAGTTTTGTTTTTACATATGTAGTTCATTGTTAACACACTTAATGATATATTTAAATATCATTTTATCATGTTAAATATAGTGTATCAATATCTTAAAATGATACATATGTATTTAGTAGACGTTATCATAACGATAATCGTTATATATATCAGTTCGAGTTTCTTAACTTAGTAATCTCATTTATTATGTATATCACACATTGTTAATATACTTAGTGAGATACTTACTCATCATAATCTCATGTCAACCATATATATATGTCTATATATACCACAACATGTAGTTTTCACAATTTTGTAACGTTCGTGAATCGCCGGTCAACTTGGGTGATCAATTTTCTATATGAAACTTATTTCATTTAATCAAGTCTTAACAAGTTTGATTGCTTAACACATTGGAAACATTTAGTCATGTAAATATCAATCTCAATTAATATATATAAACATGGAAAAGTTCGGGTCACTACATATAAAACCTATTTCAATTAATCAAGTCTTAACAAGTTTGATTGCTTAACATGTTGTAAACACTTAATCATGTAAATAACAATTTCATTTAATATATATAAATATGGAAAAGTTCGGGTCACTACATTATCCCATAGAGGCCGACGATTTAGCATACACAATTGAAACATACAAACGTTTATCTTCTCGTACAAATGAAAAAGACAATGAATAACCTGATCCGAAGCATGAATCACAATAACATTAACTATAAGGGGATCTGTAACGACCCGCCAAAATCGCTATTGACGCAGTACGTTATTCACCGGTTTCATTGCGAGGTATTGACCTCTATATGATACGTTTTGTATACATTGCATTCTTTTGAAAAGGCACACCATAAATGAATATCTAAATCTAAGGTTTTCGACATCTGATGATTTATACATATAGACAATCACCGTAAATAATAGTTTACAATAATACATCCGTTGACAATGCAGTCAAAATAAGATACATAGTGATGATTTTGTGAATGCAAAGTTTTCTCGAATAAAGCATGTATGACTCCATGCACATAACTTGTATAACGTATAAGCAAACAGCGGAAGACTTCTAGGGACCTGAGAATAAACATGCTTGAAAGTGTCAACACAAAGGTTGGTGAGTTCATAGTTTTAATATAGCGCATAATCTGTATATAAAGGTGGATCACAAGATTTTAGTTATTTCATCCAGAAACGTTTATCAAAATATTCTACAAGATTGAGCACCCTGGTAACTAAACTTTAACGTCTATATAATAAGTACCCCTGTTTTAACATACATGCAACTAACATGTACAATACACGCAAACCAACGTGTACTAACCTCAAATAGCATACGTCTGTTTTATAGTTCAGGCTAGGGTTTCTATACCTGGAACAAACGGGGATGTCAAGCCCTATGGATCCATATACAACTATTCGCGCCCACCAGTTCTTATAACCGGCAGTTACTAGTTACCAAAGCTAAGGGATTTTCGGTTCAAACTCGGTGTAGAATTTAGTATGTACTTGTATCCATTGGGTTTAAAATAAATTGCATGTATTCTCAGCCAAAAAATATATAATGCAAAAGCAATTAAAAAGGGAGCAAATGAAACTCACCTGACAACTTCAGAAATAAATCACAGAGATGTGACCGAATATCAGAATTCAAGTAACCGTAGACCTCAACCTAGAGAACATATGTTGGTCAATAAGTGTCTAATAAGCTAGGTCAGTCCATAGGGTAAGTATAGTCCTATTGCTCAAGTCCGACTCATAAATTTAGCAAAGTTTAGCAAAAGTCAACAAAAGTCAACAAAAGTCAAAGTAAGTCAAATGTAAGTCAAACGCAAGTCAAACACAGTCAACAGGGTCAATACAAATAAACAATCTCATAATATTACCCAAGTTGGTCAAATAGTCAAACATAAGTCAAACTTAAGTTATCTATTTTTACTTAGAAAAAAATATTATTTACATATATGTATTTTTTAGGTATTTTGCAGCTGATTCCGAGTTCCACTAACTTTGATATAATACCTTAGGTCGTGACCATTGGAAAGTATATCATCCCACCTTTCTATAGACAGTTTATTTGATGAAAATGAAGTTATGGTTTGAAAGTTATGGCCACGCGAAAACAGCCTCCCGAAACATAAACTGCTGATAAAATGTTGTGTTCAAAATCAGCAACGATTACCCATTTTCACGCTTGTTTTAAACCTGTTTAACCTCAACAAAATCATACATATAATATATCGTTTTAAAGCTTGTCGTAAATACTTTCAATACCAAATAATAGTTTTTATCTAAACTTAACTGATTTCAAATTACATGTCCACAAAGTAGGCCCAAGAGTCATTTTTGACACTTAACCAAGACTAAAAGTCAGCCACAACATCCTGTTTTCATGTTCGTTTTAAACCAGTTTAGACTCGACAAAATCATACATATCTTATATCATTTTGAAGCTTCTCATATCTATCTGGCCCAATTAATAGTTTTTCCCATAACTTAATCATTTACAAATTACGAGCCTACAAAGTGAGCCCGAGAGTCATTTTGACACTTTCATTAAAATAATAAAATTTTCCATTGATAACTAAAATTCCAAACCCTAATACTTGAGCATGTAAAAATCATGTCACAAGTTTATAAATGATATTTTAGACGTGTTACATACCTTTGATCCTCAAAATTTCACATATTGGACAAAGTAGGCGCGTATGACCCAAATGGGTCATAAATACCCATTTTGACCAAAACATGCCAAAACTCATTTTTAAAATATTACAATCTTCAAACTTACTTAAATTGATATATCGGACGTGTCCAAGTTGCCCGTTACTCATTTCGATACTTTTTGGCTTAAATGAGTCAAGTGTCCAAACGAACGGTTTAAATTACATGGTTTATACTTATACAAAATTATCACTTTAGAACACTCCACACTATATGAAATAGTTAATATAAGTGTATTAAGTTCGTACAAAAAGTCTCAAGTCTCTAGCATTGGTCATTATTTTTATAACCCGAAACATTTGCAAAAACACACGCTTAAAATCGTATTTACAGTAGCAACTTCTGTGATTTTTAGAAAAATCATCGCAACTCCAAATCAGTCACCGCCAATTGAAGATGCGGCATTTTTAAGTGAAGAATCTACAGAAAAATTCCCATAACCTGGTTCGACCAAGATCAGACCCAGTTACAGAAAACGTTAACAGTGGTTCGTGTAGTTTTCAGAATTCAAACAGCATTTTTATTAAAATGTACCAAACTTTGAACGAGCGTAAAAGTCTAAAGAAAATTCGAATCGACCCGATTCTTGAGTCTAAATTCAATATATTTTCAACGTCTACAATCCTATCCACCCAGGTTTTTAATTACACCTCATTAACCATGTCAAAAACGTACTTTTTAGCCTATCCCGAAATGTACCTTATTTTAATCCTAACTTTTGACCCGTTCGCCCAATTTACGCAATATCTATATGAAAATTTAACTACTTTTCGAGAGTAATTCATCTAACAACTTATCATAATCAGTTACTAAGATTTACCTACTCAGAATCAGATAAGCAGTTACGAATTTTTATATCAAAATTTATTTACGCTTAGTTTTTGATCCATTAATCGAAATCAAACGATTCTTAAACCAAAAGTTATTAATTTTTCAAAAGCAATACATTTATACACATATAATAAAATGAAAATATCATGTTCATATCAGTAGCATACCATTCAAATTCGTGATCATTCATAAAAACGAGTTAAAACTTCAATTAAACATAACATGAGCATACGGTAACGAAAATTCGAAATTCCAAAGCCCAAACTTATTAGTTTTTTAAGAGGATTCTGATTATCTCATAATATTATACATTTAACAAGTTCAAGTTTCTAACCTCACACAAAACAAATTCGTGATTCATCAAAAAGTCATCAAACGATCAAATTAACGAATAATATCATGCATACATACAAGGACTTGAGCACTAGACACTATATCTTCCCTAATATGTAACAAAAACATGAAAACTAGAAAATTGGAGTTTTTAAAACTTACTCTAATCAAGAAATTGTTGGTATGGATGTGTAGAGCTCTTCGAGATGAATTCGAATATGTAAACAATTTTATGATCCATCAAGTTTTTAGGGTGTTCTTGAGTGAGAAAGATTGATGATGATGATGAATAGTAGTGGGTGTTCTTGAGGAGGGGAAGAATATGTACGTATGTGTGTATTTGATGAAATGAATTAGGATTATAAATAGATAGATATGTCACGGGTATATTTATATCTCAATAATAGATATCTCGGGTGTAATAATTAATATACATGGGTATTAATTTGTAGTCACGGGTAAATAGATATATCACGGGTATAATAATTAGGTAAACATGGGTATTACTGTAGAGTCACATGTTATAATTAAATTTTTATCCTTTAGCTAAGATCCAATGTATTTTATCTTAATATGATTCCATGACTGGTTAATTTTATATTTATAAAAAAATTATATATATATATATATATATATATATATATATATATATATATATATATATATATATATATATATATATATATATATATATATATATATATATATATATATATATATATATATATATATATCTATATTGTTTGAAACCTTTTAAACTCTCGACGTCATACCTGGTTTGTGTGTTTCATATAATACTTATTTATATTTGTATTTTACATTAAATAAATATTTGTCCTTTATTGAAACATGAATGTTTAAACTAATTTTTCTCAAGTTTAATTTAAGAATATCATAATTAATTAAAATGATTTTTAAAACTTAATTATTATATAAAATAATATTTAAAATAAGAATTCATACGTTTCATTTTCTGAAAAGATATTTTTTCTGGTTTCACTAACCGTAGTGTTTTGTTAAAAAAAAAATATTAAAAAGTAGTATAAGAATTTCTTACAACTTGAATCTAAATAGTGATTAGAAATAGATACGAATCTAGTGATGTTGAAATTCAATTTAATCATTTATTATATATTTTTATTTATCATTTTATTTTTAAATAAAGTATTTTTATATATTTAAGAAGTTATCAGTTGAAATTGTTAACTTTATTATTACTAATTTTCAAAATTTTCTAGTGCTAAATTAACACATATCAAAAGTAGTATGTTCTTAAATATATAAAAAAATGGCGTTGAAAAATTATTGAATTTAAAAAATGGTTGTTAAGTATTTAACGGAAAAAGTCGGGTTATTACAGGATCCCATCCCATAACGATTCGGGTACCCCCACTACACATTGAACTATTCGAAGTCCATTGCCATTGACGAAAAACCAAAGCACAAACATTACTCAATTTAATAATATCAACATGAGACTCCAAAATGGCACAAAAACATAAATTATTACCAGTAACTACCTCACGAATCTCTTTCTGTTTCGGGATGCAATTCAACCCCCGAATATTCCATGTTGCAAAGCTATTCATGAGGAAACTTTACAATAGGTGTGCTTGCACCTTCCGTAAGATAGTCCCCAACCTGACCCGTAATATCATCATTGCCTTCTATATCACTTTATTCATCCATAAGTGCTTTGTCCGGATATCGTTGGAGATTAGAATTATTAACCATATCATTACCATCATTCTCATTGTTAAGAGCCCCAAATGAGTTACTTGTTTCACCTGTTTCTTTAGTTTTGCTCGACGTTTGTGTACTCACCGGTTGCTGAAGCTTTGGGCGATACACAAGCTTCGTTTTAGGTTTCCCAATAGAAACGTAACAGAACGGCGATTCTCCTTATTATTCTTACTTTTCGTCCCCCAGCCTTATAACCATCTTCGTCAACCTGTTTGTTGTCAACTGCAGCAGCAGCAACGACTTGTTTTGGACATTGGGCATCTTTATGACCAAAGATTGCACAAACAGAACACCTAGGTGGCTGCCATTCATACTAAACTCTTATTGTACTTATTGTTTTCGTTTTACCCCCAGACTTGGAATAGCCACACGAAGTTGTTCTCTCATCTCTTGCTCAGTCGAGACTTCAATCAAAGCGCGTGCAAAATTAGGTCGACCCCATGACTCCTTACACATGGTACTTGTATAAGAGTCTATCATAATAGGAACCCTATTTTCGATGCCATAATACTCAGTGTGATGACCCGGAAATTTCTGACTAAATTTAAACTTAATCTTTAACGTTTCCGACACGATAAGCAAAGTCTATGAAGTTGAATCTCAAAATTTTGAACTATTCAATTACCCTTCGATTGTTCTCAATGATTCGCGAACAATTATATGTAAATAGATACATATACTATACTTTGAAAATGTAACAAAGTGTGGAGTATATGATAATGTGCATTAAACGTATTGATTTGATTATCTGATTTATATATTTAACTACGGAGTTAAAAGATTATGCCAAACGATTGAATGAAAGGATATTTATTGAGTCCCTTAAGGATTATGATATTATTACGGGTCTCTGTTGTGAGGTCCACGTTGATTTGGGAAATCATTCATTTTTAATAGTATTCGGAATAAATGGTAAAGTGTTTGTTTAAATAACGTAATTTGGACACATACAATAATAAGGAATATTAACTGTTAGAATTAGATATATTTGATTTCAAGTTATTTAGTAAATGATAGTAACATTCGATTGATATTTAGATAAGTTAACTAAAACATTTAAGATGAACAAGTAAAACACTAATTTACTACAGTATTTTCGAATTGCTACAGTACCCGAAAAGCTACAGTGTTTTCGAAAAATACTATTTGCTACAGTAAAACACTATTTGCTACAGTAAAAACGACTTTGCTACAATGCTACAGTGAAAATGACTTTGCTACAGTGAAACACTATTTGCTACAGTAAACACTATTGCTACAGTAAAACACTATTTGCTACATTATTTTTATGTCGACGAACTAGCAAACAAAAGCGGATCAGGCGGCCATGCGATCGCATGGCAAAAGCACTGAAAACCCATGCGATCGCATGGGGTACTGTAGCAGGACACATACTATAAAAATTCGATTTGGTTCAGTTTGTTTCCTCATTCCTTTTTACTCCGCATCATTTAAATTATTTATATTATTATTATTATTATTATTATTATTATTATTATTATTATTATTATTATTATTATTATTATTATTATTATTATTATTATTATTATTATTATTATTATTATTATTATTATTATTATTATTATTATTATTATTATTATTATTATTATTATTAATCTTATTACTATTATTAGTAGTATTATTACATAAAATACTACGACGAGGTTATGAGCGGGTTATTTTCAAAACGAGTTTCGAGCGGGATAAAGCTAAGGAAACTATGGGCTATAGCTATAAAGGTTATGGGTATTGCTTGGGGGTTATGACCATGAGTCAAAGGTCAAACCTAGTGTTTTTCATCTCTGTTGCGTCTACGTACTTTCCTGCAATATTGAATCACAATATTGATACGTGAGCATTCATATCTTATCTTTTATATATTAATTGTGTATCCATGTCTAGTGCTCGAGTATATATATTTATGCATGCTTGTATGCTAAATTTCGTCGTTAAACAGTTTATAATGAATCACGAATTAAATACATATATTACTTGTAAAAGGTATATGATATACATGTTTTTGAAAAGCTGGCGAAAAATCAATAACTTTTCATTTAGATATCGAATAGTTTCGATGAACAGATTAAAAGATATGGTCAACTGAAATATGATTGACGTTAATTGAAATTGCTTTTGAATCTGCAATTAAGATTTAAACAACTTGTTTACGAGATTGATAAAATGGATTTTTAAATATCACCAGCCGAGTAAATGAATTCTTATATAAGGCACGTCTCGCTTTGTTGAACAATTGTCAAAACTGATTGTTTTATCATATTTTAAAGCCTTATAAAAACTATAGTTTAATTTTACAAGAATTGGGAAACTATGTGGAATGTTAAAATGTTTCGATTGCCATAATCATTCAACTATTGTATTGAATCAGATTGACTTTTTGAAATGAATTTTGATAACTTTTGTATGTCGATCTCGAGTATTAGGATTGTGATACACTATGACCTGACCTAGCTTGATAGACATTTATTGACCAACATATGTTCTCTAGGTTGAGATCTACGGTTATTTGGTAATTCGAGTTTCAGTCACATTTTGGTGAACGACTTTATATGCTGCTAAGGTGAGTTTCATTTGCTCCCTTTTTAATTATTTTTGTAATCTATATTTTTAGGCTGAGAATACATGCACTTTATTTTAAACGCAATGGATACAATTAGATACTAAATTCTACACCTAGTTTGAACCGAAAATCCCTTAGCTTTGGTAACTAGTAACTGCCGATTATAAGAACTGGTGGGCGCGAGTAGTTGTATATGGATCCATAGGGCTTGACATCCCCGTCTGAGCTAGAGTGCTAGCCTTTTAACGGACGTGTGTTATTTGAGTTTAGGACACATTGGTTTGAGTGTATTAAAACGAATGGGGTATTTATCATTATAACGTTAAAGCTTAGTTACCAGGGTGCTCTGTTATGTAGAATCTATTGATAAACGTTTCTGGATGAAACAACTGAAATCTTGTGATCCACTTTTATATACAGATTATACGAAACACTAAAACTATGAAATCACCAACCTTTGTGTTGACACTTGTTAGCATGTTTATTCTCAGGTTTCCTAGAAGTCTTCCGCTGTTGGCTTATATGATAGACAAGCTATGTGCATGGAGTCTTACATGGCATATTTTTCAAGAAAACGTTGCATTCACCAAATCATCACCATGTATCTTATTTTGACTGCATTGTCAACGGAAGTACTGTTGTAAACTATTATTTACGGTGATTGTCTATATGTAGAAATTATCAGATGTCGAAAACCTTTGATTTAAATATTCATATATGGTTTGCCTTTTCAAAAGAATGCAATGTTTATAAAACGTATCATATAGAGGTCAAATACCTCGCAATGAAATCGATGAATGACGTGTTTGTCCATATGGATTTGGAGCAATCGTCACACTCAGCCCATCTTCCTTGAACCCAGCAAGAGGAATATCATGAAGTTTAACCCAAGCTGGAACACTAGAAAGCTACTCTTTTGTCAACGCTATTTCCGGTGACCATTTATTCAAAATAATTGGGATGTTTCTAATGATCCATGGACTACCTTCTAGAGCACCATTCATGCCATTTTCCGTCTCAACTTTAAAAAAGAAAAAGCCTTTAGAATTCATCATTACCTTTTTAGATCAAACTTCCGCCATACATTCGTAGCATAGTTCTTAACAACCGGGTATGCCACTCGTTTCCCTAGAAAATACCCATATAGTGTGTTATTATATCGTTCTTGAACTTCCAA
Organism: Rutidosis leptorrhynchoides; assembly: GCF_046630445.1. Classification (NCBI taxonomy): domain Eukaryota; kingdom Viridiplantae; phylum Streptophyta; class Magnoliopsida; order Asterales; family Asteraceae; genus Rutidosis; species Rutidosis leptorrhynchoides. The sequence continues at coordinate 615,355,060 of NC_092333.1, read as the reverse complement.
TACAGATTCAATTGGGATTTCAACATCGACATCATCTTCTTGATTGATAGGGCTAGCTACAAATCGAAAATTAACCTTCTATTCATTCTGCTTCCCATTCAATTTAGCATGATAACTAGGCACCTTCTTTGTAGACTGAGCACTTGGTGAAGCATGCGAGTCAGTTTCTTCCAAATTCAGAACAGGTATACGGCTTTCATTATTTAACGATGGAAAATCTTTATTAAACTTAGTTCTTTCATCATACCTCTCATCCTCAGACGAGTCTGTATGTGCAACCACCTTCTTCACAGGTGGCTCATGCACTACTTGAGTCATATTCTTGTTAGAATCAGGCAGCACTTGTAACGACCCTGGATTTTCCAACGTTTATTTATTAATATTATTATTAATACTTGTGTTATATTGAATGTATCGTTTATATACATTTACTTGTTACCATGATTGACTTTTAAATGCCCGAAACGTCTTTGTGACACACGTACATTATATGAATAATATTTTCAGATATTATTTACATTCATGATTGACTTTTATTAATCATTTTAATTAACTAAGGTTCTTAGTTAATTACTTGGGCTTTGTTGGATTATTTGTTACATACTTAATCTTTTATTAATGGACTCATGATTAATGGACTTAAGAAGCCCACTCTACTCACCTTAATGGACTTATTAGCCCATTACACATGTAAGTATTACTTTAGAACTAAACTAGATGAATTAACTTGGTATGGAATCTAGTTACTTACACCTTTCCCATGCAAACACTCCCTGTAACCAACTTTTAAGACATTTACATGCAATAAACTAGTGGACTAATCCCTCCTCCCTCCCCCATTGAGAACCGTCGGCCTAGATGGCCCTTGGTGGGTGTTTTTGTTTCAATTTTTGTGATACTTATTCTCTAGTTTTACTTCACTTTCTCACACACACACATACTTGCATTTTTCTCTCAAACTTCTTCTCTCATTTTTGCTCTCTACTTGTAAGTATCTTAAGCTTATTTCTCTCTTCTTTCCCTTGCCAAAACCGTAACCAAACACTCTCATCATCATCATTCTTTGTTTGTTGTTTACTTGTTCTTGTTATGGTTTACTTACTTTTCTTTGTTAGTTGTTACTTACTAGTTACAAGAATCAAACTACCTAGTTTAATTCTTCATATTATCTTGTTCATACAAGAACATACAAGAACAAAACTTTCTAGTTTATGTTCTACACTTAAAGTTTTAAAAGATTAAAGTTCATGTTGTAAAATCATACTTGTAATTCATGTTTGTAAACTTAAAGTTTACATTCTTAAAGATCAAGCCTTGGTTTGAATCTTTAAAGTATGAACAACCATGACTTGTTACTTGTTTAAATTAGTTTATTTCTTCATTTCCTAGCATCTTTAATTCGTGATTATGGTTGTTGTTGGTCAAGTGTTACTAGTTAACTTTGATCTCATTTTTCTTGAACAAAAGTTAACTTGAAAGTTCAAGAACATGGAAGTGTAACTCTCTAGTTATAACTTCAAATACTTATGAAAGATCTAAGTTCCTATAGCTTATGGTCTACTTATTTTTGTCATAAACAAAAGCTTGAAAGCTTACATATACTTTACAAGATGAAAATCTAAGTTTTATAGCTTATGGTTTCATTAAAGTAAAGATTCAAGTGTTATTACTTAGGATTTAACTTAATAACTTTAGATCTAGACTTTTGGGTCTTAGATCTTCAAGATCTAACTAAAAACTATGTTCTACAACTTAAGATCTTGATTAGTTAGTTTACCTTCAAGTTTGTAGTTCAATATTACCTTTATAGTTCATGTATGTGTCGGATCTAAGATCTTGATGTAACTTTGGTTCATCAAACTACTTGCAACACTTAATTGAGTTGTGCTACTTATCTTAGACTTACACTTGTGTTATGATAGTCAAAACTTGGTAAAGATGATGTAAACACATCAACGAGTTGTACACTTGAAGCTATATGCATCAAGGATGAGAACCGTGATGAACATCAAGCACCAAGAAACCACCGGAACCTACTGTTTACTATTTTCTGTAACTGGTCAGACTACCTGGGCTGCTGTAAAGATGATTTTCAGTTTTCTCAGGTCGTGTAGATAACTTTTCATTTAAGACTCGTCTTAATCCGAGTTACGGTTTAGGATTTATGGCCCTCCGAGTGTCACTAGGTCTTTTAACGTTGTGCTCAAAATTCTGACCTACTCGCACTTAGACCGTCGCCACGGTCAAACTAAGACGAGTTTGCTTCTGGAATTTTTACAGCAACTAAAGGACTCATATACAGAGCCATGGCCACTAGTCTCACCTTATTTCAGTAGGTATAGAGACTGATAATGCTAAAAACGAACATATATTTCATAGCATTATTCCTCAAGAAAGACAAGCTTTTAGTTGCAATTGTTCTGTTTACAAGTAATATTCGTTTAAATAATAAAAGGTGAAGACAAAAGACAGATTCGACGAATTGAAGACGCAAACGACCAAAAAGCTCAAAAGTACAAAAGACAATCAAAGAGGTTCCAATTATTGATAAGAAACGTCTCGAAATTACAAGAGTACAAGATTCAAAACGCAAAGTACAAAATATAAAATTGTACGCAAGGACGTTCGAAAATCCGGAACCGGGACTAGAGTCAACTCTCAACGCTCGACGCAACGGACTAAAAATTACAAGTCAACTATGCACATAAATATAATATAATATTTAAATAATTCTTATAATTATTTATATATTATAATTAATAATAAAAACCGTCGGCAAGAAAGACTCCAAACCAGAGTGAGCTGTAATTGCAAACTCCGCGACTCGCGGAGTTTGAAGGCAAAAATGCCGCGAGTCGCGGAGTTTGAAGGCAAAAATGCCGCGAGTCGCGGAGCCCCAAAATGAAAAACTGCCTATAAAGCCAACCGAATTCTGATCATTTTAATCATCTTTTTCTTCTTCTCTTATAATACTACGTAAAAATTTATATTTATATTTTAATTTTAATTTTAATTATAATTCTAATAATAAGGGTATGTTAGCAAATGTTGTAAGGGTGTAAGTCGAAATTCTGTCCGTGTAACGCTACGCTATTTTTAATCATTGTAAGTTATGTTCAACCTTTTTATATTAATGTCTCGTAGCTAAGTTATTATTATGCTTATTTAATCCGAAGTAATCATGATGTTGGGCTAATTACTAAAATTGGGTAATTGGGCTTTGTACCATAATTGGGGTTTGGACAAAAGAACGACACTTGTGGAAATTAGACTATGAGCTATTAATGGGTTTTATATTAACTAAACAATACCTTGTTAATTTAATATACAAACTTATAATTTGACGTATTTATATATAACCACATACGCTTGACTGGGTACGGTGGGCGGGATATCTATAAATACCAATAATTATTCATTTTACCGGATACGGAACGGGATTAATAGTTAATAAACTTGTTGAAACAGGGGTGAATTACATTCAAGGGTAATTGGTGTAATTGTTAACAAAGTAGTAAAACCTTGGTTTACACGCAGTCGATAACCTGGTGTATTCATTAAACAAAGTATTAAAACCTTCTTACAATTCGAATCCCCAATTAGTTGGAATATTTGACTTCGGGAATAAGAATAATTTGACGAAGGCTTTCGCTCTTTATATTTATGACTGATGGACTATTATGGACAAATCCGTATGGACATATTAAATAATCCAAGACAAAGGACAATTAACCCATGGGCATAAAACTAAAATCAACACGTCAAACATCATGATTACTGAAGTTTAAATAAGCATAATTCTTTTATTTCATATTTAATTTCCTTTATTTTATATTTAATTGCACTTCTAATTATCGCATTTTTATTTATTGTTATTATATTTAATTGCACTTTTAATTATCGTACTTTTTAATTATCGCAAGTTTATTTTATCGCACTTTTATTATTCGCAATTTTATTATCGTTATTTACTTTATGCTTTAATTTAAGTCTTGTATTTATTTTTAATATTTTACATTTGGTTTTAACTGCGACTAAAGTTTTAAAATCGACAAACCGGTCATTAAACGGTAAAAATCCCCCTTTATAATAATAATATTACTTATATATATATATATTTGTATTTTTATAAAAGTAAACTAATATAGCGTTAAGCTTTGTTTAAAAAGATTCCCTGTGGAACGAACCGGACTTACTAAAAACTACACTACTGTACGATTAGGTACACTGCCTATAAGTGTTGTAGCAAGGTTTAAGTATATCCATTCTATAAATAAATAAATATCTTGTGTAAAATTGTATCGTATTTAATAGTATTTCCTGCTAAAATTTAATAACTATTTTATACCACTCTGCTAAAACATCAAGTATTTTTGGCGCCGCTGGCGGGGAATCTCTTAAAAGCCAGAAGCGCAATGCTAATATAAAATTTTTTTTATGTATTTTTAAGATTTTGTTAAATATTTAAGTTTTATAAAGTTTCTTTATTTTTATATAAGTTTTATTTAAGTATTTTGTTTTTATTTAAAAACATATAAAAAAAATATATAATTCTAGTTTTAAGATTTTTATTATTAAAATTATAAAATATTTCTATTTTAGTTTTTAGATATAAGTTTTTATTATATAAATACTTTTATTAAAACAGAAAATTAAAAACAGAAATTAAAAATATAAAAAAAAATATAAATAAAGAAAAACGCGTCGAATTTAAAGTAAGCTGTCATCTGAATTTCTTAACCCCGCGACTCGCGGGGTTTGAAGCATTAAATACCGCAACTCGCGGAGGTATTCTGACACGCGACAGAAGCCCTAATCAGGCATTAATTACGGAGTTATTATTATTATTATTTATTAATTAAAACCCTAATTATGTTTTTAGTTTTTAATTAGTTTTTAGTTTTTATTATTAATTTGTATTATTTAGTTAAATTAGTTTAATTAAATTATAAAATTAATAGTTTTAATAAATAAATAATATAAAAATAATATTTTTATAAAAATTGTAATTTTTACAACTTTTTGTATATTTTTATTTTTTGTCCCTTTTCAATCGTTTAACGTAATATTTGTATTTTTAGCTCATATTTAGTTTTAAACTTAGTTTTTGCCATAGTTAGTTTTACTTCTAGATTTTTAGGCTTTGCCGTAGAATTCCTTAAGTGCTTTTTATTTAGACTAAGATTTAGGTGCTTTAGAATTTTTCGACGCCTTTTTAAGTTTTAGTTTCTTTTTAAGTTATTTCTATTTGGGATATAGTTTTTTTCTATAAGCTTTAATATTTTTAGACACCTTTTACTATGTACCAATTATCATTCCAATTAGTAATCTCAATTTGCGATTATAATTTTAAGTTAGTTGTAGTAATAAGGTTAGGTTAGTCAAGTATTTTTAAGTTTTATAAGTTTCTTTTATTTTTTCGTCACCTTTTATTTTTCAACCATTTTTCTTTTTCAATCTTTTTCCGACGAGCTCTTTTTCTTTCTTATTTCTCGCTATTCTAGTTTTAGGACATAGATTTTTATTCTACTTCTTATCTAAATTTCTTAAAATTACGAAAATTTATTTTAAGTGGTTAAATTGATAGACATCAAAATTTTCTGGTTCGTAGTAATAGTTGGATTTGTACGTGGACCGGGTTATTGGAGCCAAACAATCCTCAATTATATTGAGACCAAACGAATCCTGCCCCTCTGCTGCATCTTTTGGCTATTCGAAACGTGGGCAAAATCAGAAAAGTCTATTGATTGGATAACTTATTATAATTTTTCTTTCCTTTTAAAAACTAATAGGATATTCAGTGAATGCACCGAGCAAGACGATCACCACCTTTTGTACGTTCACCACCTGTAACTAGATCAAGACATTTAGCAAATATTACCGCCGTTGATTTTTCTTTAGAATCATCATCCAGTCGACCAAGTACTTCAGTTCAAATTTCCGATAATCCATTTTTTGAACCCGACCTCACAATTGAGAATCCGGAGAATATTCAGGAACGGTTCGTAGATCCTGAACCACTAAACTTTCCTCCGGAACCACCAATCATTCAAACAGAGATTGTTGAGGAACGAACCATTAAATCAGAATCATCTAGTGATTCCGATTCAACAAATTCAATTATGGAGAATCTGGAACCTTTAAGTATGGAAGACCGAATGAGAGCTAAACGCACTGGCCAAGGTCACGCAATTACTCATCCAGACATTAATGCGCCAGATTATGAAATCAAAGGACAAATTCTACACATGGTGACTAATCAATGCCAATTTAGTGGTGCGCCGAAGGAAGATCCAAATGAACATCTACGTACCTTTAATAGGATCTACACACTATTTAAAATCCGAGAAGTGGAGGATGAACAGATATATCTCATGTTATTTCCCTGGACTTTAAAGGGAGAAGCCAAAGATTGGTTGGAATCGTTACCTGAAGGGGCGATCGATACATGGGATGTTTTAGTTGACAAATTTCTTAAACAATTCTTTCCTGCATCTAAAGCCGTAAGACTTCAAGCAGAAATTGTTACGTTCACACAGAAACCAAATGAAACTCTATATGAGGCATGGACAAGATATGGAAAGTTGTTAAGAGGATGTCCGCAACATGGTATAGACACCTGTCAAATAGTACAAATATTCTACCAAGGATGCGACATCACTACAAGAAAAGACATAGATATAGCAGCTGGTGGTTCCATTATGAAGAAAACCGAAACTGATGCTTACAAAATTATTGATAACACTGCTTCCCACTCACATGAGTGGCACCAAGAAAAAGATATCGTTAGATCATCTAAAGCAGCTAGAGCCGATTCTAGCCATGACTTAGATTCTATTTCAGCAAAGATAGATGCTGTGGAGAGACGAATGGAAAAAATGACTAAAGATATTCACTCAATACGAATTAGTTGTGAGCAGTGTGGAGGACCACATTTGACAAAAGATTGTCTCAGTATTGAATTAACAATGGAACAAAGAGAGAATATTTCATACATAAACCAAAGGCCTGGAAATAATTATCAGAATAATTATCAACCGCCAAGACCGATTTACAATCAAAACCAGAATTATAACCGAAATATTCCATACAACAACCAACAAGGTCCTAGCAATCAACAAGTATCCAATAATACTTACAATCAGCAAAGACCTAATTTTCAAAACAAGCCACCACAACAAACCGATGATAAAAAGCCGAATTTAGAAGATATGATGACGAAGCTAGTTGAAACTCAAACGCAGTTTTTCACATCTCAGAAACAAACAAATGAACAAAATGCTCAAGCATTTAGAAATCAACAAGCTTCTATTCAAAATCTAGAACAAGAAGTGGGTAACCTAGCAAGGTTAATAGGTGAAAGAAAACCGGGAAGTCTACCTAGTGATACAAATGCTAACCGCCGGAATGAAACAGCTAAAGCTATTACCACAAGAAGTGGTACAACACTTAAACCACCGGAAATACCTGTAACTTCTGATGAAACTATTCCTACTCCACAAGAACCACAACCTGATCAAGATAAGGAAAAAGAACCGGTAGTTGAAAAGGTTAATGAAGATAACACAGTTAAGGCTAAACCTTATGTTAAACCATACCAACCACCACTTCCTTACCCGAGTAAAATGAAGAAAGAGAAACTTGAAGCCGAGCAATCCAAATTCTTGGATATGTTTAAACAGATAAATGTAAATCTACCTTTCATTGATGTGATTTCAGGAATGCCTAGATATGCTAAATTCTTGAAAGATCTAATCTCAAATAGAAAGAAAATGGAAGAACTCTCGGCTGTTACCATGAATGCTAATTGTTCGGCAGTGCTGTTGAATAAGATACCAGAAAAATTATCTGATCCAGGAAGTTTCACAATTCCATGTTTTCTGGGTAGTCTTAGTTCAATAGAAGCATTGGCAGACTTAGGTGCTAGTATAAATTTAATGCCATATTCACTATACACTAAACTAGACCTTGGAGAATTGAAACCAACCAGAATAAGCATACAACTAGCCGATAGATCAATAAAATATCCTAGAGGGATAATGGAGAACATGCTAGTTAAAGTTGGTACTTTAGTATTTCCAGTAGATTTTGTTGTTCTGGACATGGAAGAGGATTCTCAAGTTCCTTTCATGTTAGGAAGACCATTCTTAAACACGGCTAAAGCAATGATAGACGTGTTCGGTAAGAAACTGACCCTAAGTATAGAGGATGAGAGTGTTACCTTTTCAGTTGATAGAGCAATGCAACAACCACAATCTGCAGATGATACATGTTATTATATTCAAACTATAGATGCACATGCAGAATTATTAGAAGAATTTCCAGAATTACAAGGAACAGGAGAATGTTCTTTAGGAGAAGGTAATGAACCATTTGATGAAGCTGAAATGTTAGCTACACTTATAGCTAATGGATATGAACCAACAACAGAAGAAATTCAAATGCTAAAAGAAGAAGACAGATATCGATACAAATCATCGATAGAAGAACCTCCGAAATTAGAGTTAAAGCCACTTCCAAACCATTTGGAATACGCTTATTTACATGGTGAATCTGAATTACCTGTAATAATATCGTCTTCTCTTACTGAAAATGAAAAATCACAACTCATTTCTGTGTTGAAAGCTCATAAACCAGCCATTGCATGGAAGATTCATGATATTAAAGGAATAAGTCCTTCGTATTGCACACATAAAATCCTTATGGAAGAAGGTCATAAAACGTATGTGCAACGCCAACGAAGACTAAATCCTAATATGCAAGATGTAGTTAAGAAAGAGATTATTAAACTGCTAGACGCAGGTCTAATTTATCCAATCTCTGATAGTCCATGGGTAAGCCCAGTTCAATGCGTACCTAAGAAGGGTGGCATGACTGTCATTACAAATGAGAAAAATGAGCTTATTCCTACTAGGACTGTAACAGGATGGCGTGTATGTATTGATTATAGAAAATTAAATGACGCCACCAGAAAAGATCACTTTCCCTTACCTTTCATTGATCAAATGTTGGAAAGATTAGCCGGAAATAGTTACTATTGTTTTCTAGATGGATTTTCCGGATATTTTCAAATTCCAATAGCACCCGAAGATCAAGAGAAAACGACATTCACGTGCCCTTATGGTACTTTTGCTTACAAACGCATGCCATTTGGACTTTGTAACGCCCCTGCAACCTTTCAAAGGTGTATGATGGCGATTTTTCATGACATGATAGAAGAATGCATGGAAGTATTCATGGATGACTTTTCAGTCTTCGGTGATACATTTGAATCATGTCTAGTTAATCTGGAACGAATGCTTATTAGATGCGAACAATCAAATCTAGTACTTAATTGGGAGAAATGCCATTTCATGGTTAAAGAAGGCATCGTTCTTGGACATAAAATTTCAAAAGAAGGAATTGAAGTGGATAGAGCTAAAGTAGATGTAATTGCTAAACTTCCACATCCCACCAATGTTAGAGGAGTTAGGAGTTTTCTAGGGCATGCCGGTTTTTACCGACGTTTCATAAAAGATTTTTCTAAAATTGCCACTCCTATGAATAAACTCCTAGAAAAAGATGCTCCATTCATCTTTTCAGATGAGTGTATCAAATCTTTTAATATTCTTAAAGAGAAACTCACTAATGCACCGATCATGATAACACCAAATTGGAATCTACCATTTGAACTAATGTGCGATGCAAGTGATTTTGCAATGGGAGCCGTTTTAGGACAAAGGATTGAAAAACGATTTCAACCTATATATTATGCTAGTAAGACGTTACAAGGAGCACAAACGAACTATACAACTACTGAAAAAGAACTCCTTGCTATTGTCTTTGCTTTTGACAAATTTCGATCATATCTCGTTCTAGCAAAAACGGTGGTCTATACCGACCATTCTGCTCTTAGATAACTATTTTCAAAACAAGATGCTAAACCAAGATTAATCCGTTGGATCTTACTCTTACAAGAGTTTGATATTGAAATCCGAGATAAAAGAGGAGCAGAAAATCTCGCCGCTGATCATCTTTCTCGTCTTGAAAATCCCGAATTAGAAGTTCTAAATGAATCGGCCATACAAGACAACTTTCCTGATGAATATCTATTGAAGATAGATTATAATGAAATCCCATGGTTTGCAGACTATGCAAACTATTTAGTATGTGGATTCCTTGAAAAAGGATTATCGTACCAAAGACGAAAGAAATTCTTCAGTGATATCAAACACTATTTTTGGGAAGATCCACATCTGTTTAAAAGTTGTCCCGATGGAATAATACGCCGATGTGTATTTGGAGATGAAGCTAGTAAAATTTTAAACCATTGTCACACAGGACCAACAGGAGGGCATTATGGGCCTCAACTAACAGCAAGAAAAGTTTATGATGCTGGATTCTATTGGCCTACAATTTACAAAGACGCACACCTTCTTTGCAAATCCTGTGATGCATGTCAAAGGGCAGGAAAAATAAATCAACGTGATGAAATGCCACAAAATGTCATCCAAGTATGTGAAGTATTTGACATTTGGGGTATTGACTTTATGGGTCCATTTCCAAAATCTCATAATAATCTATATATACTCGTAGCCATTGATTATGTATCTAAATGGGCGGAAGCACAAGCTCTCCCAACTAACGATGCACGAGTTGTAGTCAACTTTTTAAAACGTCTTTTTGCAAGGTTTGGAACACCGAAAGCTTTAATAAGTGATCGGGGTACTCATTTCTGTAATAATCAACTTGAGAAAGTTCTTAAAAGATATGGAGTAACTCATAAAATCTCCACCGCATATCATCCACAAACAAGTGGACAAGTTGAAAATACCAACCGGGCTTTAAAACGTATTCTAGAGAAAACCGTAGGATCAAATCCGAAGGAATGGTCCATTAAATTGGAGGATGCACTCTGGGCTTTTAGAACAGCCTACAAAACTCCAATTGGAACCACACCTTTTAGACTTGTTTATGGAAAAGCATGTCATCTTCCAGTAGAAATTGAACACAAAGCATTTTGGGCTTTGAAGACATGTAATCTTGATTTACATAAAGCCGGACGTCTACGATTAAGTCAACTAAACGAATTAGAAGAATTAAGACATGAAGCATACGATAATTCGTTAATCTATAAAGAAAGAACGAAGAAATGGCATGATAAAAGAATCAGAAGTTCAAAAGAATTTAAAGAAGGAGACAGAGTTCTTCTTTTCAATTCACGATTCAAGCTATTTCCTGGAAAATTGAAATCAAGATGGTCTGGACCATTCATAGTCAAAAGAGTTTTCCCATACGGAATGATAGAATTGATAAATTCAAATGGGATTGAATTTAAAGTTAATGGTCATAGAGTTAAACATTACATACATGGTCCGATGGAAGTCGACAACGAAGTTAATCACAATTTCGACACCACAGCTAACTAAGTATGGGGAGAATCAAGTCTTTAAAGGATAATATGTATTTCTGTTAGAGTTAGATTGTCTGTTTTCATATAGTTCTCAAAAATGGAACCCGAATGGTCTTTCCCTAGCAGACCCTAAAGAACTAGTCTTCTCCCCCCATTCTGAATTTTTATTTTTTTTAGGTTTTTACGAAATGAAGACTGCCTGTGAACTAAACCATGGTCTAATGCTACACGCTTTGATCACTAAACGTAATAATGACATACTACCAAGTGAAATAGTATCAGTAATCAGAGAAAGAATGGACGGAGTTAGAAAAGAATCCAGATGCGAAGATAATAAGTTACAATTTGGTAAAGAAAAATCAAAATCCGCAGCGAAAAGAAGAGCACGACACCTAGAAAGATGTCACAAATGCGGAAAATGGTCACATGGAGGTAAATGTTCAAATAATCAAACCTATTCAAATACCGAATTTGTTACTTTATGCAGAGACGGACCGTTCATATGTTTAGAAGAAAAGACACTGAATGCTCGAGGTTACGCCTATGTAGCTATGGAAAACCAATTAAACCGACTATCTTATGAATGGGATAGATCATATAACTAAGAAATCTATTTCACAGGTATGTTTGTACAGTTTTTATTTTATTATTTTTATTTTTAACCTTTTGATAATAAACGCTAATTTGTTCGCTAAAAAGTATTAAATTGGTATTGAATAAAATTAGGTTTGGCGACCGAAATTACTGATATCATTCAAAAATTTATTACATCACTGCGAAATTTAACGTTTATTCTTAAGGTATAAATATCTTTAAACAATCAACCCAAAATATTTCAAAAATTCGTCATGAGTTAAATTAGGTCTTGGAACCGAAATTACTTTACCGAAAAGAGGGGCGCATATTTTTGATAATATTTGATTGACTAAAGTGGGATAAAAAGCCAAAAAGATTTTTAATTTTATTTTTACCATGTTTTTAAAATTAATATTTAAATCTTAAATTAATATTGTAAACTTTGTAAAAACAATATATTTAAAATTGTAAATATTTGAAAAATTAATATAAGTTTGGTGTGAATTTTTAATTTTTAAAATATAAATTTTTAATTTTATGCATTTCAAATTTTAAGTTTGGTGTAAATTTTTAATATAAATTTTGAATTTTATATTTAAGTTGTGTGAATTTAAAAACAAAAATTTACTTTATTTCATTAAGTTAAAAATATGATTTTTAAAATTCGTCGTAAGTTGAAGACTAGGTCTTTGAACCGAAATTGCTTTACCCGAGAGAGGGACGAGAACTTTTATTATCATTATTTTTAATCTCATTGAATTAAAGTATGCCAAAAACATTAAAAAACCTCAAAAATCTTAGCTTTTAAAACAATCGCTACAAAAAGACAAATTTTAAAATTTTGTCGAGGGACGGACTAGGACAACGATCCGAAACGACCTCGTCCTAAATAACAAGGGAAACAAAATTTTAAAAATTAAGTACTTAATTGTTTTATAAGTTAATGATTATAAAAAAAAAAAAAAAAAAAGCAAACTCCGCGAGTCGCGGAGTTTGAAGGCTTAACTGCCGCGACTCGTGGAGGGGTCGGATTACAGAAAAAAATATAGCTGAAACAGATCAATCCCAACCCACAAAACACACAAACACTGCGAAAACTGCTCGAAAATACCCGAAAAATACACCCCAAAATCACAATTTTTAACAGTTAATCACCAAATTTTTTACTAAAATCATGTTGAGAAGGATGCTATCTAGGAATTACTCAAGAAAAACGGTAAATTTCTACACCTAAACACCATTTAATCCGAAATTAGTGTTCTTGAGCCATTTTTTTTCCCAATTTGATTTTGATGCTTTTTAGTGTAATTATGCTTAAATTGTTTATGTATTATGCTTGTATAACCTAGATTGATGCTGTTTAACATGATTAGAAGCCTTAAACTTCAAATTTTGAGTAATCTAGGGTTTGTGTTCTTGAGCAAATTTGGGACTTTTTGATATAAACAGGTTATGGCCGATTTTTGTCATGAATTGTTGCTAAATTAAGTAGTGTAATATGTTTAGGTAGTTAAATGATCCAGACTTTGAGCATAAACATGATTTTGAGAATTAAAGTGGACTTTTTCAAGTCTAAAATTCATGAACATGATTTTTGAAAGATAATGCCATTTGAGACTTGTTTAATTGCTAGTAATGATTATTTTGACATGTTATTTGAATTGAATGCTTATAAACTTGGCGAATATTTTCATATATGCTTATTTGAAAAAGTGTAGATTTGATAAAAATGTGAAAATAAGCTTAAGTTTAATATAAGTTGATAATGCCATTGTAATTATTTTGATTGATGATTTTGCTGACACTAATGCATATTTGGATGCACAAAAATTGTGTTTGATGTGTTTTGCAGACTGAAAGGGGTGAATCTTCATCCCAAGCCCGTAATGCTCCTGCTGAGAATGCGGAACAACAGGAGGTGGATAACTACTACAAGCAGGATATACCTCATCCAGTCATGACCTTTTCCGATATGCACTTGGAAGAGTTGCACCCGAACCTGAGATTTGACAGACTTTGGATAGATTATCCAAAATATCAAAGGGGTTTGCATACTCTTCATTCTAAGGTTGTTGAGGTACCGAGGGTCATAGAATGGGGACCCTTAGAAGCTGTAGAATTGGCCGGGCCAATTAGGGAATTACTTGTACAGAGGTATGGTAATTCTACTTTTAATGACTGGGTACGTTTATTCACCATGCGTAGACCTGTATATAAAGTATGGTGTGAAGAATTGTTATGTAGTATAGAATTAAATGATCGGGTATCTAGTTTAACCGACCGATCATTTATTAGATTTTTGTTAGGAGGTTCGATGCGCCACATGTCTTTACTAGACATGGCTCAGGCTTTACATATATATACGCCTGAGGAGTTAGCATCTGCCGATTGTAGAGGGTTGATACTAAACGGTAGAAAGATAGATGAAAATTTTGATACACACGGTGTGTGGAGTCAAATGACAAGCCATCACCGTTTCAAAGGGGGAAATTACTCTTATTTGGATATAGATAGAGCCGAATTAAGAGTGATTCATAGGTTTTTAGCTAATTCGATTACACAAAGGGGTAAGAACAAGGAAAAGGTAAATGAACAAGATTTGTTTTACCATATGTGTATTCGAGACCCACAAAGCGCTGTAAGTATACCATATTGTGTGGGTTATTATTTATCAGCTATGGTTCGGGGGATGCGACCGCATAGCATAATAGGAGGTGGTATTTTTATTACTTTGATTGGTGAATATCTCGGTGTGGATATAAGTCGGGGGGGATTATTAGTAGAAGAACCGGAACCCCGCGATACTATAGGTTTAAATGTATACCATGGTGCGAAAGTTTTGAAGAGGCGAAATAACGCCGCAGTACCATACCATGGTAGACATCCACAGGTTGAGAGAAACCAACAGCAAGGTAATGTAGGAGGGGGGAATGAGATGCAAGAAATGCAAAGGTTTATAGCTTCTCAGGAATACGAAAATGCTAGACAGAGAGCATTTGAAGATTGGCAAGTTCATCAGAACCAAATCATAGCTCATTGCCAACATATAGGTAGAAACTATATTCCTACACCGAAACCCATCTTCCCTCCCTGGTCTATAGAGATGCAGCCACCATATCCTACGTATAACCCTGCCGAAGCATTCTATAGCACCTATGGTTATGCCTGGAACCCCTATTGGTACCAATATCATCCCTAGTATACTTTTTTTTTTTTTTGTAATTTGTAATTATTGATACGTTTAATACTTTTGTTAATATTGTAATCATTTTTATAATTGTCTAACTTTTATTCTTAGATTTTAATAATTTTTGAATGTGGGGTAATATACCAAACTTTAAAAATATGTATATATGTTTGCAGTTTATCTTATGTACACAACAGGGTAAAACAACGCATTTTCAAAGACTGGCATTAAGTTCAGCAAAAGCAACTAATTTTGACGACAAGATGCAAAATATATGTGAAATAACAACAAGACGGAATGAACAAATGATGTGCACCATTTATCATTCAGCAAACAAGCGCCAATATATTTGGAAATTTTGGTAAAAATTTAATCATTTTCACACTAATCACCCTCAATAATTTAAATTGTTACTGATTTCTTGCAAATGAGGGCATTGCAGGATCTTAAGTGTGGGAAGGGGTTAAATTCTTTCGGATTTTAAAATTTTTATCTTAAACACTTGGTTACCATTAAAAATACTAGTAAAGCAGTAGTTGTATTAGAATCTAGTGCTCTCTGATAAAAAAAGAACAGCCCTAGTCTTATATACTAACTACCCAATTCTAGTAAAATTTTTCAAAATTTTCAACTAAATAAACTCAAAATCATGTTTATACATATTTATGAACAATAAAACTAGGATTTAACACCGAAATTATTGTTACCTCGGAAAGGACATAAATTGAGAAACAAACTAAAATGTTAAAATTCATTTAAAATGGAATAGAGGACGATAAAAAGGAAAATAAAAGCCAAGTGTGGAAAAATTTACCAAGTTATCTTAAACATATGTCACATATATCTGTAACAAATAACTGAAAATACTTTTGCTTTGGACTAAACTAAACTGTTTTACCCGATGAAAGAAAAGAAAAGATGGATCTACACGATGAATCAATTCCATCATTAAAAGGAAGTAAAGTCTTCCGAAAAAGACACGCGCTTCTTGATTTAGGTCATGAAGTTGTCGTCCAGACCAGCTGTAGGTTGACGAAAAATCTAGAAAAGTCATCACTAAAATCAGCAGGAAATCCACAGACCTCAGCATTAAACAGGGTCGCCAAGTGGTCAGATTTATCCTAACCATGAGAAGGATTTATCTTGTACAATGGGGGGGCACCATGCAAATTAGCTGGATAAGACTAATGAATCAGATTCCCAGAAAGGATAATCTCCTTAAAAGATCAAAAATCAGCTTTTAAGCCTGATATTACTCAATCCTTGAGATTGACCTTAAAGATTGAGAATTACAAACTCATGGAATTCAATGATATCTAAACTCGAGCTTGAACGAGAAAATATTTTGATCAAAATTACAAACCGATTTGTTTTCTGAAAACCCTATTTTCAATGCGTTCATTACCATTGAACGTAAAATCCTAGGAATTCACCTGGAATTCATTAGGTCACCTGAACTAAATCGGGTGTCAACCGTAAGAACGGTGGTTGCATAGTGGTCAAAGACAGGACCTTGTGCCATACCGAAAAATCATAAGGGTGAGCTTTACTATTGCTCCTACCAAGGATAGTAATTGCGTCCGACACGTTATAGACCATAATTAAAAGCATGTCAGGGGACATTGCCTTAACAGTTGCTTGTTCAACGCTTTCCTTTACAACCGGACGGTAGTTTACCGAAAGGTAATATACGGGACAAGTGAACTGGACGTGTTGCTTTCCAAATACAAGGTTAGCAAGTGGGTGACACAAAACCATAAGTTTTGAGCTAAAATTTTCAAATCTGAAACCCACCAAACCCACAAAAATATTTTGCAAACACCGGTAAAGGGTTATTCCGGAAAACTTATCTAGGGTAAAAACTAGATTTAATTTTCAAAAGATCAAATGTTTTCATAAAGATCCAGTTTCCTTAATGGATCTAAATTTTTATAGTCATGTGGGACTGTAAACCATATCGTTACTACCATTGTTTATACCGCCGTATAGAAATCACTGATGTACAAAGTGTGAAGAATAAAGAAGTGATTCTAGTATTTCAAGACGATATTGTTTGAGGACAAGCAACGCTCAAGTGTGGGAATATTTGATAATGCTAAAAACGAACATATATTTCATAGCATTATTCCTCAAGAAAGACAAGCTTTTAGTTGCAATTGTTCTATTTACAAGTAATATTCGTTTAAATAATAAAAGGTGAAGACAAAAGACAGATTCGACGAATTGAAGACGCAAACGATCAAAAAGCTCAAAAGTACAAAAGACAATCAAAGAGGTTCCAATTATTGATAAGAAACGTCTCGAAATTACAAGAGTACAAGATTCAAAACGCAAAGTACAAAATATAAAATTGTACGCAAGGACGTTCGAAAATCCGGAACAGGGACTAGAGTCAACTCTCAACGCTCGACGCAACGGACTAAAAATTACAAGTCAACTATGCACATAAATATAATATAATATTTAAATAATTTTTATAATTATTTATATATTATAATTAATAATAAAAACCGTCGGCAAGAAAGACTCCAAACCAGAGTGAGCTGTAATTGCAAACTCCGCGACTCGCGGAGTTTGAAGGCAAAAATGCCGCGAGTCGCGGAGTTTGAAGGCAAAAATGCCGCGAGTCGCGGAGCCCCAAAATGAAAAACTGCCTATAAAGCCAACCGAATTCTGATCATTTTAATCATCTTTTTCTTCTTCTCTTATAATACTACGTAAAAATTTATATTTATATTTATATTTTAATTTTAATTTTAATTATAATTCTAATAATAAGGGTATGTTAGCAAATGTTGTAAGGGTGTAAGTCGAAATTCTGTCCGTGTAACGCTACGCTATTTTTAATCATTGTAAGTTATGTTCAACCTTTTTATATTAATGTCTCGTAGCTAAGTTATTATTATGCTTATTTAATCCGAAGTAATCATGATGTTGGGCTAATTACTAAAATTGGGTAATTGGGCTTTGTACCATAATTGGGGTTTGGACAAAAGAACGACACTTGTGGAAATTAGACTATGAGCTATTAATGGGTTTTATATTAACTAAACAATACCTTGTTAATTTAATATACAAACTTATAATTCGACGTATTTATATATAACCACATACGCTTGACTGGGTACGGTGGGCGGGATATCTATAAATACCAATAATTATTCATTTTACCGGATACGGAACTGGATTAATAGTTAATAAACTTGTTGAAACAGGGGTGAATTACATTCTTGGGAGTGTTACACTCGGGGTGGAGAAATGATCGCTCTTTATTCTAGGATAGAGGAAGGATTGTCTACGATCAACCTCCCCCATACCCCACATTGGTGGGATTGGGTATTGTTGTTGTTGTTGTTGTTGTTGTTAACAAAGTAGTAAAACCTTGATTTACACGCAGTCAATAACCTGGTGTATTCATTAAACAAAGTATTAAAACCTTGTTACAATTCGAATCCCCAATTAGTTGGAATATTTGACTTCGGGAATAAGAATAATTTGACGAAGGCTTTCGCTCTTTATATTTATGACTGATGGACTATTATGGACAAATCCGTATGGACATATTAAATAATCCAGGACAAAGGACAATTAACCCATGGGCAAAAAACTAAAATCAACACGTCAAACATCATGATTACTGAAGTTTAAATAAGCATAATTCTTTTATTTCATATTTAATTTCCTTTATTTTATATTTAATTGCACTTCTAATTATCGCATTTTTATTTATTGTTATTATATTTAATTGCACTTTTAATTATCGTACTTTTTAATTATCGCAAGTTTATTTTATCGCACTTTTATTATTCGCAATTTCATTATCGTTATTTACTTTATGCTTTAATTTAAGTCTTGTATTTATTTTTAATATTTTACATTTGGTTTTAACTGCGACTAAAGTTTTAAAATCGACAAACCGGTCATTAAACGGTAAAAATCCCCCTTTATAATAATAATATTACTTATATATATATATATATATTTGTATTTTTATAAAAGTAAACTAATATAGCGTTAAGCTTTGTTTAAAAAGATTCCCTGTGGAACGAACCGGACTTACTAAAAACTACACTACTGTACGATTAGGTACACTGCCTATAAGTGTTGTAGCAAGGTTTAAGTATATCCATTCTATAAATAAATAAATATCTTGTGTAAAATTGTATCGTATTTAATAGTATTTCCTGCTAAAATTTAATAACTATTTTATACCACTCTGCTAAAACATCAGAGACCGTGGTGACTGATCGAAGTCAGTCTTTGTTTTAAACTCTTTTCATGAATGAAACTTACTTTACACCTTTTGTTTGATAATGAATGATGATGACCCTTAAGACCTTATTTACATACTTTTAAACCTATTGGGATGATTTACTGATTTAGTAATATTTGACTTAGGTTGAGGACTTTCCGGACCTACATACTTGCTTACTTCCCGACTCAACTTTACCACTACTTTACCACTGTGAGTTATAGCATCCCTATTTACTTTAACTATTTTGGGAACTGAGAATACATGTGCATTTTACGTTTTACATACTAGGCACGAGTAATTAAACTTTATATATGTGTGGGTTATACAACGGCATAAACATTCCCTTTAGCTCGGTAACGTTTAGTCATTGCTTTTTGAACCGGTGAACGCGAATCTTAGATATGGATCCATAGGGTTTGGCATCCCCACTCGGGCTAGTAGCGCTAGCATTTAACGGGTGTTTAATACTTCGTAATACATACGCACTCGCCAAGTGTACTTTCAGGGGGTTATAAACGTTAAGTTAGTTACCAAGTGCCCACAGTTAAACATATACTTTACATACTATTTTGAAACGCTTGTTGAAGCACTGAAATCTCGTGGCCTACCTTACATTACTGTTATACTTAAACTATAGCTCACCAACCTTTGTGTTGACATTTTAAGCATGTTTTTCTCAGGTGCTTAAGGTTGCTAGCTTCCGCTGTTGTACTAGTCTTGCTGTAGACACCCGCTGCTTTAGAGATGTCACCGCATGAATGTTTATCTTGCATTCATAAACATTATTACTTTTGAAACTATGATTTGTAACGACCTATGGGTCACATACTATTATCTTTGCTTCTATTCATAGAAGCATACTTTTGATGTAAAACATTCGACGTTAGTTATGACGTCACCTTTTATCAGGAATGCAAACTTGTTTGTGAAAACGCATATAGTGTTTGACCTTGTAATGATCCTGTTGTTGATGGTCCGTACACGATGGTTTTGTACGGGGCGTCACAGCACTACATGATCCTTAGGCAAATCGGAACCTGCACCATGGACTGCATTATCAATCGTATCATCAGCCTTACGTCTTGAAATTTCCACAACATCCGTTTCCTCATTCGAACTATCTTCTTTGCCATCGATAGTTCGACTACGTAAAACCCTAGGTTGGGATTTTGTAGCCTTTTTCTTTGCGCCTCCCGAATTCTTACCCATAACCACAAACACTAGACACGATCCAAGATGCCAGATGAAATCAGATTGAGAATAGCGAAGAAGACGATGGAAAAAAAACACGATTGCATTTATATTCGATAATCCCTACCACGTTCGTTAGAACATGATAGGAAATCGTATTATTATCGTTTTTATAATTGCTCACATGTATATATACATGACATAATATATATATATATATATATATATATATATATATATATATATATATATATATATATATATATATATATATATATATATACAGGGCCGTCTCAACAATTCGAAGGCCCAAGGCGAAAATAAAAATGGGCTCTTGTACACGTTAAAATTTTATATACATAAAATAATATAATATTAAAATTTATCAATACGAAAAAAGTTATCAAGACATGCGTATAAAGAAAATATAGTAAAAATTTTAAGCCCTTCAAAATTTTTGGGCCCTAGGCGATCGCCTATCTTGCCTATGTCCAAAGACGCCACTGTATATATATATATATATATATATATATATATATATATATATATATATATATATATATATATATATATATATATATATATATATATATATATATATATATTGTTGTAAATTCAATTATGGCTAACAATATTATTACTATATCACCTACCATGTACAGTAGCTTATTCACTATAAATAAGAGGTGTAAGCTACCATATTTAGTACACCATCTATTGAATAAAAATAGTTTTTCTCTCTACTTCAATATTCTTCAATAATTGTTGTACTACTGTCAAGAACCAAACCACTAAAGGTAGTTATAAGCCTACTGAATTATAACACGTTATCAGCACGAAGTGCTCCGTATAATTAAGGTTTATCTAAGCAAGCACACGTCACTAATCAAGGTAAGAAATTATCTAACTTTTATTAACTTCACTAACATTTATATTTATGTTATTTAAGTTATATATGGTCGGTTATACCGCTTGAATTATATTTCTGTAATCTAACTTTTATTAACTTCACTAACATTTATATTTATGTTATTTAAGTTATATATGGTTGGTTATACCGCCTGAATGATATTTTCTGTAATCTAACTCTTATTAACTTCACTAACATTTATATTTATGTTATTTAAGTTATACATGGTCGGTTATACCGCCTGAATTATATTTTCTGTAATCTAACTCTTATTAACTTCACTAACATTTATATTTATGTTAATAAGACCTCATGATTGTACGCAACACGTCATTTGACAACATGGTACTTTATGTACGCAACACGTCATTTGACAACACGGTACCATGGGTCGAGATTAATTCCGATCAATACGAATACGATGGGGTCTTTATATGTTATCTAACATTTATGATTACTTATGCAATTAATCATTATTTATTTCATGCATACTAATGTTTATTCTTAAATTTATAATCTTAAAAGTTAAAATAAGAAAAAGTAGTTTGTATTTTTATTAAAAGTAAATCTTAAAAGTTAAAATAAGAAAAAGTAGTTTGTATTTTTATTAAAAGTAAATCTTAAAAGTTAAAATAAGAAAAATATATTATAATAATATATAATATAACTTAATATATATTATAATAATATAATATGATCCTATATTCTATCATTCCTTTATGGTTTTATTATTTGTAATCATACCATTTTTTTAATAAAAAAAAATAATTAGTTCTAATTTGATCATATCACGTATATAGTATTAGTGAGATGTGCAGAATATATATTTTGGGAAGGGAGCTTCATGTGGGGGAAATTTAACTAAATCTTAGTTAGATTAGTATTCTTAACGCAAATTAATTAGTATAGTATTAGCATTGTATTATGATATACGATTATACACATTAAAATAGTGTTCCTAGCTAGTTATATTCTATCATGCGGTGAAGGTTAAACCCAATATCGTACCTTAGAGTTGACTATGGTTAAAATCAAGAAGAATATATACATCATAGTATCTCAAACTATATTTACTTGATATATTTGAAACTCGTGATTCAAAGTATGTGTCCCACCTTCCATGTTTATTTTATTAATTGTTATTTTTAACTTTATTTACAAAGGATTTTTTTTTAACTAAAGGAACAAAAATATACAGAGTAGAAGTCACTATTGTACTTGTTATGCTTATCTTTTTTGAAACTTAATTCAATTGGTCACAAGAAATCAAGAAAATTAAGTTTTCCTTTACCCAATCACTTTTATATTATTTTAAAGAGTCAAGACACATGTCACGAGATCTTGTAACCATATCATCGACATACTTTATATCGCTTATAATGTTAATAGTCTAAACGGATCACATGTAACTTTGAAAAAAGATATTGTCTCATACAAACTATGATAATATATTTCTTTTTAAAGCAATACAAACAAAATAGGACAAAAGTGTAGCTTTAATCAAAAAACATTTTTAATTGTAACATTTAATCAGTCATTTTAACTTATTCTACCAACCCTTTATCATAGGTATCTCTGGCGCATATCAAAAGTGTGCAGCCGATCATTAGAAAC
Organism: Rutidosis leptorrhynchoides; assembly: GCF_046630445.1. Classification (NCBI taxonomy): domain Eukaryota; kingdom Viridiplantae; phylum Streptophyta; class Magnoliopsida; order Asterales; family Asteraceae; genus Rutidosis; species Rutidosis leptorrhynchoides. Next base: position 615,331,935 of record NC_092333.1, on the reverse strand, counting down.
CCATATACAATTTTTAAATTTTTTTTTGAAAGACAAGGTGTTGACATTGAATACTCTTATTTGTCATGCACGTACGCCCTTTCTGGCGGAATATCGTTTAGACAAAAAAAGTTCAAATTATAATTAGCTAGTTTACAAAATATGCCCGGAATTAAAAGGATTATTTTATATGTATTGAAAAATTTAATGTTTACTAGGCCCATCTTTTTGTATCTAACATGAACTTCTTATTTAGACGATCGTATTTTCATGGCTAATGAATTTGGGCTCAAATCACCCATTTTGACACCTACAGATTTACAAAGCGAAAGACAGATGGAAAACATACTATATCAGGTCCTGCGAATTTAATAAAAGGAATGGGAAAGGCAAAATTCATGTTACCAAATGGTACAAATTTTCTGATAAAAATGCCTTATTTTCTCCCATGTCAAAGAGAAATTTGTTAAGCTTTTTTGACATATACCAAAATAGATATGATTATCAGTCAGTGACTACAGAAAATGATAAATATTTAAGTATCACTGACAAGAAGCATGTGATTCAAAAACTACCAAATCTTAGTTCTGATTTACATTATACATATATAAATGTACCAGAAGCACACATGGTAGTTAATGAAAAGGCATGTGATCCTGTAATAATCAATCTGTGGCATGAAAGATTAGGCCACCCAGGATCAACAATGATGAAAAACGCAGCGCATATGATTAAAAGCGCATATGATAAAAAGCGCATATGATGAAAAGCGCATATGATAAAAGGCGCATATGATGAAAAGCGCAGCGCATATGATGAAAAGCGCATATGATGAAAAGCGCATATGATGAAAAGCGCATATGATAAAAGGCGCATATGATGAAAAGCCCAGCGCATATGATTAAAAGCACATATGGTAATTAATGAAAAACGCATATGGTGATTAATGAAAAGAATATTGAAAAAGAATTACCAATGTTTCTTGAAAGAATTCAAGGTTATATATATATGGACCAATTCATCCATCATGTGGACCATTTTGATATTTCATGGTTCTAATAGACGCATCTAGCGGATGGTCTCATGTTTGTGTGTTATCAAGTCGAAATGTGGCATGTGCCTATAGGGATTGTTGTTGAACATCTTGTTGCTCATGTGCATACAAAAAATTGGTTTAACTGAATCATTAATTAAACAATTGCAGCTAATAGCTAGACCATTGAAAATGGGTACACAACTCTCAGAATTTATATGGGGACATGCAAATTTGCATGCTGCGACATTATTTCATATTAGACAAAATGCAAGTCATAAATATTCTCCCCTACAACTTGATTTTGGCCGAGAGCCAAATATTTCTCATTAGAACATTTGTTTGTACAATATATGTTCTAGTTGCACAACCACAACACACTAAAATGGGTCCTCAAATGAGGATGGGGATATATATTGAATATGAAACATCTTCAATTATATGATATATTGAACCCATGACGGGTGATGTTTTTACAGCACGTTTTGCTGATTTTCATTTTAAATTATTCCCTATATTAGAGGGAGAAATGAAAAATAAAGAAAAAGATGCTTCATGATGTGAGCATCAATTAAGGTATATAGAACTCGCACAAAAGAATGCGAAACGAAAGTTAAAATAATGCATATGCAAGAACTTGCAAATTAATTACTTTATGCATTTAAAGATACAAAAAGAGTGACTAAATAATATATAATAGCAGGAAATGCTCCAGCTCGAATTGAAATTTCAAAAGCTGGCAATAATATCACTCATAATATTTGCCACGTCTGAAACGTGGAAGACCAATTGGTTCCAAAGATAAAAATCCTCGAAAAGAAAAATCAGCTGATAATGAGGTAAAAGAAAGTGTTCAAGAAAAACCACAAATCAATATTCCTTCTGCAGAGGATATTGATAAATGTAAATACATAAATTGCGATAAATTATGCAATATTATGGAACCGAAATGAAATGAAAAATCTTGATGAGAATGACATCATGAATAAAGATGATGATCTGGAACCAAAATATTTCATTGAATATCAAAATGGACATGATTGAGCTAAATGGAAAGGAGCAATACGAGCTGAATTAGAATCGCTCGATAAAAGAAAAGTTTTCGGATCAATCGTTATCATTTTTAAAGATGTGAAACGTATGGGATACAAATGAATTTTTATCCGAAAAAGAAATGTGCAAATGAAGTTACAAGGCAAAACTAGACTTGTAACTCAAGATTTCCCACAAAGACCAGAAATGAATTATGAGGAAAACTTATCCTCCTGTAATGGATACAATTACTTATTAGATACTTAATCAACCTAGTAGTTACTTAAATGCATTTCATGGATGTTGTAACTACTTATCTTTATGGATCACTTGATAGTGATATATATATATATATATATATATATATATATATATATATATATATATATATATATATGTATGAAGATACCTGAAGGAATTAAGGTATCAGAAGCAACCAATGCAAAACTCAAAGAAATGTACTCAATCAAGTTACAAAGATTTTTATATGGGTTGCTACAATAGTATAACTGATTAAGTGATTACTTGATAAGAAAAGAGTATACATATAAACTTATTTGCACGTGTGTTTTATAAAAAAAATGTTCGGATATGTGATCATAGTTGTTTATATTAATTATCTTAAATAAAGAAATCTATGAAGCCATTCAACTTCTAAAGAAATATTTTGAAATGGAAAAATCAAGTATTACGTTGATTTACATATTGAGCATATGACTAATGAATTACTTATACATCAAACAACTTATACAAAAAAGATTTTAAAACGTTTTTAATATGGACAAGGCAAAACCATTAAGTACTCCTATGGTTGTTAGATCACATAATGTTGACACTGATCCATTTCGTCCCTGTGAAGATCATGAAGATATCCTAGGACCAGAAGTACCATATCTTAGTGCAATTGGAGCTCTTATGTATCTTACAAATTGTACAAGACCCGACATTTCTTTTGCAGTTAATTTGTTGGCAAGGTTCAGCTCAGCTCCTACCAAAAGACACTGGAATGGGATCAAACACATATTTCGATACCTTCGAGGAACTACTGATTTAGGATTATTTTATTCTAACGAATCGAAACAAGATTTGGTTGGTTATGCAGATGCAGGTTATTTATCTGATCCACATAAAGCTAAATCTCAAAATGGATATGTATTCCTAAATGAAGGTACCGCAATATCATGGCGTTCTCAAAAACAAACACTTGTTGCAACATCATCAAATCATGCCGAAGTGATTGCATTACATGAAGCTACTCGGGAATATTTTTGGTTGAAATCAATGACACAACTCATTACTGACTCTTGTGGACTAGAACGCTGTAAAAGTCCAACAACTATCTATGAAGATAATGCAGCTTGCATAGCACAGATGAAAGAAGGGTATATCAAAAGTGACCGAACAAAACACATACCTCCTAGATTCTTCTCATACACTCAAAATCTCATTAAGGACAACCAGATTGAAATGAGATATGTTCAATCCAGCAAAAACTCTGCTGATCTTTTCACGAAATCACTTCCAACTGCTATTTTCAGAACACACGTTCACAATATTGGCATGAGGCATGTTCAAAAGATGTAACAGCTAAGGCGATGCCTACTTGAGGGGGAGTCAACTTTATGCTGCACTCTTTTTTCCTAGCTAAAGTTTTTTTCCCACTGGGTTTTCTTTAGCAAGGTTTTTAACGAGGCAGTACTATTGATCTCTAAATAATAATAACATTGTCATCTAAGGGGGAGTGTTGTAAATTCAATTATGGCTAACAATATTATTACTATATCACCTACCATGTACAGTAGCTTATTCACTATAAATAAGAGGTGTAAACTACCATATTTAGTACACCATCTATTGAATAAAAATAGTTTTTCTCTCTACTTCAATCTTCTTCAATAATTGTAGTACTACTGTCAAGAACCAAACCACTAAAGGTAGTTATAAGCCTACTGAATTATAACATATATATATATATATATATATATATATATATATATATATATATATATATATATATATATATATATATATATATATATATATATATATATATATATGAATGGCATCTAACTTGAAGTGAAAATCACAATATGATCGCAATAACATATAAAGTTTTTGACTTGTGAACACTCAAGTAAGTTGTTGATTGACACGCAACCATATTAATTAAGGGCATAGCATAGTATCAAATAATTTCATAAGGGCGTTCCTGATAAAAGTAAGAATACAAAAAGTAGTTTGTTACTAATCTTTCGTGATTAACTTATGGACAATGGAAGAATAGATTCCAACTTCTTCCATTTATTTTATACAGACTTTAACGTGCTTCACATTTACATAATTATAGGAAGGATTTATTTAACAAAGTATGATGGCCACATGAAATGAACTTAATTAGTGTGATTAAGTGTGATTCTTAAGTGTTTAATAACAATTAAGATATACTACTAAGTACCAAGAGAACCATGTCCTAATCATATTCTAAGTTCTCTATCATATATTAACTTTGAAATGTGCCAAATCATTCCAACATATATTCATCTTTATTCCATACATCCGATGGATAAGCTAATTAGATTGAACCAAAAGATACTCAATTTCAATTCCCTTCATACGTTCTTTATGTACGTGGCTTCGTTAGTAATGATGGTGATCATATACATGGCATTGTATATGTATATTTTAATTGTCAAAGGCTAAAAACAGAAGTTACGCGAAGAATATTTAAAGGACTTTCCATATCCACTGAAAGATAAGATAGCGGTAATATGGCGCATTAATAAAAGATTGAAGATTACTTACGCTAAGTCAGTGCGGATGGTTAAACAGCCCGCACACCGCGAATACTATAAATAGAGAGCTTGACCTCTCATTTATAGGTTGTTGATTCTCTGCCATTTGCCCGGACCTTTGTAATTTTCACTTGTGACTTTGCCCAAGGAACTTTTACATTGTGTTAAGGTGAATCATGCTAATTAACAATCAAGACCGGGTCGGGGTGGTTGATCACTTGATTGATAAAGTGAAAGATGATCATCAGGGCCCAAAACAATCATCAAACATCCTATTCCACCTTCTTAATATCATTGCACTCAATCCTTAATTAAATACCTCTTTAATATATGATTGATCAATTGGAGCCATCCGTGAGACACGTTCAAAATTAAACTCGGATTTTTTTTTTCTGCTATTAAACAATCAAAATTGCTTGTTTAACTTTAATCGTGTATTGTTATGATGATTTGCAGGAAACTGCTACGGCGTACCAGTTGGTTTGAACGTCGGACATGGCAGCTAATGCGAAGCAAGCAAACAGCTCTTTGAATGCTGATGTGCTGGCTAACGATGCGCAAAATGCCTTGCCGGTTAATTTGCAGGTAAATGTTAATGCTATCACGAGCAATTCAGTTCAAGAACCGCTCGCTAAAGTGTCTAATTTCAACACCGCTAATACTGATCCGCAACTAAAGGTTGATGGCGATAAAATGGTTGCGCGCAGAAATTTGCAACAGAACCGTGACGAAACCATTGTCGAAGGCAAGCGATTAAGAATTTCGGCTGGAAAAACGAGTTTGAAAGCAGACAAAGTCGTTGGCACTGCTATTGAGTAAGCTAAAAAAGTTGCCAAGTATGGTCGCGAACCTCGCATACCGCGTACTTACTTATGGCCGTTGAATGATTCAATATCACATGTTGATCGCTTAGTTGTTGAACATCGTGATATTGATAGCGATGATGCAGAGGAACGCGTTGTTTTAAACTCTGTTTATAATTCCAAGATTGCTAAAGCGCCAAGAGAAGAAAGTGAAGATTCTGATGATTCAGATAGTGCGGAGGAATTTGTAAAAATTCCGCATGTTAAGCGCAGGTGACCACCAACACCCTTTCCCCACCATGGGGATGAGGGTGAAACTTCTGATGCTATGCGCGGAGAAAATGCTCAAAATTTCTTAGCGGATGCTTTTAAAAGCATTGCGCCTAAATCAATGCAGCACAAGTTTGAGCAACCGAATTTTTTGCAAGATAAGATAGCTAAATTTTGTGCGGAGAATACTGATACCCGCACAAAAAAGGCGACTGAGATTACTACTGCTGTAGACAAGTTTGTCCAGCATATATCTGATTATTCGATTGTTACACCGCCCATTGTGCCGGCAACGTTGGGAGTTTACTTGGGCTTAACTGACCATTTAGATTTTTTGCAACGGTTTGAGGGAGTAGTAAGAACCTATAATTGGGATGAACCGGTGGCGTGCCGAGTATTTCCAATTGTTTTACAAGGGTCGGGTTCCATAGTTTGCAAGCCCGCAGTATTATTGGCTTTATCGATCTTCGCAATAAATTTTTATTGTAGTTTCAGAACCTTTTACCGCAGAAGAAGACTCATATCGAATGCCATGACATTAAGCGGGGTAACAAGGAAACTTTGAATGCGTTACTTACGCGATACATCTATGAATGCCAAAAGATACCAAGTTTGAATGAAGATCAAAAAATCTCTGGGTTTTTGCATGATATTAATCCGCAGCGACATCCAACGCTTGTGCGGCGTTTGAGAAGAGATGTTCCGCCAACTTTTGCTAAAGTGCAGCAAGAAACGTATGATTACATCAGAGGTGGAGAGGATAGTGCAATAACCCCTGCATGTGGATGGGGTAAGGATAAAAGTTGGCGGGATGATAATGATTCTTTCCATGATGTGAATAATGACAACTTTTGTGACGATCGCTCCAAATCCATATGGACGAACACGTCATTCATCGATTTCATTGCGAGGTATTTGACCTCTATATGATACGTTTTGTAAACATTGCATTCTTTTGAAAAGGCACACCATAAATGAATATTTAAATCAAAGGTTTTCGACATTTGATGATTTCTACATATAGACAATCACCGTAAATAATAGTTTACAATAGTACTTCCGTTGACAATGCAGTCAAAATAAGATACATGGTGATGATTTGGTGAATGCAACGTTTCCTTGAAAAATATGCCATGTAAGACTCCATGCACATAGCTTGTCTAACATATAAGCAAACAGCGGAAGACTTCTAGGGAACCTGAGAATAAACATGCTAACAAGTGTCAACACAAAGGTTGGTGAGTTCATAGTTTTAATGTTTTGCATAATCTGTACATAAAGGTGGATATCAAGATTTCAGTTGTTTCATCCAGAAACGTTTATCAAAATATTCTACAAGATTGAGCACCCTGGTAACTAAACTTAACGTATATATAATTTGTACCCTTTGTATAATCATCTTAATAATACACGCAAACCAACGTGTACGCTTCTCAAATAGCATACGTCCGTTAAAAGGCTAGTGCTCTAGCTCGGACGGGGATATCAAGCCCTATGGATCCATATACTACTACTCGCGCCCACCAGTTCTTATAACTGGCAGTTACTAATTACCAAAGCTAAGGGATTTTCAGTTCAAACTCAGTATAGAATTTAGTATATACTTGTGTCCATTGTGTTTAAAATAAAGTGCATGTATTCTCAGCTCAAAAATATATATTGCAAAAGCAATTAAAAAGGGAGCAAATGAAACTCACCTTAGCAGCATATAAAGTCGTTCACCAAAATGTGACCGAAACTCAGATTACCAAAAAACCGTAGATCTCAACCTAGAGAACATATGTTAGTCAATAAATGTCTATCAAGCTAGGTTAGGTCATAGTATATCACAATCCTAATGCTCGAGATCGACATACAAAAGCTATCCAAAGTCGTTTCAAAAAGTTAATTTTGACAATAGTTCAACAAAACGAGACGTACCTTATATAAGGATTCATTTACTCGGTTGGTAATATTCAAAAATGCAATTTATCAATCTTACAAACAAGTTGTTTAAATATTAATTGCAGATTCAAAAGCAATTCCAATTAACGTCAATCATAATTCAGTTGACCATATCTTTTGATTCGTTCATCGAAATTACGTGATTTCTAAATGAAAAGTTATTGATTTTTCGCCAGCTTTCCAAAAACATGCATATCATATACCTTTTATCAGTAACATATGTATTTATTTCGTGATTTATCATAAACTATTTAATAACGAAATTTAGTGTACAAGCATGCATAATCATATATACTCTAGCACTGGACATGGATATGCTATTAATATATAAAAGATAAGATATGAATGCTCACGTATCAATATTGAGATTCAATATTGCAGGAAAGTACATAGACGCAACAGAGATGATAAACACTAGGTTTGACTTGCGAACAGTACCCATGAATATTACCCATAACCTCCATAGCTATAACCCATAATTTTCTTAGCTCTATCCCGCTTGAAAACCCATTTTGAAATCATTTGAACATAACCTCGTCGTAGTATTTTATGTATAATACTAATTAATAATAATACTACTAAAAATATTAAGATTAATAATAATAATAATAATAATAATAATAATAATAATAATAATAATAATAATAATAATAATAATAATAATATAAATAATAAATATAATACAGAGTAATATAGATGGATATGTGTGTGTGAATTATGCCAGAACTCGATCGAATTTATATACTTTTCCTGAATTCCAGTGCCATACGATTGCATGGATGGGTAGAGGGATTCCCATGCGATCGCATGGGGTCCTTTTCCAGCTCATGTTTGTTTTTTAACTCTTCCTCGTCGACATATTTATTTATTAACATTAAGTTATATATATATATTGTTCGTGAATCTTCGAGAACAGTCAAAGAATAATTGATTACATGAATATAGTTCCAAAACTTTGAGACTCAACATTACAGACTTTGCTTATCGTGTCGAAAACATTAAATCATTTAAAGATAAAGTTTGAATTTGGTCAGAAATTTCCGGGTCATCACAGTACCTATCCGTTAAAGAAATTTCGTCCCGAAATTTAAGTGAGGTCGTCATGGCTAACAATAAAAAATTTTTCATGACGAATATGAGTTGATAAATAGAATTTTATCACCGTTGAATAATATGGATAAAACAATTCAATTTCTCGAAGCGTATGAGAGAAGTTATCGTAAAAGAGTGAAATGAAAGAATAGAGATTCGTCTTAACTTTTGACGTAGTTACGATTGATTTTCGGAATTTAAGGAATAGAAAATCTTCATAATCTAAATAAGATTTTATTCTTCGAAATTTAAAGAAATTAAGATTTCCTTTAAATGCGTAATCTGCCTTGATTGTTATGTCTGATATTTTGCTATAAATTAACCACTTCTGTTTCATTATTTTCACCACTCCTACATCTTCTTCCTTAGTTCATACTTCCAAAAGATTGTGAAATGCTTAATCCAGTTCTGATTCTTGATATTTTCTTGGCTATCGTATCCTTCATTCTTCTTTTTCATCTGCCACCAGAGGAAGTTATTTTCTTCTACTATTACCTTGGGATTATAGTATTTTTCATTCTCCTGTGTCTTTATATTGCTATATGCATTGATATACACGGTTTGTAATATATGTGTTGTTGTCAGGCTTTATATTTTCCCTTATATTTAGGAGCTCCATGCTTTCGTTTTTCCTTCCCGACTTCAAGTCAAGCAAATAATGGTCCAGAATTAGTAGCTATACATTTCGGAATGAACATAGTTAATGTTCTAAGAAAGAAATTGTAATGGCATGATCTTGATTTGTCAAATTACCAGAATATCTGGAAAAGACCGAATCATCAAGAAAAGTATTTTCTTGATATATTTAGAGATTAAATAGAATGAAAGAGTTATGTAACATGGTTCATGATGAGGGTGTGATTTGTGAACCTTTATCACGTTCCATTAGAAACTCAGCATGACTTACTGTAATATAATCACGTTGATCAAGTGTCATTATATTATACTAACTCATGCTTCAATTCCTAACATTACTTCAAAACATCTATTTTTCGAATTTTGCAGATTTTATAAACTAAAATAGTTTCTTTTATGATGTAACACAGATAGCACGAAGAGATGAATGATTTCAGATAAGAATGGTTATAAAAAAATATCTTCGGAAATATGGAGGATATTTATAATGGAAGATACGATGATATCATAGAATATTCAAGATAAGATGATGATGAAGAATATTGTCCGCAAAGGTTTTAGAGTAAGGAGTAAGGTATTTGCTAAGGATTTCAGCAGACACTGAATTATTTGTATTCTTTGAAGGTAGATTTCGTTTTTGTGATTTGTCCACAGCCTCCTTCATGGTCTGCTCAATCCGTTTTCCAGTTCCAAACCTTCTCTTTTTCTCAGCTTTACCACCATACTATTCTTTATCATCAAACTTTTTACTGTTAAGGTCGTTTACAGTTTTTGCTGCTTCATCAGCATTTTTCCAAAATTCGGAGAACTAGTTTCGTAGTTTGGGGTGTTTTTCAGAAACTTCACATTCGAAGTTTGTAATTCTAGAAGATAGATGTTATCTATATATAACTGTTGTCGTAGAAAATGTTGCGAGATTCAAAATACTGATTGCTAATTCCCGGTGGTTGGTATGACAATTATTGTTACAAGATGTGGATGAGTACATGATAGGGTTTCAATGAGTATAAGGATTTTTCGAAAGGTCAAGGATTAATAAAGTTGTTGGTAAATTTACTGCTAATGTGGTGGAACATGAAAGGTTCCCCAGTAACAAGAACGTATATGTCAAGGTTATAATAAGGCTAATCTGAAAAGTCGAAGTTGACTAGTTGGAAGTGTGATAAAACTGGATACTTTGAAAAGGAATTGCAAGATTATTTTCGGTAATAACAATGCTAAAGGATCTTTCACAGTTTTGAAGTCAAAGTATAGCTTTGAAAGATGTAGAGATCTAAGAATGATATCACTTGTTAAATCTTGACTTGGATTCTGATCCGTCAATATCAGAATATGTAATTGAATTTGTATGGAAACGATTGTATATCGCTGTGAGCATAGTTAATAATTTTTGAATCAAAGTTGAAGAATGTACAGTATAACATATTAATTGTAAACTTATATATTTCCCGGGAATTACCTACCCGTTAAAGATTTCACAAGTAATATTTTGTACAAAAGAATTTTCATTACAGTCTTTATGAAAATATATGTATGTATATTTCTTCAGATGTAATACGGATTTAATGAGTTAATATCATATTAAGTTCATTTGATTTTCGGCTTGACTTAGAAATGATTAATCTCTAAAACATTAAAGAATACATAATCTTTGCTGAGTTTTTCACTAATGAAATCAATACTTCATTAATTATTCTTATTGATATTCCTCGGTGAAGGATGTTGGTGCTCGTGGAATTTTTGTGAACCTTACAAGGAACATATGATGTTTTCTGGAAAGTTTCGAGTACATCGAAAATGAAAATGTTAAATCAATTATGTAATTGAATAATACACTTGGTTTATTATGAAATAGAATTCATTAAGTTGAAACAGAAATTGTAGTTAACAATGGTTAAGTTGTTAAGGAAGGATGTACATAATTGCATATTAGCAATATGAACTAACTGAGTAGTACCTACCAGTTAAGATTCACACGTAATAGCTTAGTACGAAAAGATTTATTTTGATTTCAAAATTCATATATATTAAATATACATAAAATTTCTTCAGGAAAAATGAGTTAATACTTCATCGGTTATTGTTGCTGGTATTTCTTGGTAACTACGGTGCGTATGACGTTGATGCTCGTGGAACAGATTGTGAAGTTAAGGTTTGCGATGCGGATGTTGTTGGTGGTGGTAATGGTACTGTTGGTGTTGTTGTCGGTGGTACTGTTGATGCCGGTGATGCTGCTGGTGCTTGTAACCTTTGCACCGTATTCTCCAAAGCCACTACCCGAGCGCGAAGCTCGTTGACTTCTTCTACTACACCGGGATGATTAGCGGTTCGGACGAGCGAGTGAATAAGATCCAGAATTTGAGATAGTATATTATCGTGACGAGATACTCAGGAAATGAGAGAGAAAATAGTGACTCGAACAGGTTCGCAGGTAAGTGCTTCAGGTTCTTCGCTAAGAGGGCAATGTGGTGGATGGAAGGGATCACCTTCTTCTTATCTCCAATGATTAAGTAGACTACGAACCCATCCCCAATTCATCCAGAATAGATGATGGCTAATTGGTTGATCCATTCCGGTTACACTGTCTTCGGAATTCAGGTGAATATCCATATCGGAATAGCTGTCGGAGTTTAAGGAATTTGAACTAGATACGTGATCCATCTTGTATAATTAGAGAGATGATTTTTTTTATGAATTAGATTATAGAATTTAGTTTGGTATTCTTCAATACATACTTTACATACGTATATATAATACCAAATTCCATAAATCACGGAGAAATTTTCGGAAGATGTCAGGAAAAGTTTACAGTAATAGATACGCTAAGATATGAATTTTTGTCTATACACTATTTAGGCAATAAATGCAGGAAAACGTGTCTTGACTTAAGAATGATAAGCATGTAATTTCCGACATGAAATGATAAGCAAAACTTTTAACATGCAGACATGGTCAAAGTCCAGACTTACTAATGCATCTTAACAACTATCAGTTAGACACACTCATGCAAGACCTGGTTCGCTAGGACCAATGCTCTGATACCAACTGTGACGATCGTTCCAAATCCATATGGACGAACACGTCATTCATCGATTTCATTGTGAGGTATTTGACCTCTATATGATACGTTTTGTAAACATTGCATTCTTTTGAAAAGGCACACCATAAATGAATATTTAAATCAAAGGTTTTCGACATCTGATGATTTCTACATATAGACAATCACCGTAAATAATAGTTTACAATAGTACTTCCGTTGACAATGCAGTCAAAATAAGATACATGGTGATGATTTGGTGAATGCAACGTTTCCTTGAAAAATATGCCATGTATGACTCCATGCACATAGCTTGTCTAATATATAAGTAAATAGCGAAAGACTTCTAGGGAACCTGAGAATAAACATGCTAACAAGTGTCAACACAAAGGTTGGTGAGTTCATAGTTTTAATGTTTTGCATAATCTGTACATAAAGGTGGATCACAAGATTTTAGTTGTTTCATCCAGAAACGTTTATCAAAATATTCTACAAGATTGAGCACCCTGGTAACTAAACTTAAAGTATATATAATTTGTACCCTTTGTATAATCATCTTAATAATACACGCATACCAACGTGTACACTTCTCAAATAGCATACGTCCGTTAAAAGGCTAGTGCTCTAGCTCGGACGGGGATATCAAGCCCTATGGATCCATATACTACTACTCGCGCCCACCAGTTCTTATAACTGGCAGTTACTAGTTACCAAAGCTAAGGGATTTTCGGTTCAAACTCAGTATAGAATTTAGTATGTACTTGTGTCCATTGTGTTTAAAATAAAGTGCATGTATTCTCAGCCCAAAAATATATATTGCAAAAGCAATTAAAAAGGGAGCAAATGAAACTCACCTTAGCAGCATATAAAGTCGTTCACCAAAATGTGACCGAAACTCGGATTACCAAATAACCGTAGATCTCAACCTAGAGAACATATGTTGGTCAATAAATGTCTATCAAGCTAGGTCAGGTCATAGTATATCACAATCCTAATGCTCGAGATCGACATACAAAAGTTATCCAAAGTCGTTTCAAAAAGTTAATTTTGACAATAGTTCAACAAAACGAGACGTACCTTATATAAGGATTCATTTACTCGGTTGGTAATATTCAAAAATTCAATTTATCAATCTTACAAACAAGTTGTTTAAATATTAATTGCAGATTCAAAAGCAATTCCAATTAACGTCAATCATAATTCAGTTGACCATATCTTTTGATTAGTTCATCGAAATTACGTGATTTCTAAATGAAAAGTTATTGATTTTTCGCTAGCTTTCCAAAAACATGCATATCATATACCTTTTATCAGTAACATATGTAGTGACCCGAACTTTTCCATGGTTATATATATTAAATGAAATTGTCATTTACATGATTAAGTGTTTCCAACATGTTAAGCAATCAAATTTGTTAAGACTTGATTAATTGAAATAGGTTTCATATAGACAATTGACCACCCAAGTTGACCGGTGATTCACGAACGTTAAAACTTGTAAAAACTATATGATGACATATATATGGATATATATATATATATATATATATATATATATATATATATATATATATATATATATATATATATATATATATATATATATATATATATATATATATATATATATATATATATATGTATATATATAGTTAACATGATATTATGATAAGTAAACATATCATTTAGTATATTAACAATGAACTACATATGTAAAAACAAGACCATTAACTTAATGATTTTTAAACGAGACTTATATGTAACGATTATCGTTGTAAAGACATTTAATGTATATATATCATACTAAGAGATATTCATACATGATAATATCATGATAATATAATAATTTAAAATCTCATTTGATATTATAAACATTGGGTTAACAATATTTAACAAGATCGTTAACCTAAAGGTTTCAAAACAACACTTACATGTAACGACTAACGATGACTTAACGACTTAGTTAAAATGTATATACATGTAGTGTTTTAATATGTATTTATACACTTTTGAAAGACTTCCATACACTTATCAAAATACTTCTACTTAACAAAAATGCTTACAATTACATCCTCGTTCAGTTTCATCAACAATTCTACTCGTATTCACACGTATTCGTACTCGTACAATACACAGCTTTTAGATGTATGTACTATTGGTATATACACTCCAATGATCAGATCTTAGTAGCCCATGTGAGTCACCTAACACATGTGGGAACCATCATTTGGCAACTAGCATGAAATATCTCATAAAATTACAAAAATATGAGTAATCATTCATGACTTATTTACATGAAAACAAAATTACATATCCTTTATATCTAATCCATACACCAACGACCAAAAACACCTACAAATACTTTCATTCTTCAATTTTCTTCATCTAATTGATCTCTCTCAAGTTCTATCTTCAAGTTCTAAGTGTTCTTCATATATTCTACAAGTTCTAGTTACATAAAATCAAGAATACTTTCAAGTTTGCTAGCTCACTTCCAATCTTGTAAGGTGATCATCCAACCTCAAGAAATCTTTGTTTCTTACAGTAGGTTATCATTCTAATACAAGGTAATAATCATATTCAAACTTTGGTTCAATTTCTATAACTATAACAATCTTATTTCAAGTGATGATCTTACTTGAACTTGTTTTCGTGTCATGATTCTGCTTCAAGAACTTTGAGCCATCCAAGGATCCGTTGAAGCTAGATCCATTTTTCTATTTTTCAGTAGGTTTATCTAAGGAACTTAAGGTAGTAATGATGTTCATAACATCATTCGATTCATATATATAAAGCTATCCTATTCGAAGGTTTAAACTTGTAATCACTAGAACATAGTTTAGTTAATTCTAAACTTGTTCGCAAACAAAAGTTAATCCTTCTAACTTGACTTTTAAAATCAACTAAACACATGTTCTATATCTATATGATATGCTAACTTAATGATTTAAAACCTGGAAACACGAAAAACACCGTAAAATCGGATTAACGCCGTCGTAGTAACACCGCGGGCTGTTTTGGGTTAGTTAATTAAAAACTATGATAAACTTTGATTTAAAAGTTGTTATTCTGAGAAAATGATTTTTATTATGAACATGAAACTATATCCAAAAATTATGGTTAAACTCAAAGTGGAAGTATGTTTTCTAAAATGGTCATCTAGACGTCGTTCTTTCGACTGAAATGACTACCTTTACAAAAACGACTTGTAACTTATTTTTCCGACTATAAACCTATACTTTTTGTGTTTAGATTCATAAAATAGAGTTCAATATGAAACCATAGCAATTTGATTCACTCAAAACGGATTTAAAATGAAGAAGTTATGGGTAAAACAAGATTGGATAATTTTTCTCATTTTAGCTACGTGAAAATTGGTAACAAATCTATTCCAACCATAACTTAATCAACTTGTATTGTATATTATGTAATCTTGAGATACCATAGACACGTATACAATGTTTCGACCTATCATGTCGACACATCTATATATATTTCGGAACAACCATAGACACTCTATATGTGAATGTTGGAGTTTGCTATACAGGGTTGAGGTTGATTCCAAAATATATATAGTTTGAGTTGTGATCAATACTGAGATACGTATACACTGGGTCGTGGATTGATTCAAGATAATATTTATTGATTTATTTCTGTACATCTAACTGTGGACAACTAGTTGTAGGTTACTAACGAGGACAGCTGACTTAATAAACTTAAAACATCAAAATATATTAAAAGTGTTATAAATATATTTTGAACATACTTTGATATATATGTATATATTGTTATAGGTTCGTGAATCAACCAGTGGCCAAGTCTTACTTCCCGACGAAGTAAAAATCTGTGAAAGTGAGTTATAGTCCCACTTTTAAAATCTAATATTTTTGGGATGAGAATACATGCAGGTTTTATAAATGATTTACAAAATAGACACAAGTACGTGAAACTACATTCTATGGTTGAATTATCGAAATCGAATATGCCCCTTTTTATTAAGTCTGGTAATCTAAGAATTAGGGAACAGACACCCTAATTGACTCGAATCCTAAAGATAGATATATTGGGCCTAACAAACCCCATCCAAAGTACCGGATGCTTTAGTACTTCGAAATTTATATCATATCCGAAGGGTGTCCCGGAATGATGGGGATATTCTTATATATGCATCTTGTTAATGTCGGTTACCAGGTGTTCACCATATGAATGATTTTTATCTCTATGTATGGGATGCGTATTGAAATATGAAATCTTGTGGTCTATTGTTATGATTTGATATATATATATATATATATATATATATATATATATATATATATATATATATATATAGGTTAAACCTATATCTCACCAACATTTTTGTTGACGTTTAAAGCATGTTTATTCTCAGGTGAATACTAAGAGCTTCCGCTGTTGCATACTAAAATAAGGACAAGATTTGGAGTCCATGTTTGTATGATATTGTGTAAAAACTGCATTCAAGAAACTGATTTCGATGTAACATATTTGTATTGTAAACCATTATGTAATGGTCGTGTGTAAACAGGATATTTTAGATTATCATTATTTGATAATCTACGTAAAGCTTTTTAAAACCTTTATCTATGAAATAAAGGTTATGGTTTGTTTTTAAAATGAATGCAGTCTTTGAAAAACGTCTCATATAGAGGTCAAAACCTCGCAACGAAATCAATTAATATGGAACGTTTTTAATCAATAAGAACGGGACATTTCAGTTGGTATCCGAGCGTTGGTCTTAGAGAACCAGAATTTTGCATTAGTGTGTCTTATCGAGTTTGTTAGGATGCATTAGTGAGTCTGGACTTCGACCGTGTTTACTTGAAAAATGATTGCTTAACAAATTTTGTTGGAAACTATATATTTTTAACATGTGAATATTATGTGATATATTAATCTCTTAACGCGTTTGATATTATGTGATAGATGTCTACCTCTAGAACAAGTCCCATTGACTCACCTAATAATAATGAAGAGTCAAATGTAAATTGGAATGATTCATGGACTGAGTCACAAGTTCCCGAAGAGGAACCGGAAGAAGAGTCGGAACCGGAAGAAGAATCGGAACCGGAAGAAGAATCGGAACCGGATGAAGAAATAGAACCGGTGGGGGAAATAATAAAACGGTTAAGTAAAAGAAAATCCTCAACCAACCGACCAAGGTTAATTATGGTCAATGGTGTTTCCGCCAAGGAAGCAAAATATTGGGAGGATTACCAATTCTCCGATGAATCGGATTCCGACGAGAATTCCGATGATGTTATAGAAATTACCCCAACTGAATTTAAAAAGGCAAAAGAAAATAATAAGGGAAAGGGCATAAAAATAGAAAAATCTAATTCTAACCCCGATGAACTTTATATGTATCGTCAACCCCCGAAGTCCTTAAGTTGTAACAATGACCCGAGAACCTCTAAACCACCAGGTTTTTCTAAACCAATGTGGAAAACGACTGCTCGTATTAGGGGAACATCATATATCCCTAGAAACTTGGCAAAACGAACCAAAACCGAAGAAGAAGAAACAAGCGAGTCGGAATAAGATAGTTGTATTCGTGTGGTGTAATATATGTAATATAGTGTGCTTATGCTTTACGATATATGTAAAAATTGCTTGTATTAATAAGTATTTTTTTTTATGAATCTAACTCTTGTCTATTTTACAGTATAAAAACACAAAATGGATAGACAACCCAATATTTTAAGAGACCTACCCGGAGACATGATTGATGAAATCTTGTCTAGAGTCGGTCAGAATTCTTTGGCACAACTATTTAAGGCGAGATCAGTTTGTAAGACATTCGAAGAACGTTCCAAGAATGCCTTGGTTTATAAAAGGCTTTCGTTCGAAAGATGGGGGATATCACATTGGGAAATCCATAAGTTACGATGTGTTTACTTTGACGCATATATTGCGGGGAACCCAAATACTATTTTACGCAATGGGTTAAGAAATTATTTTGACTCAATATATCCGAATATTGGACTTCGTGATTTAGAAAAAGCGGCTAACATGCAACATAAAGAAGCATGTTATGCTTACGGATTAGTAATGTTCGCTTCTCACCAAAGTGAGAATAAGAACATCGGGCTACAACTATTAAACAAAACGTTTCCACAAGTGACGGAGTCGGTAATTGGGGTAAGAAATGAGGTTTTTAGATTGTTACGGGACTGTTGGACATTACGTAACCCTCATCCCTTTGACGACGTTACAACACGCTGTCTTATCAACGGCCATAACGGTTATGTTCTACAAGACCAAGGATGGGAATTAATCCTAGTAAAACCAGAATGCATGACTTGTTTCTGGACGTATGAATGACGTGTCTTTATTGCCTTTGCTGAACGACTTGTGTACTAGCTAGAATTATCTTCACAACCATCTTGTATCAAATTTATTGTGTGCTATATTTCATGCTATATGTAAAATAAGCGGTATTGTAAGTTTGTAAAATATTGTGTAAAAGTTTGAACGCGAAATATTATTATAATCAGTTTTTCATATAGAATTGTAGTAGTTGAATTGTATATTAGCTACTAAGTATGAACTTAACGGGTAGGTACTACCCGAATTTATACTTATAAAATGCTAATATGAAGAAAAAGCTTTTATAAATGAGTTCATATTATGCTATGAAATACTATTAACTACTCTTAATATTCTGTATGATTAACTTGTTCCATTTGACTATTTTGAAGGAAATGGCACCGACTACTCGACACACCGTGAATATGAATGAAGAGGAATTCCGTACTTTTCTAGCTTCAAACATAGCCGCAGTACAGGCTGCGCTACATACCAACAATAACCTTGGATCTAGCAGTACAGGAAATCGTGTAGGATGCACCTACAAAGAATTCACTGCCTGCAAACCTTTGGAATTTGATGGAACCGAAGGACCGATCGGATTAAAACGGTGGACCGAGAAGGTCGAATCGGTGTTTGCCATAAGTAAGTGTACTGAAGAGGACAAAGTGAAGTACGCTACGCATACCTTCACAGGTTCTGCGTTAACATGGTGGAATACCTATCTAGAGCAAGTGGGACAAGACGATGCGTACGCACTACCGTGGTCAGCATTCAAGCACTTGATGAACGAGAAGTACCGTCCCAGAACCGAGGTCAATAAGCTCAAGACAGAACTTAGAGGGTTACGAACCCAAGGATTTGATATTACCACGTACGAAAGACGATTCACAGAATTGTGCCTATTGTGTCCGGGAGCATTCGAAGATGAGGAAGAGAAGATCGACGCGTTTGTGAAAGGATTACCAGAAAGAATCCAAGAAGATATAAGTTCACACGAGCCCGCCTCCATACAACAGGCATGTAGAATGGCTCACAAACTAGTGAACCAGATTGAGGAAAGAATTAAAGAACAGACTGCTGAAGAGGCCAATGTGAAGCAAGTCAAAAGAAAGTGGGAGGAAAACGGTGATAAGAATCACCAATACAATAATAACAGCAATTACAACAATAATCGCAACAATTATCCCAACAATCGCAACATCAATCGCAACTACAACAAACGGCCCAACAACAACAACAACAACAACAACAACAACAACAACAACAACAACAACAACAACTACAACAATCATCCCAACAACAATAATAACTGCAACAACAACAACAACAATCAGAAGCAGCTATGCCAAAGGTGTGAAAAGTATCACTAGGGGTTCTGCACCAAATTTTGCAACAAGTGTAAAAGAAATGGTCATAGCGCGGCGAAGTGTGAGGTCTACAGACCAGGGGTTAATAGAACGAAAGGAACAAATGGTGTCGGAACGAGTAATGGCGGAGCAAGTAGTATCGGAGCAAGTTATGCCAATGTAGTTTGTTATAAATGTGGAAAACCGGGCCACATTATTAGAAATTGCCCGAACCAGGAGAACACGAATGGACAAGGCCGCGGAAGAGTTTTCAATATTAATGCGGCAGAGGCACATGAAGACCCAGAGCTTGTTACGGGTACGTTTCTTATTGACAATAAATCTGCTTACGTTTTATTTGATTCGGGTGCGGATAGAAGCTATATGAGTAGAGATTTTTGTGCTAAATTAAGTTGTCCATTGACGCCTTTGGATAGTAAATTTTTACTCGAATTAGCAAATGGTAAATTAATTTCACCAGATAATATATGTCGGAATCGAGAAATTAAACTGGTTAGCGAAACATTTAAGATTGATTTGATACCAGTAGAGTTAGGGAGTTTTGATGTGATAATCGGAATGGACTGGTTGAAAGAAGTGAAAGCAGAGATCGTTTGTTACAAAAATGCAATTCGCATTATACGAGAAAAAGGAAAACCCTTAATGGTGTACGGAGAAAAGGGCAACACGAAGCTACATCTTATTAGTAATTTGAAGGCACAAAAACTAATAAGAAAAGGTTGCTATGCTGTTGTAGCACACGTCAAAAAAGTACAAACTGAAGAAAAGAGCATCAATGATGTTCCCATTGCAAAAGAATTTCCCGATGTATTTCTGAAAGAATTACCGGGATTACCCCCACATCGATCCGTTGAATTTCAAATAGATCTTGTACCAGGAGCTGCACCAATAGCTCGTGCTCCTTATAGACTCGCACCCAGCGAGATGAAAGAACTGCAAAGCCAATCACAAGAACTTTTAGAGCGTGGTTTCATTCGACCAAGCACATCACCGTGGGGAGCTCCTGTTTTGTTTGTCAAGAAGAAAGATGGTACATTCAGGTTGTGTATCGACTACCGAGAGTTGAACAAACTTACCATCAAGAACCGCTACTCACTACCGAGAATCAACGACTTATTTGATCAACTACAAGGCTCGTCTGTTTATTCAAAGATTGACTTACGTTCCGGGTATCATCAAATGCGGGTGAAAGAAGATGATATTCCAAAGACTGCTTTCAGAACACGTTACGGTCATTACGAGTTTATGGTCATGCCGTTTGGTTTAACTAATGCACCAGCTGTGTTCATGGACCTTATGAACCGAGTGTGTGGACCATACCTTGACAAGTTTGTCATTGTTTTCATTGATGACATACTTATTTACTCAAAGAATGACCAAGAACACGGTGAACATTTGAGAAAGGTGTTAGAAGTATTGAGGAAGGAAGAATTGTACGCTAAGTTTTCAAAGTGTGCATTTTGGTTGGAAGAAGTTCAATTCCTCGGTCACATAGTGAACAAAGAAGGTATTAAGGTGGATCCGGCAAAGATAGAAACTGTTGAAAAGTGGGAAACCCCGAAAACTCCGAAACACATACGCCAGTTTTTAGGACTAGCTGGTTACTACAGAAGGTTCATCCAAGACTTTTCCAGAATAGCAAAACCCTTGACTGCATTAACGCATAAAGGGAAGAAATTTGAATGGAAGGATGAACAAGAGAAAGCGTTTCAGTTATTGAAGAAAAAGCTAACTACGGCACCTATATTGTCATTGCCTGAAGGGAATGATGATTTTGTGATTTATTGTGACGCATCAAAGCAAGGTCTCGGTTGTGTATTAATGCAACGAACGAAGGTGATTGCTTATGCGTCTAGACAATTGAAGATTCACGAACAAAATTATACAACGCATGATTTGGAATTAGGCGCGGTTGTTTTTGCATTAAAGACTTGGAGGCACTACTTATATGGGGTCAAAAGTATTATATATACCGACCACTAAAGTCTTCAACACATATTTAATCAGAAACAACTGAATATGAGGCAGCGTAGGTGGATTGAATTGTTGAATGATTACGACTTTGAGATTCGTTACCATTCGGGGAAGGCAAATGTGGTAGCCGACGCCTTGAGCAGAAAGGACAGAGAACCCATTCGAGTAAAATCTATGAATATAATGATTCACACTAACCTTACTACTCAAATAAAGGAGGCGCAACAAGGAGTTTTAAAAGAGGGAAATTTAAAGGATGAAATACCCAAAGGATCGGAGAAGCATCTTAATATTCGAGAAGACGGAACCCGGTATAGGGCTGAAAGGATTTGGGTACCAAAATTTGGAGATATGAGAGAAATGGTACTTAGAAAAGCTCATAAAACCAGATACTCAATACATCCTGGAACGGGGAAGATGTACAAGGATCTCAAGAAACATTTTTGGTGGCCGGGTATGAAAGCCGATGTTGCTAAATATGTAGGAGAATGTTTGACGTGTTCTAAGGTCAAAGCTGAGCATCAGAAACCATCAGGTCTACTTCAACAACCCGAAATCCCGGAATGGAAATGGGAAAACATTACCATAGATTTCATCACTAAATTGCCAAGGACTGCAAGTGGTTTTGATACTATTTGAGTAATAGTTGATCGTCTCACCAAATCAGCACACTTCCTGCCAATAAGAGAAGATGACAAGATGGAGAAGTTAGCACGACTGTATTTGAAGGAAGTCGTCTCCAGACATGGAATACCAATCTCTATTATCTCTGATAGGGATGGCAGATTTATTTCAAGATTCTGGCAGACATTACAGCAAGCATTAGGAATTCGTCTAGACATGAGTACTGCCTATCATCCACAAACTGATGGGCAGAGCGAAAGGACGATACAAACGCTTGAAGACATGCTACGAGCATGTGTTATTGATTTCGGAAACAGTTGGGATCGACATCTACCGTTAGCAGAATTTTCCTACAACAACAGCTACCATTCAAGCATTGAGATGGCACCGTTTGAAGCACTTTATGGTAGAAAATGCAGGTCTCCGATTTGTTGGAGTGAAGTGGGGGATAGACAGATTACGGGTCCGGAGATAATACAAGAAACTACCGAGAAGATCATCCAAATTCAACAACGGTTGAAAACCGCCCAAAGTCGACAAAAGAGCTACGCTGACATTAAAAGAAAAGATATAGAATTTGAAATTGGAGAGATGGTCATGCTTAAAGTTGCACCTTGGAAAGGCGTTGTTCGATTTGGTAAACGAGGGAAATTAAATCCAAGGTATATTGGACCATTCAAGATTATTGATCGTGTCGGACCAGTAGCTTACCGACTTGAGTTACCTCAACAACTCACGGCTGTACATAACACTTTCCACGTCTCGAATTTGAAGAAATATTTTGCTAAAGAAGATCTCACTATTCCGTTAGATGAAATCCAAATCAACGAAAAACTTCAATTCATCGAAGAACCCGTCGAAATAATGGATCGTGAGGTTAAAAGACTTAAGCAAAACAAGATACCAATTGTTAAGGTTCGATGGAATGCTCGTAGAGGACCCGAGTTCACCTGGGAGCGTGAAGATCAGATGAAGAAGAAATACCCGCATCTATTTCCAGAAGATTCGTCAACACCTTCAACATCTTAAAATTTCGGGACGAAATTTATTTAATGGGTAGGTACTGTAGTGACCCGAACTTTTCCATGGTTATATATATTAAATGAAATTGTCATTTACATGATTAAGTGTTTCCAACATGTTAAGCAATCAAATTTGTTAAGACTTGATTAATTGAAATAGGTTTCATATAGACAACTGACCACCCAAGTTGACCGGTGATTCACGAACGTTAAAACTTGTAAAAACTATATGATGACATATATATGGATATATATATATATATATATATATATATATATATATATATATATATATATATATATATATATATATATATATATATATATATATATATATATATATATATATATATATAGTTAACATGATATTATGATAAGTTGTAACGACCCGGAAATTTCCGACCAAATTTAAACTCTAATCTCTATATGGTTCCGACACGATAAGCAAAAACCCTAAAGTTGACCCGCACTTTTTCGATCGTTCTATACTTATAAGATTAATATTTACATAAATTAAACCTTACCAACATGATAAGCAATCCAAATTGTTGAGACT
Source organism: Rutidosis leptorrhynchoides (assembly GCF_046630445.1). NCBI lineage: Eukaryota > Viridiplantae > Streptophyta > Magnoliopsida > Asterales > Asteraceae > Rutidosis > Rutidosis leptorrhynchoides. Next base: position 615,307,444 of record NC_092333.1, on the reverse strand, counting down.
TATGTTTTCGAAAAGAGTTTTACACAACGTTTGACCGTCTAGTTTGACCGATGATATCACGAACTATATAACATATGATAATTATACGTTTGTGTATATATATGTATATATACATATTTAACATGGTTTATGGATGTTTTAATATCTCATTTTGTATTAATAACAATAAGTTATAAGTATATTTTGAAACTACTAACTTAAGTTTTCAAAACAATAACCGTACATAACGTTATTTGATATAAATACTTATGACTTATAATGTTTATACATATAACGTATAAGTAATGTATTTAATCACTTTTAAGGACTTAAATACATAAAACAATATAAGTATATTCACAAAAGATAGCTATATTTGAATCCTCGTTCCGTTTTCTCAAAGATTTCTACACGTATATTTAGGGTATATGTACCCGTATCATACGCAGCTTCTAGATGTATTTACTATTGGTATATACCAATAAAAATCTGTTCCTTAGCAGCCTTAAATGATTAAGAAACATGTGGAACCAACCATTTGTCAAGTAGCATGAATTATTTAGCAAGAAAACAAAGTTAGGTATCTTTTTTTTCCTTTATAACCTAAAAACGTTTTTATGCATGCACACCATTTCTTCACCCCATTTTCTCATACTTACACTTCCATTTCTCTCTCAAAATACTCTTAACTTCATACTTGATCATCTTCAAGCATTTTCCCCATCATTTAGCTTCAAAAACCTTACTTAAACACCATAAGAAAACCATACAAAAACACTTCAAGAAATCCTTCCAAGAACACAAACTTACTTCCAATCTTTCATCCAATTCCATCACCCTTTTGGTTCTAGCTTTTTACTCCTCTTTTACAGCAACCTTGTCCAAGGAACTTGAGGTAGTATCTATGTTCATAACCTTATTCAATTCATATATATATAGCTATCATATTTTGTGGTATACAATTTTAACAACAAGAACATAGTTTGAAAGTTTTCAAACTTGTTTGCAAACTAAATAGATCCTTCTAACTTAACTTTTAAAATACTTCAAGACCTGTAATATAACTTAAATATATGCTAACTTAACAAGGTATAACTTGGTTTTTCAAAGAATATCTTAAAAACTGTTTTTACGACGTCGGAGTGTAACCGGGGACTGTTTTGGGTTGGATAATTAAAAACTATCTTAAACTTTGAATTGGAGGTTTATGTTCTGGAAAAATGATTTTTACTATAAATATGTTAACACATAAAAATTTCATGATTTAATTCAAAGTATAAGTATTTTTAGAAAAATGGTCATTAAGTGTTATTTTTTGTAACAAAAATGTTTAACTTCATAAGTTTCACTAAAGTTTCACCTATGCCGTGTGATTTTGAATACAAACCAAGGTATTTTCAGTTCATAGTCTTAAAGAGGGACTCGATCCAAGGAGATGGCAAGTTGAATCAATGAAAACGGATTTGTAACGAAGAAACTATGACCGAAACAAAATTGGTTATCCTAGACTTGTTTAACTTCGGGATTAATTGGGAAAAATTAAATAAATCACATATTTCTAAGATAACATGATATTTTATATATATGTACTTATAATTCAATTTTATATGGTTCAGGATCACCCGTAAACAACATGAGAAGATTAATCATAAGATCCCATGTTTGTACGCAACACGTCATTTGACAACACCGGTACTTTATGTACGCAACACGTCATTTGACAACACCGGTACCGTGGGTCAAGATTAATCTCGACCAATACATATACGATGGGGTTTTATTTATTTCGTTGGGGGTTTTATTTATTTCATTGCGGGTATATTAAACATCTAAAAATGAACCATTAAAATTGAATTACTAACAACGAGCTGCTAACTACGGACTAAGGAATTATTCAAAGTATTAAAAGTATAACAAGTATATATATGTGACGTTTGTTTAAAAAGAAAAGGTATTGATATATTATATATGGATAGGTTCGTGATATCAACCGGAGACCAAGTCAAATTATATATATCTTCAAGACGAAAGTGAGTATATAGTCCCACTTTTAAACTCTAAATATTTCGGGATGAGAATACATGTATTTTATGTTTTACGTTATGGACACAAGTAACTGAAAAATATATTCTACGTTGAGTTGTACCACTGGCATACTTCCCTGTAGCTTGGTAACTAATATTTACAGCGGTATTGTAAACGCGAATCCTGTTGATAGATCTATCGGGCCTGACAACCCCAACCGGACTGGACGACCAGTATTCAACGGTTGCACAGTACTTCGTTTCGTGACTACACTTGGTACAGTGTAGTAAGATTTCATATTAAAGGGAATATGCGACGTGATTAATTGTTAAGTATGGTTACCAAGTGCTCAACCACTTAGAATATTTTTATTAAAATGTTTATATATGAAATCTTGTGGTCTATATTTATATCGCTGTCGACATTAAACCTATATCTCACCAACTTTATGTTGACATTTTAAAGCATGTTATTCTCAGGTATGAATTAAGTCTTCCGCTGTGCATTATCTCATACTAAGGATACTACTTGAGGCCATTAAGGACTTATATCATAAGGCGTTGCATTCGAGTCATTGAAGTTCATAGAGACTATTATTAAGTAAATGGCGGTTTAGGTCATTTGAATATTATGAAATGTCAGGCGAATATGTCAATTATGGATGTAACTATAGATTGCCTTATAAGAATAAATGCAACGTTTGTAAGATGTATCATATAGAGGGCAAGTACCTCGCAATGTTATCAACTATTGTAATTCGTTTGTAATCAATATGGACAACGTCCGGATGATTAGTTTCGGATCCTTTTATAAGTAAACATATCATTTAGTATATTAACAATGAACTACATATGTAAAAACAAGACCATTAACTTAATGATTTTTAAACGAGACTTATATGTAACGATTATCGTTGTAAAGACATTTAATGTATATATATCATACTAAGAGATATTCATACATGATAATATCATGATAATATAATAATTTAAAATCTCATTTGATATTATAAACATTGGGTTAACAACATTTAACAAGATCGTTAACCTAAAGGTTTCAAAACAACACTTACATGTAACGACTAACGATGACTTAACGACTTAGTTAAAATGTATATACATGTAGTGTTTTAATATGTATTTATACACTTTTGAAAGACTTCCATACACTTATCAAAATACTTCTACTTAACAAAAATGCTTACAATTACATCCTCGTTCAGTTTCATCAACAATTCTACTCATATTCACCCGTATTCGTACTCGTACAATACACAGCTTTTAGATGTATGTACTATTGGTATATACACTCCAATGATCAGCTCTTAGCAGACCATGTGAGTCACCTAACACATGTGGGAACCATCATTTGGCAACTAGCATGAAATATCTCATAAAATTACAAAAATATGAGTAATCATTCATGACTTATTTACATGAAAACAAAATTACATATCCTTTATATCTAATCCATACATCAACGACCAAAAACACCTACAAACACTTTCATTCTTCAATTTTCTTCATCTAATTGATCTGTCTCAAGTTCTATCTTCAAGTTCTAAGTGTTCTTCATATATTCTACAAGTTCTAGTTACATAAAATCAAGAATACTTTCAAGTTTGCTAGCTCACTTCCAATCTTGTAAGGTGATCATCCAACCTCAAGAAATCTTTGTTTCTTACAGTAGGTTATCATTCTAATATAAGGTAATAATCATATTCAAACTTTGGTTCAATTTCTATAACTATAACAATCTTATTTCAAGTGATGATCTTACTTGAACTTGTTTTCGTGTCATGATTCTGCTTCAAGAATTTCGAGCCATCCAAGGATCCGTTGAAGCTAGTGAAAGGACCCGTCCTAATCCATCCGGACGAAGTCCATATCGATTACAAACGATTCACAACAGTTGATTACATTGCGAGGTAATTGACCTCTATATGATAAATTTTTCAAACATTGCATTCGTTTTTAAAAGACAAACTTTCGTTACATCGACAGTTGACAGGCATGTAATGCATTTCATAATATATCCAAATATAATTGACTTAATAATAATCTTGATGAATTCAACGACTCGAATGCAACATCTTTTGAAATATGTCATGAATGACTCCAAGTAATATCTCTAATATGAGCAAATGCACAGCGGAAGATTTCTTTCGTACCTGAGAATAAACATGCTTTAAGGTGTCAACCAAAAGGTTGGTGAGTTCATTAGTTTAGCATAAATAATCATTTCATAATTTTAATAGACCACAAGATTTCATATTTCCATTTCTCATAAACATACGTTCCATGCATAGAGACAAAAATATCATTCATATGGATTGAACACCTGGTAACCGACATTCACAATATACATATAAGAATATCCCCATCATTCCGGGATCCTCCTTCGGACATGATATAAATTTCGAAGTACTAAAGCATCCGGTACTTTGGATGGGGCTTGTTGGACCCGATAGATCTATCTTTAGGATTCGCGTCAATTAGGGTGTCTGTTCCCTAATTCTTAGATTACCAGACTATATAGGGGCATATTCGATTCGATAATCCAACCATAGAATGTAATTTTCGAGTACTTGTGTCTATTTCGTAAAACAGTTATAAAAACAGCGCATGTATTCTCAGTCCCAAAAATATATATTGTAAAAGCATTTAAAAAGGGAATAATGAAACTCACCATACTGTATTTTGTAGTAAAAATACATATAACGATATTGAACAATGCAGGGTTGGCCTCGGATTCACGAACCTATATCAGTTGTATATACATTAACACATATATTCGTAATCGAACAACTTTATATATATCTAAATTTATTAGTTATATCATTTTACAATAATAATTGATATGTTTCATGTACACATTTAAATAAAAATATAAATACAATCATATTATATGTGTTAAGTATATTTTTATATAATATCATTTGTTTTAAAATAATAATTATATTAATCTTAAAATAATGATATTAATAATAAATATAAAGTTAAAAATAAAATATTGTTAATACTAATAATAATAATGATAATAATAATAATTCTAAAAATGATTAATTTAATAGTAATGAAAATTTTAATGATATTAGTAATGATAATAATGTTAAAAATTATATTTTTATTAATAATAATAATTTCAATACTAATGGTAAAAATAATAATAAAAATGATAATAACCATAATGATACTTATGTTAATAATAATAATAATAAAAAATGATAATTATAATAATATAATAATAATAAATAAATAAATAAGTAAATAAATAACTACCTCAAAGTAGATATTAAAATACGCCCAAGCCCGGGTTTTAACCCGAGACGTCCCGCTAACCCGATAACATCCTTAACTCGAATCATCATCACTTGTAAACTTTTATTATCCTATTAAACTATCATCATTAAAATCCCAATCATAATCCTAAGCATTTTAATTCCACCATCTTAATCATAATCATAATCAAAATCATAATTATAACATAATCGTAATCATAATATAATCATAATCATATCATAATCATAATTATAACATAATCGTAATCATAATATAATCATAATCATATCATAATCATAATCATATCATAATCATAATCATAATCATCTAAACGCTTTGCTATCATCTTCATCATTCATTTACAACCTCAAATCATAATCACTCGGGAATCATATGCGACCTTCATCATTATTAACATTACCATCGACCAACATTATCATGAAGTATCACCATCATACTCATCATCATGTACCATCATCTTCATCCTAACTTATATCATCATTTAACCCTCATCATTATGATCTTAACACCATCATCGTCATCCTCCTGGTTTATTATCAACCTTAAGTATCATCACGATCCAACAAAAATGCAGATCCTCGGCCCAACAATTTATATACATACGGCCCAATGAAACAAAATGGGTCACGGCCCAAACTGAAAAGTGATTCTCGGCCGAAGTTCCAAAGAGATCCCACGTCCAGAATAAAATTTTAATATAGGCATCGTATAATTAAATGGTTGTGGGGTTCGGTAATTAAATAAAAAGATACAAATGATAGCAGCCTTCCATAACCTTCCAAATCATCTTTCTTGCTAATCTTTACAGCTCACTTCCTATCTTTATCATCATTATCGTTATCATTTTCGCATTTTAAATTACAATAGAAATCAGGAACATGAAGTGATAGGTGAAGATGAGGCAGAAAAGAATCGTATAACTGCCGGTGGTGATTATGTTGGGGTTGTATCGAAAAGTAAATAAAAAAAAAATAGCAGTAGTAGCAGCGGTTCAGAAAATAAAAAGGAAGGGAAGAGGAACGATGCAGCAGTAGGAAGTGGTGTTCAAGTATTGGTGGTTTGCAACGAGTATAATAGTAACAGAAGCAACTTTCAATAGGTGGTTTCGTGGCAGCTGTTTGGACAGAAGGTGGGAGAAAAATACAAGCAGGAGGTGGGGTGGTGATTGTTGTCGATTTGTTTGTGGATGAAGTAAAAACAGATTATCTACAGGAAGCAAGAGAGGATTGAAGGGATGATGACGTTTGTTCGTGGTGTCTATGTTGCTTTTGTTGTGATGATGATTTCGTGGTGTGTGCAAAATGGTAACAAAACCATAGTAGCAGCAATAAGGTAATTGCAGGAGGTTGGGGTCGTTGGGGTTCGATAGGAAGCAAAAAGAGAGGTGGTTCGGTTGTGGGGCTGTTTGAAAGTGGTCATGGTTAGGGTTATGATCTTGGTTGTTCATAGCATTTTACGAAGATAAAGAAGATAGATGGTTGATGTTAGGATTCTGTGGTAGGTTTGGAGATATCTTTATCTCATATTCAAGTGTATGTATATATGAATATAGATAGAAGTTAGTTAGTTTGTAAAGAGATAGTGGAGGATTGATAAATGGTCATGGTGAGCTGTCGATAGAACAAATGAAAAAGGAATGTGATGCTGTGCGATGATTTAGACAGGAAGCAGAAAGCACCCTACATGTACTATCAATCAATTTATCATTGTAAAAGTTTCAATTAGTAATAGTAGAATATTTGTTTTGTTTTGGTGATTCACAGATAGGATTGGATAGACAGGATACGGAATCAGATATTGAAATATAATAGAACAGATATTTATTTCTATTTATTTATTTATTATTTATTATTTATTATTATTTTTATTTAATAAATATTAATAATTTAGTAATTATATTAATAATAATGATACTATTAATATTATTATTAATAATAATAATACTAATAATAATACTAATAGAAATAATAATAATAATCATAATAATAATAATAATAATAATAATAATAATAATATCAAAATAAAAATATCGAAATAATACTAATAAAATAATAATAATGATACAAGTAATAAATGATAATGATAATAATAATAACTAATAATATTTTGATTACAACCGAATTATAATGTTGATCATCCCTATATTAATATTTAATATTTATACATTGTATATATATTACAATATAATAATAATTATGAAAAGAAATTATATATATATATATATATATATATATATATATATATATTTACAAAAATTGTTCGTGAATCGTCGGTAATGGTCGAAGGGTAATTGGTTACATGAATATAGTTTCAAAATTTTCGAGACTCAACATTACAGATTTTGCTTATCGTGTTGGAAACATATAAAGATTAAAGTTTAAATTTGGTCGGAAATTCCCGGGTCATCACAGTACCTACCCGTTAAAGAAATTTCGTCCCGAAATTTGAGTGAGGTCATCATGGCTAACAATAAAAATGTTTTCATGACGAATATGGGTTGATAAATAGAGTTTTCATCTTTACCGAATAATACAGATAAAATAATTCGATTATTCGAAGAGCACGAATGAAATTATCATGAGAGAGGTCCCAACGGGCATCGTCCACCTTCGTCCAAAAACTTGCCCAAATTTTTAGCCGTTAGTAAAATAAAAAAAAAATTTCAACGGCTATCCCAACGGTCACTTTTTACACTATATAAACACCAACCATATACTTCATTTTATACACTCAAACATATATTTCTTTTATATTTCCATCTTTCTCAAGATCAAAATCAAACACTCCCAAACTGCAAAATGTTAACACTTCCCCCAATGATTGTTTCATTCGATGTTCATTACGGAGGTGATTTCCGTAATCAAATGAAGGAATATGAGTGGGGCGACAGTATTTCATTTGAAGATATCGACATTCGTGATGTTGGTTTACAAGATTTGCTATCCTTTCTGAAGGAAAAAGTTCCGTGTGAATTCACGTCTGTGTTCTTTTATAGAGACGATTATGATGCGGATTGTAGGGCAAGTTTTCTGTGTACCGATGATCAATGGTACTTTATAAAAGATACCATTGAAGATCGCGGTAAACGCATTTCTTTGTATGCGGTTCTTGAAGATGAAGAGACGTTGGGTTATCGTTACTTCGATGAATCAACTGAAGCAGCAGTTGAGGCATCAAGAGAAATACCGATGTCTCCATAGTACCTCACGGATGGTGAAATGACTGGTGAACGCTACTTAGTAGATGACAATTGACGACGACGAGTAGTTTGATTGTAATCTTTTAATTTTTAATTGTCGTGATGTTTTAATTTTTAATTATTGTAATTTCAGTGTTGTTGTCGAGTTTTATATCTTCCTTTATGTTTCGGAGCTCTTCATCTTTTTAATCTCCTCTCGATCTCTAGTAAAACGAGTAGTGGTCTAGAATTTGTAAGTATGGAGTTTCGAATGAATTTAATGTTATAATCAAGAATGAACGTAATAGCACGATTTGATTCGTCAAATTACCAGAATCATTGAGAATAGAGCTATCAAGAATATACTTTCTTGATATGTTCTGAAGTTAATTAGAATGAAAGAGTTATGTAACATGACACAAGATGGTGGTATGATCTACTGTGAACCATCATGTCCCATTAGAACTCAGTATGACTTACTGTAATATAATCACGTTGATCAAGTGTCATTATATTATACTAACTCATACATCAGTTCCCATCATTACTACAATAACATTCATATTTTAAGCTTGAAAATTTACAGAATATAGAAACTAACAGTTTCTATATGATGTAATACTGATAGCACGAAAAGATTAATGATTTCAGATAAGAATAGTTATAAAAATATCTCCAGAAATATGGAGGATATTTATAATGAAAGGTACGATAATATCTCAGAATATCTAAGATCAGAGGATGATAGAAACTATTGTCTGCAAGGGTTTAGAGTAAGGAGCAAGTTATTCACTATAGACTTTAGCAGACATTGAATTATTTGGATTCTTTGAAGTCAAACTTATTCTTTGTGATTTATCCACGGCTTTCTTCATAGTTTCGCATAATCTGCTTTTCGGTACTATATTTTCTATTGAATGTTTCCAATATATTGATACACAGGAAGTACGAAGAGGTATATAATTTCGGACGAGAATATTTATGAAAATATCCTCAGAAATATCAAAGATATTGATGATGATATTTTGGAATTTCTAAGTTCGACGGTTGATGGAGAAAGATTTTCCGCAAGATTTTAACATGACTTCGGAGCAAGATATTCTCTAAAGATTTCAACGGATCCAGAATTACCTGAATCCTTTGAATATAGGATTTGGTCCTTGTATTTGTCCTTGGTCTCCTTCATGGGTAACTCAATCTGTTTTTCAATACCCAATTTTCTATCGAGCGTTCCTAACACTCCTTTCTTTATCATCAAACTTTTGTCCGTTTAGACCATCTACCATTTTTCTGTTTCCTCTGCATTTAATGCTATGATATCTGAATCATCGGTTATTAATCCGAGGTGGTTTCAGGAGAATTGTGTTTTTAGATGATTAAACGCTGATGGTAATATGATGGAATATGAAAGGTTACCTGGTAAGAATAAAAGAGCACGCGTATATATAAACGTTATAATAAGGTTGTTTCGTACGAAAAGTCGAAGTTGACTTGTTGGAGTTGTGACAAAATTGGCTAATTTTGAAAAGGGATCGCAAAGTTGTTTTTGTTAATAAATGCCAAAGGATCTGACGCGGCTACGTGTTGAACTTTTACTCAATTGCCGAGAGTTTCTCAGGTGCATAACTATATGCATAAATCTTTCCTTCCGTAGATGAAGTGCGGTTGATTCATCCTATCGATTGAGGTGTTTTCAAGAATCATGAAAGGTTTGAACGCAGAATGTAATCGTGAAGATACAAATGAGGTTTAAGACGAAATCAAGTGGCAAACTTGAAGAATTGTTTAGTTTCATATGTTATATTCAATATTTTAATTCATTTTAATTGTCCAATGTTATTAGTCCACAGTCGATAGTCCACAGTTGACAGTGCAATCATTCATATATAGTTTAATATATAATATTTGAATTAATTAATACGTATCGTGACCCGTGTACATGTCTCAGACTCGATCACAACTCAAAGTATATATATTATTATAGAATCAACCTCAACCCTGTATAGAGAACTCGATCATTACTGCATATAGAGTGTCTATGGTGATTCCAAATAATATATATAGATGTGTCGATATGATATGTCAAAACCTTGTATACGTGTCCCGATATTTAAAGTGCGTAAAATAAATAACAGAAATTAAATGACGATAAATAAAATTGCGAGAATGTAAATTGCGATAATTAAATTGCGATAAATAAAATGTAATCAGTTAGCTAGGAAGAATTAGCTAGGAACAGTTAGCGTGGATTCTTAACAAAATTTCTCATAGTTAATTTGTTTGTTTCTAACAAATTTTATTTTGTCAAATGTTTCCTTCATTATGCCACTTGATTTTTGATAAATCAAATTCGAAATATGAAATTGGATGAATATGGTTATTCTGGGGTGAACTGATTTGTATATCGGTGGATATAAGTAGGATAGTAAATGATCGTTGAATCAATTCCGAAGAATGTACAGTGTAACTTATTAATGTGAAATCTAAATACTCCTCGGGTATTACCTACCCATTAAAATATTTTCACCATTAACAGTTTGTACAAAAGAATTTTTAATTACAATCTTTATGAAAACATATATACGTATATATTTTCTTCAGATGTAATCATGAATTTAATGAGTTAATGTGATATTGATCTCATTTGATTTATCATTAGAACAAGAATATGTAATTTCTAAAACATTAGAGATTACATAATCGCCATGTCGAACGAAAATAAAATAGATAGAACGATACGTAGAACGATGATTATACTTGAGGTATAGAATGAGATGTCGAAGCTGGTGATGCGGATGTTGTTGTTGGTGGTACTAGTGTTGTTGGTGCTAAGGTTGGTGATGTGACTGGTGTTGGTGATACTGCTGGTGTTTGCAGACTGTGTACCGTGCTCTCTAAAGTTAACACTCGAGCTCGGAGTTCTTTAACTTCTTCTACTAACCCTGGTTGGTTATCAATGTGAGGTAGAGATTGGATATCTTTTCTAGTTCCATTAATGGTAGTCTCAAGACGAAAAATTCTGGCAAAAAGGGTATAAACGGTGTTGCGAACAGGTTCGCCAGTGAGCGGGTCGAGGACTCCAAGGTTAGGTGGTAGATTCGATTCATGATATGGAGTACCTTCTTCCCTTCTCCATAGAGTGAGTATGTCGCGAACCCACCCCCATTTTCTCCAGTAATCACGATAGTTGATTGATTGATGTGCTCCTGTCACGCTGTCTTCGGAGTCAGAGGAATTTGATCGATTCGTAGAGGCCATCTTACGCGATCTCAGGAAAGATTTTTGATATGAAGAGTTTAGTGATAGTAATTGATAGTTGGATGGTATTCTCAATGCATAATTTACATAGATATATATAGTACCAGGATCCCTTAAGTTACGGAGAAATTTACGGAAGATATCAGGCAAGATCTACAGTAACAGATACGCTAAGATATGAATTTTGTCTATACACTATTTATGCAGTCAATGCAGTAAAACGTGTCTAGACTAAGAATGATAAGCAAATGATTCTCTAAGAATGATAAGCAGGTAATTTTTGACACGAAATGATAAGCAAAACTTTTGACATGCAGGCACGGTCGAAGTCCAGACTCACTAATGCATCCTAACAACTATCAGTTAGACACACTAATGCAAGACCTGGTTCGCTAAGACCATCGCTCTGATACCAACTGAAAGGACCCGTCCTAATCCATCCGGATGAAGTCCATATCGATTACAAACGATTCACAACAGTTGATTACATTGCGAGGTAATTGACCTCTATATGATAAATTTTTCAAACATTGCATTCGTTTTTAAAAGACAAACTTTCGTTACATCGACAGTTGACAGGCATGTAATGCATTTCATAATATATCCAAATATAATTGACTTAATAATAATCTTGATGAATTCAACGACTCGAATGCAACATCTTTTGAAATATGTCATGAATGACTCCAAGTAATATCTCTAATATGAGCAAATGCACAGCGGAAGATTTCTTTCGTACCTGAGAATAAACATGCTTTAAGGTGTCAACCAAAAGGTTGGTGAGTTCATTAGTTTAGCATAAATAATCATTTCATAATTTTAATAGACCACAAGATTTCATATTTCCATTTCTCATAAACATACGTTCCATGCATAGAGACAAAAATATCATTCATATGGATTGAACACCTGGTAACCGACATTCACAATATACATATAAGAATATCCCCATCATTCCGGGATCCTCCTTCGGACATGATATAAATTTCGAAGTACTAAAGCATCCGGTACTTTGGATGGGGCTTGTTGGACCCGATAGATCTATCTTTAGGATTCACGTCAATTAGGGTGTCTGTTCCCTAATTCTTAGATTACCAGACTATATAGGGGCATATTCGATTCGATAATCCAACCATAGAATGTAATTTTCGAGTACTTGTGTCTATTTCGTAAAACAGTTATAAAAACAGCGCATGTATTCTCAGTCCCAAAAATATATATTGTAAAAGCATTTAAAAAGGGAATAATGAAACTCACCATACTGTATTTTGTAGTAAAAATACATATAACGATATTGAACAATGCAGGGTTGGCCTCGGATTCACGAACCTATATCAGTTGTATATACATTAACACATATATTCGTAATCGAACAACTTTATATATATCTAAATTTATTAGTTATATCATTTTACAATAATAATTGATATGTTTCATGTACACATTTAAATAAAAATATAAATACAATCATATTATATGTGTTAAGTATATTTTTATATAATATCATTTGTTTTAAAATAATAATTATATTAATCTTAAAATAATGATATTAATAATAAATATAAAGTTAAAAATAAAATATTGTTAATACTAATAATAATAATGATAATAATAATAATTCTAAAAATGATTAATTTAATAGTAATGAAAATTTTAATGATATTAGTAATGATAATAATGTTAAAAATTATATTTTTATTAATAATAATAATTTCAATACTAATGGTAAAAATAATAATAAAAATGATAATAACCATAATGATACTTATGTTAATAATAATAATAATAAAAAATGATAATTATAATAATATAATAATAATAAATAAATAAATAAGTAAATAAATAACTACCTCAAAGTAGATATTAAAATACGCCCAAGCCCGGGTTTTAACCCGAGACGTCCCGCTAACCCGATAACATCCTTAACTCGAATCATCATCACTTGTAAACTTTTATTATCCTATTAAACTATCATCATTAAAATCCCAATCATAATCCTAAGCATTTTAATTCCACCATCTTAATCATAATCATAATCAAAATCATAATTATAACATAATCGTAATCATAATATAATCATAATCATATCATAATCATAATTATAACATAATCGTAATCATAATATAATCATAATCATATCATAATCATAATCATATCATAATCATAATCATAATCATCTAAACGCTTTGCTATCATCTTCATCATTCATTTACAACCTCAAATCATAATCACTCGGGAATCATATGCGACCTTCATCATTATTAACATTACCATCGACCAACATTATCATGAAGTATCACCATCATACTCATCATCATGTACCATCATCTTCATCCTAACTTATATCATCATTTAACCCTCATCATTATGATCTTAACACCATCATCGTCATCCTCCTGGTTTATTATCAACCTTAAGTATCATCACGATCCAACAAAAATGCAGATCCTCGGCCCAACAATTTATATACATACGGCCCAATGAAACAAAATGGGTCACGGCCCAAACTGAAAAGTGATTCTCGGCCGAAGTTCCAAAGAGATCCCACGTCCAGAATAAAATTTTAATATAGGCATCGTATAATTAAATGGTTGTGGGGTTCGGTAATTAAATAAAAAGATACAAATGATAGCAGCCTTCCATAACCTTCCAAATCATCTTTCTTGCTAATCTTTACAGCTCACTTCCTATCTTTATCATCATTATCGTTATCATTTTCGCATTTTAAATTACAATAGAAATCAGGAACATGAAGTGATAGGTGAAGATGAGGCAGAAAAGAATCGTATAACTGCCGGTGGTGATTATGTTGGGGTTGTATCGAAAAGTAAATAAAAAAAAAATAGCAGTAGTAGCAGCGGTTCAGAAAATAAAAAGGAAGGGAAGAGGAACGATGCAGCAGTAGGAAGTGGTGTTCAAGTATTGGTGGTTTGCAACGAGTATAATAGTAACAGAAGCAACTTTCAATAGGTGGTTTCGTGGCAGCTGTTTGGACAGAAGGTGGGAGAAAAATACAAGCAGGAGGTGGGGTGGTGATTGTTGTCGATTTGTTTGTGGATGAAGTAAAAACAGATTATCTACAGGAAGCAAGAGAGGATTGAAGGGATGATGACGTTTGTTCGTGGTGTCTATGTTGCTTTTGTTGTGATGATGATTTCGTGGTGTGTGCAAAATGGTAACAAAACCATAGTAGCAGCAATAAGGTAATTGCAGGAGGTTGGGGTCGTTGGGGTTCGATAGGAAGCAAAAAGAGAGGTGGTTCGGTTGTGGGGCTGTTTGAAAGTGGTCATGGTTAGGGTTATGATCTTGGTTGTTCATAGCATTTTACGAAGATAAAGAAGATAGATGGTTGATGTTAGGATTCTGTGGTAGGTTTGGAGATATCTTTATCTCATATTCAAGTGTATGTATATATGAATATAGATAGAAGTTAGTTAGTTTGTAAAGAGATAGTGGAGGATTGATAAATGGTCATGGTGAGCTGTCGATAGAACAAATGAAAAAGGAATGTGATGCTGTGCGATGATTTAGACAGGAAGCAGAAAGCACCCTACATGTACTATCAATCAATTTATCATTGTAAAAGTTTCAATTAGTAATAGTAGAATATTTGTTTTGTTTTGGTGATTCACAGATAGGATTGGATAGACAGGATACGGAATCAGATATTGAAATATAATAGAACAGATATTTATTTCTATTTATTTATTTATTATTTATTATTTATTATTATTTTTATTTAATAAATATTAATAATTTAGTAATTATATTAATAATAATGATACTATTAATATTATTATTAATAATAATAATACTAATAATAATACTAATAGAAATAATAATAATAATCATAATAATAATAATAATAATAATAATAATAATATCAAAATAAAAATATCGAAATAATACTAATAAAATAATAATAATGATACAAGTAATAAATGATAATGATAATAATAATAACTAATAATATTTTGATTACAACCGAATTATAATGTTGATCATCCCTATATTAATATTTAATATTTATACATTGTATATATATTACAATATAATAATAATTATGAAAAGAAATTATATATATATATATATATATATATATATATATATATATATTTACAAAAATTGTTCGTGAATCGTCGGTAATGGTCGAAGGGTAATTGGTTACATGAATATAGTTTCAAAATTTTCGAGACTCAACATTACAGATTTTGCTTATCGTGTTGGAAACATATAAAGATTAAAGTTTAAATTTGGTCGGAAATTCCCGGGTCATCACAGTACCTACCCGTTAAAGAAATTTCGTCCCGAAATTTGAGTGAGGTCATCATGGCTAACAATAAAAATGTTTTCATGACGAATATGGGTTGATAAATAGAGTTTTCATCTTTACCGAATAATACAGATAAAATAATTCGATTATTCGAAGAGCACGAATGAAATTATCATGAGAGAGGTCCCAACGGGCATCGTCCACCTTCGTCCAAAAACTTGCCCAAATTTTTAGCCGTTAGTAAAATAAAAAAAAAATTTCAACGGCTATCCCAACGGTCACTTTTTACACTATATAAACACCAACCATATACTTCATTTTATACACTCAAACATATATTTCTTTTATATTTCCATCTTTCTCAAGATCAAAATCAAACACTCCCAAACTGCAAAATGTTAACACTTCCCCCAATGATTGTTTCATTCGATGTTCATTACGGAGGTGATTTCCGTAATCAAATGAAGGAATATGAGTGGGGCGACAGTATTTCATTTGAAGATATCGACATTCGTGATGTTGGTTTACAAGATTTGCTATCCTTTCTGAAGGAAAAAGTTCCGTGTGAATTCACGTCTGTGTTCTTTTATAGAGACGATTATGATGCGGATTGTAGGGCAAGTTTTCTGTGTACCGATGATCAATGGTACTTTATAAAAGATACCATTGAAGATCGCGGTAAACGCATTTCTTTGTATGCGGTTCTTGAAGATGAAGAGACGTTGGGTTATCGTTACTTCGATGAATCAACTGAAGCAGCAGTTGAGGCATCAAGAGAAATACCGATGTCTCCATAGTACCTCACGGATGGTGAAATGACTGGTGAACGCTACTTAGTAGATGACAATTGACGACGACGAGTAGTTTGATTGTAATCTTTTAATTTTTAATTGTCGTGATGTTTTAATTTTTAATTATTGTAATTTCAGTGTTGTTGTCGAGTTTTATATCTTCCTTTATGTTTCGGAGCTCTTCATCTTTTTAATCTCCTCTCGATCTCTAGTAAAACGAGTAGTGGTCTAGAATTTGTAAGTATGGAGTTTCGAATGAATTTAATGTTATAATCAAGAATGAACGTAATAGCACGATTTGATTCGTCAAATTACCAGAATCATTGAGAATAGAGCTATCAAGAATATACTTTCTTGATATGTTCTGAAGTTAATTAGAATGAAAGAGTTATGTAACATGACACAAGATGGTGGTATGATCTACTGTGAACCATCATGTCCCATTAGAACTCAGTATGACTTACTGTAATATAATCACGTTGATCAAGTGTCATTATATTATACTAACTCATACATCAGTTCCCATCATTACTACAATAACATTCATATTTTAAGCTTGAAAATTTACAGAATATAGAAACTAACAGTTTCTATATGATGTAATACTGATAGCACGAAAAGATTAATGATTTCAGATAAGAATAGTTAT
Source organism: Rutidosis leptorrhynchoides (assembly GCF_046630445.1). Lineage (NCBI taxonomy): Eukaryota > Viridiplantae > Streptophyta > Magnoliopsida > Asterales > Asteraceae > Rutidosis > Rutidosis leptorrhynchoides. The sequence goes on along the minus strand of NC_092333.1, from coordinate 615,289,989 downwards.
AAAAATATCTCCAGAAATATGGAGGATATTTATAATGAAAGGTACGATAATATCTCAGAATATCTAAGATCAGAGGATGATAGAAACTATTGTCTGCAAGGGTTTAGAGTAAGGAGCAAGTTATTCACTATAGACTTTAGCAGACATTGAATTATTTGGATTCTTTGAAGTCAAACTTATTCTTTGTGATTTATCCACGGCTTTCTTCATAGTTTCGCATAATCTGCTTTTCGGTACTATATTTTCTATTGAATGTTTCCAATATATTGATACACAGGAAGTACGAAGAGGTATATAATTTCGGACGAGAATATTTATGAAAATATCCTCAGAAATATCAAAGATATTGATGATGATATTTTGGAATTTCTAAGTTCGACGGTTGATGGAGAAAGATTTTCCGCAAGATTTTAACATGACTTCGGAGCAAGATATTCTCTAAAGATTTCAACGGATCCAGAATTACCTGAATCCTTTGAATATAGGATTTGGTCCTTGTATTTGTCCTTGGTCTCCTTCATGGGTAACTCAATCTGTTTTTCAATACCCAATTTTCTATCGAGCGTTCCTAACACTCCTTTCTTTATCATCAAACTTTTGTCCGTTTAGACCATCTACCATTTTTCTGTTTCCTCTGCATTTAATGCTATGATATCTGAATCATCGGTTATTAATCCGAGGTGGTTTCAGGAGAATTGTGTTTTTAGATGATTAAACGCTGATGGTAATATGATGGAATATGAAAGGTTACCTGGTAAGAATAAAAGAGCACGCGTATATATAAACGTTATAATAAGGTTGTTTCGTACGAAAAGTCGAAGTTGACTTGTTGGAGTTGTGACAAAATTGGCTAATTTTGAAAAGGGATCGCAAAGTTGTTTTTGTTAATAAATGCCAAAGGATCTGACGCGGCTACGTGTTGAACTTTTACTCAATTGCCGAGAGTTTCTCAGGTGCATAACTATATGCATAAATCTTTCCTTCCGTAGATGAAGTGCGGTTGATTCATCCTATCGATTGAGGTGTTTTCAAGAATCATGAAAGGTTTGAACGCAGAATGTAATCGTGAAGATACAAATGAGGTTTAAGACGAAATCAAGTGGCAAACTTGAAGAATTGTTTAGTTTCATATGTTATATTCAATATTTTAATTCATTTTAATTGTCCAATGTTATTAGTCCACAGTCGATAGTCCACAGTTGACAGTGCAATCATTCATATATAGTTTAATATATAATATTTGAATTAATTAATACGTATCGTGACCCGTGTACATGTCTCAGACTCGATCACAACTCAAAGTATATATATTATTATAGAATCAACCTCAACCCTGTATAGAGAACTCGATCATTACTGCATATAGAGTGTCTATGGTGATTCCAAATAATATATATAGATGTGTCGATATGATATGTCAAAACCTTGTATACGTGTCCCGATATTTAAAGTGCGTAAAATAAATAACAGAAATTAAATGACGATAAATAAAATTGCGAGAATGTAAATTGCGATAATTAAATTGCGATAAATAAAATGTAATCAGTTAGCTAGGAAGAATTAGCTAGGAACAGTTAGCGTGGATTCTTAACAAAATTTCTCATAGTTAATTTGTTTGTTTCTAACAAATTTTATTTTGTCAAATGTTTCCTTCATTATGCCACTTGATTTTTGATAAATCAAATTCGAAATATGAAATTGGATGAATATGGTTATTCTGGGGTGAACTGATTTGTATATCGGTGGATATAAGTAGGATAGTAAATGATCGTTGAATCAATTCCGAAGAATGTACAGTGTAACTTATTAATGTGAAATCTAAATACTCCTCGGGTATTACCTACCCATTAAAATATTTTCACCATTAACAGTTTGTACAAAAGAATTTTTAATTACAATCTTTATGAAAACATATATACGTATATATTTTCTTCAGATGTAATCATGAATTTAATGAGTTAATGTGATATTGATCTCATTTGATTTATCATTAGAACAAGAATATGTAATTTCTAAAACATTAGAGATTACATAATCGCCATGTCGAACGAAAATAAAATAGATAGAACGATACGTAGAACGATGATTATACTTGAGGTATAGAATGAGATGTCGAAGCTGGTGATGCGGATGTTGTTGTTGGTGGTACTAGTGTTGTTGGTGCTAAGGTTGGTGATGTGACTGGTGTTGGTGATACTGCTGGTGTTTGCAGACTGTGTACCGTGCTCTCTAAAGTTAACACTCGAGCTCGGAGTTCTTTAACTTCTTCTACTAACCCTGGTTGGTTATCAATGTGAGGTAGAGATTGGATATCTTTTCTAGTTCCATTAATGGTAGTCTCAAGACGAAAAATTCTGGCAAAAAGGGTATAAACGGTGTTGCGAACAGGTTCGCCAGTGAGCGGGTCGAGGACTCCAAGGTTAGGTGGTAGATTCGATTCATGATATGGAGTACCTTCTTCCCTTCTCCATAGAGTGAGTATGTCGCGAACCCACCCCCATTTTCTCCAGTAATCACGATAGTTGATTGATTGATGTGCTCCTGTCACGCTGTCTTCGGAGTCAGAGGAATTTGATCGATTCGTAGAGGCCATCTTACGCGATCTCAGGAAAGATTTTTGATATGAAGAGTTTAGTGATAGTAATTGATAGTTGGATGGTATTCTCAATGCATAATTTACATAGATATATATAGTACCAGGATCCCTTAAGTTACGGAGAAATTTACGGAAGATATCAGGCAAGATCTACAGTAACAGATACGCTAAGATATGAATTTTGTCTATACACTATTTATGCAGTCAATGCAGTAAAACGTGTCTAGACTAAGAATGATAAGCAAATGATTCTCTAAGAATGATAAGCAGGTAATTTTTGACACGAAATGATAAGCAAAACTTTTGACATGCAGGCACGGTCGAAGTCCAGACTCACTAATGCATCCTAACAACTATCAGTTAGACACACTAATGCAAGACCTGGTTCGCTAAGACCATCGCTCTGATACCAACTGAAAGGACCCGTCCTAATCCATCCGGACGAAGTCCATATCGATTACAAACGATTCACAACAGTTGATTACATTGCGAGGTAATTGACCTCTATATGATAAATTTTTCAAACATTGCATTCGTTTTTAAAAGACAAACTTTCGTTACATCGACAGTTGACAGGCATGTAATGCATTTCATAATATATCCAAATATAATTGACTTAATAATAATCTTGATGAATTCAACGACTCGAATGCAACATCTTTTGAAATATGTCATGAATGACTCCAAGTAATATCTCTAATATGAGCAAATGCACAGCGGAAGATTTCTTTCGTACCTGAGAATAAACATGCTTTAAGGTGTCAACCAAAAGGTTGGTGAGTTCATTAGTTTAGCATAAATAATCATTTCATAATTTTAATAGACCACAAGATTTCATATTTCCATTTCTCATAAACATACGTTCCATGCATAGAGACAAAAATATCATTCATATGGATTGAACACCTGGTAACCGACATTCACAATATACATATAAGAATATCCCCATCATTCCGGGATCCTCCTTCGGACATGATATAAATTTCGAAGTACTAAAGCATCCGGTACTTTGGATGGGGCTTGTTGGACCCGATAGATCTATCTTTAGGATTCACGTCAATTAGGGTGTCTGTTCCCTAATTCTTAGATTACCAGACTATATAGGGGCATATTCGATTCGATAATCCAACCATAGAATGTAATTTTCGAGTACTTGTGTCTATTTCGTAAAACAGTTATAAAAACAGCGCATGTATTCTCAGTCCCAAAAATATATATTGTAAAAGCATTTAAAAAGGGAATAATGAAACTCACCATACTGTATTTTGTAGTAAAAATACATATAACGATATTGAACAATGCAGGGTTGGCCTCGGATTCACGAACCTATATCAGTTGTATATACATTAACACATATATTCGTAATCGAACAACTTTATATATATCTAAATTTATTAGTTATATCATTTTACAATAATAATTGATATGTTTCATGTACACATTTAAATAAAAATATAAATACAATCATATTATATGTGTTAAGTATATTTTTATATAATATCATTTGTTTTAAAATAATAATTATATTAATCTTAAAATAATGATATTAATAATAAATATAAAGTTAAAAATAAAATATTGTTAATACTAATAATAATAATGATAATAATAATAATTCTAAAAATGATTAATTTAATAGTAATGAAAATTTTAATGATATTAGTAATGATAATAATGTTAAAAATTATATTTTTATTAATAATAATAATTTCAATACTAATGGTAAAAATAATAATAAAAATGATAATAACCATAATGATACTTATGTTAATAATAATAATAATAAAAAATGATAATTATAATAATATAATAATAATAAATAAATAAATAAGTAAATAAATAACTACCTCAAAGTAGATATTAAAATACGCCCAAGCCCGGGTTTTAACCCGAGACGTCCCGCTAACCCGATAACATCCTTAACTCGAATCATCATCACTTGTAAACTTTTATTATCCTATTAAACTATCATCATTAAAATCCCAATCATAATCCTAAGCATTTTAATTCCACCATCTTAATCATAATCATAATCAAAATCATAATTATAACATAATCGTAATCATAATATAATCATAATCATATCATAATCATAATTATAACATAATCGTAATCATAATATAATCATAATCATATCATAATCATAATCATATCATAATCATAATCATAATCATCTAAACGCTTTGCTATCATCTTCATCATTCATTTACAACCTCAAATCATAATCACTCGGGAATCATATGCGACCTTCATCATTATTAACATTACCATCGACCAACATTATCATGAAGTATCACCATCATACTCATCATCATGTACCATCATCTTCATCCTAACTTATATCATCATTTAACCCTCATCATTATGATCTTAACACCATCATCGTCATCCTCCTGGTTTATTATCAACCTTAAGTATCATCACGATCCAACAAAAATGCAGATCCTCGGCCCAACAATTTATATACATACGGCCCAATGAAACAAAATGGGTCACGGCCCAAACTGAAAAGTGATTCTCGGCCGAAGTTCCAAAGAGATCCCACGTCCAGAATAAAATTTTAATATAGGCATCGTATAATTAAATGGTTGTGGGGTTCGGTAATTAAATAAAAAGATACAAATGATAGCAGCCTTCCATAACCTTCCAAATCATCTTTCTTGCTAATCTTTACAGCTCACTTCCTATCTTTATCATCATTATCGTTATCATTTTCGCATTTTAAATTACAATAGAAATCAGGAACATGAAGTGATAGGTGAAGATGAGGCAGAAAAGAATCGTATAACTGCCGGTGGTGATTATGTTGGGGTTGTATCGAAAAGTAAATAAAAAAAAAATAGCAGTAGTAGCAGCGGTTCAGAAAATAAAAAGGAAGGGAAGAGGAACGATGCAGCAGTAGGAAGTGGTGTTCAAGTATTGGTGGTTTGCAACGAGTATAATAGTAACAGAAGCAACTTTCAATAGGTGGTTTCGTGGCAGCTGTTTGGACAGAAGGTGGGAGAAAAATACAAGCAGGAGGTGGGGTGGTGATTGTTGTCGATTTGTTTGTGGATGAAGTAAAAACAGATTATCTACAGGAAGCAAGAGAGGATTGAAGGGATGATGACGTTTGTTCGTGGTGTCTATGTTGCTTTTGTTGTGATGATGATTTCGTGGTGTGTGCAAAATGGTAACAAAACCATAGTAGCAGCAATAAGGTAATTGCAGGAGGTTGGGGTCGTTGGGGTTCGATAGGAAGCAAAAAGAGAGGTGGTTCGGTTGTGGGGCTGTTTGAAAGTGGTCATGGTTAGGGTTATGATCTTGGTTGTTCATAGCATTTTACGAAGATAAAGAAGATAGATGGTTGATGTTAGGATTCTGTGGTAGGTTTGGAGATATCTTTATCTCATATTCAAGTGTATGTATATATGAATATAGATAGAAGTTAGTTAGTTTGTAAAGAGATAGTGGAGGATTGATAAATGGTCATGGTGAGCTGTCGATAGAACAAATGAAAAAGGAATGTGATGCTGTGCGATGATTTAGACAGGAAGCAGAAAGCACCCTACATGTACTATCAATCAATTTATCATTGTAAAAGTTTCAATTAGTAATAGTAGAATATTTGTTTTGTTTTGGTGATTCACAGATAGGATTGGATAGACAGGATACGGAATCAGATATTGAAATATAATAGAACAGATATTTATTTCTATTTATTTATTTATTATTTATTATTTATTATTATTTTTATTTAATAAATATTAATAATTTAGTAATTATATTAATAATAATGATACTATTAATATTATTATTAATAATAATAATACTAATAATAATACTAATAGAAATAATAATAATAATCATAATAATAATAATAATAATAATAATAATAATAATATCAAAATAAAAATATCGAAATAATACTAATAAAATAATAATAATGATACAAGTAATAAATGATAATGATAATAATAATAACTAATAATATTTTGATTACAACCGAATTATAATGTTGATCATCCCTATATTAATATTTAATATTTATACATTGTATATATATTACAATATAATAATAATTATGAAAAGAAATTATATATATATATATATATATATATATATATTTACAAAAATTGTTCGTGAATCGTCGGTAATGGTCGAAGGGTAATTGGTTACATGAATATAGTTTCAAAATTTTCGAGACTCAACATTACAGATTTTGCTTATCGTGTTGGAAACATATAAAGATTAAAGTTTAAATTTGGTCGGAAATTCCCGGGTCATCACAGCTAGATCCATTTTTCTCTTTTTCAGTAGGTTTATCCAAGGAAATTAAGGTAGTAATGATGTTCATAACATCATTCGATTCATATATATAAAGCTATCCTATTCGAAGGTTTAAACTTGTAATCACTAGAACATAGTTTAGTTAATTCTAAACTTGTTCGCAAACAAAAGTTAATCCTTCTAACTTGACTTTTAAAATCAACTAAACACATGTTCTATATCTATATGATATGCTAACTTAATGATTTAAAACCTGGAAACACGAAAAACACCGTAAAATCGGATTTACGCCGTCGTAGTAACACCGCGGGCTGTTTTGGGTTAGTTAATTAAAAACTATGATAAACTTTGATTTAAAAGTTGTTATTTTGAGAAAATCATTTTTATTATGAACATGAAACTATATCCAAAAATTATGGTTAAACTCAAAGTGGAAGTATGTTTTCTAAAATGGTCATCTAGACGTCGTTCTTTCGACTGAAATGACTACCTTTACAAAAATGACTTGTAACTTATTTTTCCGACTATAAACCTATACTTTTTATGTTTAGATTCATAAAATAGAGTTCAATATGAAACCATAGCAATTTGATTCACTCAAAACGGATTTAAAATGAAGAAGTTATGGGTAAAACAAGATTGGATAATTTTTCTCATTTTAGCTACGTGAAAATTGGTAACAAATCTATTCCAACCATAACTTAATCAACTTGTATTATATATTATGTAATCTTGAGATATGATAGACACGTATACAATGTTTCGACCTATCATGTCGACACATCTATATATATTTCGGAACAACCATAGACACTCTATATGTGAATGTTGGAGTTAGCTATACAGGGTTGAGGTTGATTCCAAAATATATATAGTTTGAGTTGTAATCAATACTGAGATACGTATACACTGGGTCGTGGATTGATTCAAGATAATATTTATCGATTTATTTCTGTACATCTAACTGTGGACAACTAGTTGTAGGTTACTAACGAGGACAGCTGACTTAATAAACTTAAAACATCAAAATATATTAAAAGTGTTGTAAATATATTTTGAACATACTTTGATATATATGTATATATTGTTATAGGTTCGTGAATCAACAAGTGGCCAAGTCTTACTTCCCGACGAAGTAAAAATCTGTGAAAGTGAGTTATAGTCCCACTTTTAAAATCTAATATTTTTGGGATGAGAATACATGCAGGTTTTATAAATGATTTACAAAATAGACACAAGTACGTGAAACTACATTCTATGGTTGAATTATCGAAATCGAATATGCCCCTTTTTATTAAGTCTGGTAATCTAAGAATTAGGGAACAGACACCCTAATTGACGCGAATCCTAAAGATAGATCTATTGGGCCTAACAAACCCCATCCAAAGTACCGGATGCTTTAATACTTCAAAATTTATATCATATCCGAAGGGTGTCCCGGAATGATGGGGATATTCTTATATATGCATCTTGTTAATGTCGGTTATCAGGTGTTCACCATATGAATGATTTTTATCTCTATGTATGGGATGCGTATTGAAATATGAAATCTTGTGGTCTATTGTTATGATTTGATATATATATAGGTTAAACCTATATCTCACCAACATTTTTATTGACGTTTAAAGCATGTTTATTCTCAGGTGAATACTAAGAGCTTCCGCTGTTGCATACTAAAATAAGGACAAGATTTGGAGTCCATGTTTGTATGATATTGTGTAAAAACTGCATTCAAGAAACTGATTTCGATGTAACATATTTGTATTGTAAACCATTATGTAATGGTCGTGTGTAAACAGGATATTTTAGATTATCATTATTTGATAATCTACGTAAAGCTTTTTAAAACCTTTATCTATGAAATAAAGGTTATGATTTGTTTTAAAAATGAATGCAGTCTTTGAAAAACGTCTCATATAGAGGTCAAAACCTCGCAACGAAATCAATTAATATGGAACGTTTTTAATCAATAAGAACGGGACATTTCAACATATGTATTTAATTCGTGATTTATCATAAACTGTTTAACAAGGAAATTTAGTATACAAGCATGCATAATCATATATACTCGAGCACTGGATATGGATACGCTATTAATATATAAAAGATAAGATATGAATGCTCACGTATCAATATTGAGATTCAATATTGCAGGAAAGTACGTAGACGCAGCAGAGATGATAAATACTAGGTTTGACTTGCGAACAGTACCCATGAATATTACCCATAACCTCCATAGCTATAACCCATAATTTTCTTAGCTCTATCCCGCTTGAAAACCCATTTTGAAATCATTTGGACATAACCCCGTCGTAGTATTTTATGTATAATACTAATTAATAATAATACTACTAAAAATATTAAGATTAATAATAATAATAATAATAATAATAATAATAATAATAATAATAATAATAATAATAATAATAATAATAATAATAATAATAATAATAAATATAATACAGAGTAATATAGATGGATATGTGTGTGTGAATTATGCCAGAACTCGATCAAATTTATAGACTTTTCCTGAATTCCAGTGCCATGCGATCGCATGGCTAGGTAGAGGGATTCCCATGCGATCGCATGGGGTCCTTTTCCAGCTCATGTTTGTTTTTTAACTCTTCCTCGTCGACATATTTATTTATTAATATATAATATATATAATTTATATTAATTAATTATATATTATATTATATTCTCGTGCATAGTTAATTTGTAATTTTTGTTCCGATAAGTCGTATGTCGTCACTCGACTTATGTCCCGGTTCCGGTTTTTCGAATGTCCACTCGTACGCTGAGAAAACTGGCTCTTTACGTTTCGTAACTCATACCTTTGTTAAAATATAGTCTTAAATTATCAATAAACTATATCACTCAAAGTGTATCTTAAACTTTTGAGTGTTTTGGTCATTTACTTCTATAAATCATCGTCTTGTAGTATATACATATACATTTTCATTTTGAAATAGTGTTTTACTGTAGCAAAGTTTTTCTACTGTAGCAAATAGTGATTTTCGAAAAACACTGTAGCTTTTCGGGTACTGTAGCAATTCGAAAATACTGTAGCAAATTAGTGTTTTACTGGTTCATTTTAAACATTTTAGTTAACTTATCTAAATATCAATCGAATCAATAATCGAATGTTACTATCGTTTACTAAATAACTTGAAATAATATATATATATATATATATATACATATATATATATATATATATACATATATATATATATATACATATATATATATATATATATATATATATATATATATATATATATATATATATATATATATATATATATGCACATTAAGTATATATATATATATATATATATATATATATGCACATTAAGTTATATATATATTGTTCGTGAATCTTCGAGAACAATCAAAGAATAATTGATTACATGAATATAGTTCCAAAACTTTGAGACTCAACATTACAGACTTTGCTTATCATGTCGAAAACATTAAATCATTTAAAGATAAAGTTTAAATTTGTTCAGAAATTTCCGGGTCATCACAACTTTCGCGGTTCGGGATATCCAAAGCGAAACGGCGGAGGTAGTTACCCGCATAATGACAGACATCAAGGGCAAGGTGATAATCATGGATATATCCGTCACGATCGCTATTCTTCACGGAAATGGAATAATGAATCTTTTAACATTATCCAAATGTTAACAAAGACGCCGAAAGAAATTCTTTTGCAAGAAAGAGTAGCGAGATCTTTCCCTGATCCTCAACCTTTAGCGGAAAACAGCAGACGTGATAAATTCAAGTTTTGCATTTTCCATGATGACTATGGTCACGATACTAACCGCAGTAGGGATTTGGCAGAGTTAATTGCGGAGGCATTTGAGCAAGGTAAATTGGACCATTTAATAGTTCAAGGTGCTGCAAGTACTGCAAATGTGATTATCTTGCCCGCAGAATCTAATGCTCCGCAAGTACCAAATGCCGCTGATTTAAAAGCTCCCGCAGTGAAGAATCTAGGGGTTAAAATGGTGAGCAAGAAAGAGAATTTGCGCGAAATTCAGGTTATTAATGTAGTAGAGGTTCAAGGCGAAATGTCAGTGTTCCAAGTATCTGAGCAATCCTCGAACTGGCAATGTCCCTCTATTACTTTTCCTCCTATAAACTTGAGCGTGGATCTTGATAAACCAGTAGTGGTTTCATGCCACATTGTGAATAATGGCATTATAATTCTGAAGGTGCATGTTGATACTGGTAGCAGTGTGGATGTAATGTATGAGCAATGTTTCAACAAGTTGCCTGCACATATTAAAGCTTTGCTAAAACCTACTGCGGTTTCGCTAGCTGGTTTTTCAGGAGAATCTACTTGGTCTATTGGTCAGTTGGAATTGCAAGTTGAATTAGTAGAAGACCGCAATGAATCGCTAAAGCGGTAAGCCTTGTTAAACCTTTATGTAATGCGTAATCAGTCTAGGTTTAACATGATTCTTGGTCGCACTGCTTTGCGCATGTTTGGCGCAATACCATCTACGTTGCATGGAATGGTGAAACTTTCTACTTGCAAAGGCATTGGTACACTGACTTCGGTGGTAATTGAACCACTTTACACGATGATTACTGCACGAGAAAGCATTGGTGTTGAAGGGCATGCGGTGCTCGCTTAATAGCATAAATGTTTGTAATAGAAAAATATTAGTTGAGTGTTTAATCATGATTAATACGTTGTTTTTATTAATGAAATATTATTTCTAGAAAATTATGAATAAGAAAAAGTGAATTTGTGTTTTAGCGATTGTTTCTATACAAAGCAGAAAACACTGCGTGTGGCCACGCGCAGTGATAATTTTGCGGCATACAAACGCTTAAATCTTAAAACACTGAATGAATTCTTATGTAAAATGCAACTAAGTGTTCACATAAATTCTAAAATACATGGCATTATTTTGCTAAGTAATGATACAACCTACTTATGCAGTAACAATGCGGATATTTTGCGAAATTATAACTTTAAAGCTAAGTGATGAAACTGCCCACTTGTGTTAAATGATAAATGTTGCGAAAGGATAAAATTTTCTGAGTATTTGATCTTTCCATACTTAGATGCTTCGCGATGCTAATAAATTACCTAAGGATCGTTTTGACGGAGTTAAAAGATTCATAATGTATAAGTTTATACAAGTATAGATTGTTTCGCGAAAGTACATACTTATTATGTGCACAATAATAAAAGTTGGAAATTGCAAAGGACAAGTCTAGATTATGAATATATTGAATAAAGCGCTATATAAATAAACAAAGTTGCAACTGCGAAATATAAAAACTTTCATTAATAATAAGCTATGTGAAGCACGCAAAAATATAATAAGTGCAATAAGATTGCGGTTACAAATGTACAAACATAATGAGTACACTACAGCTCAAGTGCTTTGATGTCCTCGAAAGTTACATTTTCTTTCCGGCTAATCTCCTCTAAAGCCGGAATGGTGACCTTTTCGACCTCTTTCTTCGCCTTGGTTAGTGCCTCCTGTGCTTCTCCTGTAGGACATATCTCTTTGGCAATATTAGCAGGAAGTGGCTGCGAAAGGTCGCCAAGTTGGCAGAGTAGGTCATAAAACTTGCAGCGAGTTGCGAGCTTAGCCGCTTGAGTGTATGCCTTGAATTTTTCGGTCACCGGCACCGAGTCCATAACTTTATCGCCAAACTCGGGCAGATACTTGACAAGTTGCGAAAACTGCTTTTCCGTAAATTTCGCTCTATATTTTAGAGCGGAATTTTCACTTTGAGACTGTTTGAGCGCACCTTCAGTCTTCTTCGATTGAAGCTCTAGCTTTTGAACTTATGGCGCTGAGCTTGAACAGTTTCACATTTCTTGTCATAGTGGTCCGAGATAGTGTTAAACCGATTGACATTGTCTACGGTTAAGCAAATGGCGTTAAAACAATTGTTTATTAGCTGGCCTTCGGCTGAATGAAAGATCGCGGTATTTAGCACGCACACTCCTTGGCACAAACTTGCAGAGTTTTCGGTAGAGTTTGTTGGCGTACTCTTCCTCTGTAGCTTCCTCGGCATCTTCTTCGCGGTTTGACGTTTCGGTTTCGGAGGGAAGGTTTAAGTCTTCATTGCCAAGAGTTTCAAAAATTCCTTCGGGGATATCCCCACCAATGTTATACAACTGCTATGTCCCCTTCGCAGAATCTGAAAGCACAACTAAAAGCGAATAAGCAAATAAGAATTAATTAATAAACGCGGTCAGGATATTAGACTAATATACACAGTTATGCAGAATAACGCTAACTTACTTGCTTCTTGCTCGGCTATAGTGCGAAGGCGTCTCTTGCGGGGAGTGGCAACATCATAGGTTATGGCTTTACGTTTTCCCCGGTCTTCGCCACCAGGAATAACAAAGGTGTTAAGAATTGGTTCATCAATGGGAATAATTTCGCTGTCGCCGTCTTTTGGGCGGCGCGCAGGCCTAATAGCCTTAACATCCGCTGTTCTCATCAGCTGGTCAAGATCAATTTCTACAAAATGATGTCGCAAAAGTGTTACAAATATATTATAAGATAAAATACGGTTTTGCGCAAAATTAAAGTATAAGCGATATACCATTATTTGATTCATCAATCAGTAACGCGTTGTGATCGCCCCATAACCAGTATATGGAGACTCCGCCGATGTAAAGCGGCATGTTGCTGTATGCTCACATAATCAAGCCATCGTTCTTGATTGAGTTGAGGATCCCTTTTTCAAAGTCATCTGGGGTAATTTTATCATTCGCGTGGGCGTCAATCTCGGTACACCAAGTTTTAACGACGTTGCTGGTGCTGTGAGCGGTGTTATTAATAAAGAAAAAAGAACTGCGCCAGTTCTCAATCGAATCTTTGGGAGTGGTCATCACGCCAAGGCGGCCGCGGAACGAATTGTGATGACCCGAAAATTTTTGACTTATTTAAACCAATTCTCTATACGATTTATTATTTTAACACGTTAAACTATTTGCTACAGTAAAACACTATTTGCTACAGTAACACACTATTTGCTACAGTAACACACTATTTGCTACAGTAACACACTATTTGATGTCGACGAACTAGCAAACAAAAACAGAAAAGGCGGCCATGTGATCGCATGGCAAAAACACTGAAAACTCATGCGATCGCATGAGCTACAGTAAATCGAAAAGTACTATAAAAGGTCAGTTTTGCTCGACGAAATTTTTCATAAATATTTATGTACGTAAATTTTATATTTATAATTATAATTATAATTTTAATTTTAAGTTTAATAATAATAAAGTATATTCGAGGGTATTTTTAATTCGGGTTTCAAACCGTTTTAAAATAAGGAAATATTGGGTATTGTTCGGGGTATTGTTCTTGAATCCAAGACCAACCATACAGTCGTCTACCATCATTACGTCTACGCAATTTGCCTACAATATTGAATCGCAATATTGAACTGTGAGTTATAGTCTCTCTTTTTAAATACTTTAAATATTTTTGGGCTGAGAATACATGCAATTTATTTTAAACGCAATAAGACACAAGTACATACAAAATTCTACACTGAGTTAAACCGAAAATCCCTTAGCTTTGGTAACTATTAGCTTCCAGTACATAGGATATGGACTGGTGGGCACGAATAATTGTATATGGATCCATAGGGCTTGATATCCCCGTCCGAGCTAGAGCGCTAGCCTTTTAACGGACGTATGTTATTTGAGTTTAAGACACGTTGGTTTGCACGTATTAAAACGAATGGGGTAATTATCACTATAGCGTTAAGTTTAGTTACCAGGGTGCTCTGTTACGTAGAATCTATTGATAAACTTTTGATGAAATCTTGTGGTCTATCTTTATATATGTTTATGACTCGAGTAATTAAACCTATAACTCACCAACATCCGTGTTGACTTTTTAGCATGTTTTATTCTCAGGTCCTTAGAATGCTTCCGCTGTGATGTGCTTGTTGCCTGCATGGAGTCTCTCATGCTTTGTACAAAGTTTATTGCATTCAAAATAAAACTGCGTTGTGTAATAAATAATTGGACTGTGATGTCAACCTGTAAATTAAAGACTTATGTATTTTGGGGTTTTGCTTATACCTAAGCACTCGCCCACATGTTTATAACTTTCTATGTTTAGAAAGTCACTTATTTTAATGAATGTAATATTTTATCAAAACGTATCATATAGAGGTCAAAACCTCACTGTGGAATCAATGATTAACGTGCCGCGTCAATAGTGATTTTGACGGGTCGTTACAGTTGGTATCCGAGCTTGAGGTCATAGGGAACCAGAAATTACATTAGTGTGTTTAACTGGTAATTGTTAGGATGCATTAGTGAGTCTGGACTATGACCATATCTGTTTTTACTGATTTTTGCTTATTATTTGGTCAAAAACATTATATGTGATATATTTATATGCTAACGTAATTGTTGTTTCAATTATGTGATAGATGACTTCCTCTAATCCTATCATTTTGTACGACTCGGAATCGGACACTGAATCTATTCTATCCATAACTGAAAAGGGCGTTCCAATACCTATTAAAGAAGAAATTGTGTTAGCCGGGGAATCTCAACTCCCGGTAAACCCAGAGGAGGTTCCAGCTCCACCCAGCTTTAGTTTTCCGGAGCCACAGTATCGTTGGCATGGACCCATGATCCCTGGAGTAAACGAGGATCGTCCATTTCTAAACAAATATGGACATTGGTCCAGATATACCGCCGACGGGCGGGTTGTGCCGATTACGCCTGGCAGATTTTGGTTCATGACCACCGGTACATATTCTTGCAGTTCGTCATCATATTCTCCTACAATTGACTCAGACAGTTTGTCATCAGACGAGATCAGTAAGGAGGAGGATTTCGCTAATGAAATAAAAGAGATCACTAAGGAGAAATTCCAACTTGCTATAGATAATAAAAACAACCACAATAATAAAATGTCCTTAATTATTAAAAAAGAACAGGACCATTCGATCCGTAACCACCCTTATTGTATTAAACCCACTGTGGCAACGGGTACCTCAAAACTCCAACTAAAAATAAAATACACTGCCAGAATGTCTGTCGGACCATGTGCACACAAACAATTGGCAGAGAGAACCAAATGGGAAGAAGTTTCTGATAGTTTTGAATGAACGACCTCGCAACCATAAATCTTCCATGCGCTATTTTATTGCTTATGTGTGCTACTCTATCTTGTTATGTAAAATAAGCATATGTAAAATATCAGTATTGTATGTTATTGTATTATTTTGGTTTATTAATAATAAATGCATGGAATGATTATTTGTATTATTACTACTTCTTATTATTATTATTACATAATAATGTAGTAACTCGCTATAATTTTTCATAGTGGAATATTATTAGGATTTTAGTAGTTAATTCCTTGTACTAGCTATTATGTATGAACTTAACGGGTAGGTAATACCCTAGAAATAATTATAAAATGCTAATAAGAAGAAAAGGCTTTTATAATAATCGGTTCATATTATTAATATGCTACGATTAACTATTGACAACTCATTTTACCTATAATATTCTATATGATTAAATTATATCTGTTGTGTTTATTGAAGAAACATGTCTCAAATGTCGGATGCTGAGTTTGAGCAACTAGTCGAGAAACGTGTGAATGAAAGAATTGCTGCAACCGAAGCAGCAAAAGCAACAGCCGAAGCAGCAGCCAAAGCAGCAGCCGTAAACACAAATTCACGAAACGGATGCTCATACAAAACTTTTCAAGGATGCAAACCACAGACGTTTAGTGGAACTGAGGGACCAGTCGGTCTAACCCGATGGTTTGAAAAGATGGAGTCCGTTTTCAAAATCAGTAATTGTGCGAACGGAGACAAGTCAAAGTATGCTTCGTGCACGTTGCAAGATGGTGCACTTACTTGGTGGAACAATTATGCTAAAGCAAAAGGAATAGATACGGCATATGATATCTCTTGGGAAGAACTGAAAAAGATGCTAATCGAGGAGTACTGTCCTCGAAACGAGATCAGAAAAATGGAATCTGAGTTACGTAATCTGAAGGTTATCGGCGCGAATCTCAATAACTATGAAAAGCGTTTCATGGAACTAGCCTTGTTGTGTCCCGAATTGGTGCCAAATGAGAAACGAAAGATAGAAATGTATATTGACGGTTTATCGATCAATATCAAAGGAAATGTTACATCGTCCAAACCGAATACGATGCAGGAAGCCATGACAATGGCACACCAACTCATGGACCAGATCACAGAGAGTTCGGTTAAGGCACCAATTACCGAAGTCAAGACAACTGAAGGAAAGAGGAAATGGGAAGACTATAAGGGCAAAAGTACTCACCTGAAGAAACAAGAAACTTTTAAAGGTAAACAAGATGGGGCAACTGCAAGTCCAAACTATAAGGGACCCCATCCGTTCTGCAAAAGATGTTACACACATCATGCAGGTTATTGTCAAGTGGTCTGTGATAAGTGCAACAAGAAAGGACATGTGGCGAAAGATTGTTATGCCACCATTTCTGAAGTAAAGACAAAACTGACCGATGTCAAGAAATGTTTTGGATGCGGGAAGTCTGGTCACTTTATAAATCAATGCCCTGATAAGGAGAAGAACAAAGAACCCGCACGTGGGAGGGCATTTAATGTTAGTGCCAGTAAAGCACGTGAGGATCCTAATCTTGTCACGGGTACGTTTACCGTTAATAATCAACTAGCTTCTATTATGTTTGATACGGGTGCTGATAGAAGTTATATGTGTAAAGACTTTAGTTTTAAACTAAAATGTGCATCATTACCTCTAGACGATAAATATACTATTGAATTAGCTAATGGTAAACTGATAAAAGCCGATAAAATTTGCCATGGTTGCGAAATGAATCTTGCTGGTGAAACCTTCAAAATCGATTTGATACCCGTAGAATTAGGAAGTTTTGACGTAATCGTTGGCATGGACTGGATGTCCAAAACAAGAGCGGAAGTTGTTTGCGCTGAGAAAGCAATCCGCATCCCTCGTAAGGATGAAACGTCATTAATGATTTATGGGGAGAAGAGCAACTCAAAGCTGAACTTTATCAGCTGTATGAAGGCCCAGAAACTTATAAGAAAAGGTTGTTATGCTATTTTGGCACATGTAAAGAAGATCGATACTGAAGAAAGAAGCATTAATGACATGCCGGTTGTAAGAGAATATCCCGGAGTATTTCCAGAAGAATTACCGGGGCTACCTCCACACAGATGTGTAGAATTCCAGATTGATCTCATACCAGGAGCTGCACCTGTAGCCCGATCTCCATATAGACTTGCACCTTCAGAAATGCAAGAATTACAAGACCAGTTGCAAGAATTATCGGACCGTGGATTTATTCGTCGTAGTTTTTCACCTTGGGGTGCTCCTATTCTGTTCGTCAAGAAGAAGGATGGATCTATGAGAATGTGCATAGATTACCGAGAATTAAACAAATTAACGATCAAGAATCGGTACCCATTACCGAGAATTGATGATTTGTTTGATCAATTGCAAGGATCAAGTGTTTATTCTAAGATTGATCTACGCTCCGGATATCATCAACTGAGAGTGAAGGAAGAAGATGTTCCTAAAACCGCGTTCAGAACCCGTTACGGTCACTATGAGTTTCTAGTCATGCCTTTTGGATTAACTAATGCTCCAGCAGTATTCATGGATCTAATGAATCGCATCTGTAGACCGTATTTAGACAAATTTGTCATTGTTTTTATCGACGACATATTGATTTACTCGAAGAACAAGGAAGAACATGAGCAACACTTAAGACTGGTACTGGAGATACTCAAGAAAGAAGAATTGTACGCAAAATTTTCGAAGTGTGATTTCTGGTTACAAGAAGTACAATTTTTGGGCCATGTTGTCAGTAAACATGGAATTAAAGTTGACCCCGCCAAGATCGAAGCCATTAGTAAATGGGAAACCCCGAAGACTCCAACACAAATTCGCCAATTCTTAGGTCTTGCTGGTTACTACCGAAGATTCATTCAAGATTTCTCTAGAATCGCCAAACCCTTAACTGCATTGACTCAAAAGGGAAAGAAGTATGATTGGTCCACAGAACAGGAATCCTCATTCCAGTTATTAAAGAAGAAGTTAACGTCTGCACCCATTTTGTCATTACCGGAAGGAAATGATGATTTCGTGATCTATTGTGATGCTTCACGCCAAGGTTTAGGATGTGTATTAATGCAACGCACAAAAGTCATCGCATATGCCTCACGACAACTAAAAATTCATGAAAAGAACTATACGACGCACGATTTAGAACTTGGAGCATATGGAGACACTAGCTATATGGCACCAAGTGTACAGTGTACACATACCATAAGAGTCTTCGGCATATTTTTGATCAAAAACAACTCAATATGAGGCAACGTCGCTGGGTAGAGTTGTTAAACGATTACGATTGTGAAATCCGTTACCACCCCGGAAAGGCTAATGTTGTAGCTGATGCCCTAAGTCGAAAAGAAAGAGTAAAACCTCTTAGGGTCCGAGCTTTGAATATTACAATTCGTACTGATCTCACAAAGCAAATTAAAGCAGCACAGTTAGAGGCTTTAAAAGAAGAAAACGAAAAAGGCGAAATAAGCAAAGGGTTAGAAAAACAACTTGAAGAAAAAGCCGATGGAACCCTGTATTTTGCTGGTAGGATATGGGTACCAAAACATGGTAACCTAAGGCAACTAGTACTGGATGAAGCACACAAAACGAGGTACTCAATTCACCCAGGAAATGGAAAAATGTACCACGATCTCAAGAAGTTTTATTGGTGGCCTAATATGAAAACAGAAATTGCTACTTATGTAAGCAAATGTTTAACGTGTGCAAAGGTCAAAGCTGAGCACCAAAAGCCGTCAGGATTACTGCAACAACCAGAAATTCCGCAGTGGAAATGGGAAAGAATAACCATGTATTTCATTACGAAATTGCCAAGGACTGCAAGTAGTCATGATACTATTTGGGTGATAGTTGATCGTCTAACTAAATCAGCTCACTTTCTACCAATAAAGGAGACAGACAGTATGGAGAAATTAGCACGCCTATATTTGAAGAAAGTAGTTTCCAGGCATGGTGTACCCATCTCTATCATATCTGATCGCGACACCCGATTCACATCACGTTTCTGGCAGTCATTACAAAAAGCATTGGGAACTCGATTAGATATGAGCACCGCTTATCACCCACAGACAGATGGTCAAAGTGAAAGAACAATACAAACATTGAAAGACATGTTACGGGCATGCGTGATTGACTTTGGAACCAGTTGGGATCGACACTTACCGTTGGCAGAATTTTCATATAATAACAGCTATCATACGAGCATCAACGCAGCGCCATTTGAAGCACTTTACGGTAGAAAGTGCAGATCTCCTATCTGTTGGAGTGAAGTAGGAGAAAGACAACTTACTGGACTAGAAATTATTCATGAAACCACCGAAAAGATCATTCAAATACAACAGCGATTGAAAATGGCCATGAGTCGCCAAAAGAGTTATGCTGATGTAAGAAGAAAACCGCTAGAATTTCAAGTGGGCGACAAAGTCATGTTGAAAGTGTCACCCTGGAAAGGCGTTGTACGATTCGGTAAACGAGGAAAGCTAAGTCCTAGGTACGTAGGAGCCTTTGAAATCACCGAAAGAATTGGAACAGTTGCTTATCGATTAAAGCTACCGCAAGAACTTAGTAGTGTTCACAACACATTTCACGTGTCAAATTTGAAGAAATGTTTAGCTGAAGAGGATGTCGTAATTCCTCTTGACGAAATACGAATCAATGATAAACTCCATTTTATCGAAGAACCTGTTGAAATCATGGACCGTGAGGTCAAACAATTAAAACAAAGCAAAATATCGATAGTTAGGGTTCGTTGGAACGCAAGACGAGGACCCGAGTTTACTTGGGAACGTGAAGATCAGATGAAGCAAAAGTATCCACATTTGTTCACTGATATCGCTCATGAAACAGGTACTACTCAAAATTTCGGGTCGAAATTTTCTTTAACGGGGAGGTACTGTGATGACCCGAAAATTTTTGACTTATTTAAACCAATTCTCTATACGATTTATTATTTTAACACGTTAAACTATTTGCTACAGTAAAACACTATTTGCTACAGTAACACACTATTTGCTACAGTAAAAACTATTTGATGTCGACGAACTAGCAAACAAAAACAGAAAAGGCGGCCAAGCGATCGCATGGCAAAAACACTGAAAACTCATGCGATCGCATGAGCTACAGTAAATCGAAAAGTACTATAAAAGGTCAGTTTTGCTCGACGAAATTTTTCATAAATATTTATGTACGTAAATTTTATATTTATAATTATAATTATAATTTTAATTTTAAGTTTAATAATAATAAAGTATATTCGAGGGTATTTTTAATTCGGGTTTCAAACCGTTTTAAAATAAGGAAATATTGGGTATTGTTCGGGGTATTGTTCTTGAATCCAAGACCAACCATACAGTCGTCTACCATCATTACGTCTACACAATTTGCCTACAATATTGAATCGCAATATTGAACTGTGAGTTATAGTCTCTCTTTTTAAATACTTTAAATATTTTTGGGCTGAGAATACATGCAATTTATTTTAAACGCAATAAGACACAAGTACATACAAAATTCTACACTGAGTTAAACCGAAAATCCCTTAGCTTTGGTAACTAGTAGCTGCCAGTACATAGGATATGGACTGGTGGGCGCGAATAATTGTATATGGATCCATAGGGCTTGACATCCCAGTCCGAGCTAGAGCGCTAGCCTTTTAACGGACGTATGTTATTTGAGTTTAAGACACGTTGGTTTGCGCGTATTAAAACGAATGGGGTAATTATCACTATAGCGTTAAGTTTAGTTACCAGGGTGCTCTGTTACGTAGAATCTATTGATAAACTTTTGATGAAATCTTGTGGTCTATCTTTATATATGTTTATGACTCGAGCAATTAAACCTATAACTCACCAACATCCGTGTTGACTTTTTAGCATGTTTTATTCTCAGGTCCTTAGAATGCTTCCGCTGTGATGTGCTTGTTGCCTGCATGGAGTCTCTCATGCTTTGTACAAAGTTTATTGCATTCAAAATAAAACTGCGTTGTGTAATAAATAATTGGACTGTGATGTCAACCTGTAAATTAAAGACTTATGTATTTTGGGGTTTTGCTTATACCTAAGCACTCGCCCACATGTTTATAACTTTCTATGTTTAGAAAGTCACTTATTTTAATGAATGCAATATTTTATCAAAACGTATCATATAGAGGTCAAAACCTCACTGTGGAATCAATGATTAACGTGCCGCGTCAATAGCGATTTTGACGGGTCGTTACACGAATACCACCCCGAATCGTGTGGAGTAAGGCTGTTGAAAGAGCGAAAAACGTTGAGCATTGTTTGCTTATTGAGTGCGTTGCAGTACATCTCAAATAGCACAATTTTGTTAACAGCATTCGGATGCAATTGAGCAATTGCAACCTTGTAATGTTCACATACGCTATGGAAAAAAAGGTGTAAGTGGAAGTTGTAAATTGCCGTGAGAAATAGCGGCTTCATAGATCGTGATCATATCTTTAGAAGGGGCGTTGGCCCTATCCGCTGTCGACGGCGCAGTAGGAGAGAATAGAGCCAGCAGTGGATAATGCTGGTTTAGGGTTTCGATTATTTCAGTCGTCATATATGAGATGAAGGCATTGGGTGTGTTTGCGGATGATGATGATGATGATGATGCCATTTTTGATTATGTGAGTAGATTTGGTAATGAATTTGAAATGGGCAAAGTGAGAATCGCTAAATTGCAAGTAATGAATATGGAATTCGATAAACTTCGATTGAAAAGAAATTGGTTGTGAAAGCGTAAAGTTGGTAATGCGAGTTGCTTTGCTATTTATAATTAAAATTGAGACGAGGAAGTCGTAGGGGTAATGATTAATTTTTAACGGACAGAATTACCGCAACGCGTTAACGGTAATTATATTGCCGTTACAGCATTTTCTGATTTGACAGCTTTTTCAGAATTACTGCTGGTATTACGCATTATTATTGCGAAAATCAACGGTAATAAATTAACTGTGAAAAATTATTAACACTCGCTGCAAACATATTTTTTAATAGCAAACTTTATTTTTTAGAGTTTATCATGATACATTTACTATGCAAAATGTACCATAATAAACTGGGAAAACTTGATCATATACATGGCATTGTATATGTATATTTTAATTGCTAAAAGCCAAAAACAGAAGTTTTAAAGGACTTTCCATATCCACTGAAAGATAAGATAGCGGTAATATGGCACATTAATAAAAGACTGCGGATTACTTCCGCTAAGTCAGTGCGGATGGTTAAACAACCCGCACACCGCGAATATTCTGGAAACTATAAACAGGGAGTTTGGCCTCTCATTTATAGGTTGTTGATTTTCTGCCATTTGACCGGACCTTTGTAATTTTCACTTGTGACTTTGCCCAAGGAACTTTTACATTGTGTTAAGGTGAATCATGCTAATTAACAATCAAGACCGAGTCAGGGTGGTTGATCACTTGATTGATAAAGTGAAAGACGATCATCAGGGCCCAAAACAATCATCAAACATCCTATTCCACCATCTTAATATCATTGCACTCAATCCTAATTTTAAGTAACTCTTTAATATAGGATTGATCAGATGGCTTAAATACTCTTTACTACACTTGAACGTTTATTTGTGAGTACTGATCAAGCGCTTTATGGTTACATGTATTAGATTTATAGAAGATAAAATTAGGTGGTTATTCTATGAGGTTTATCTTATATCATATTTCGTAGCTACTTTATCTTTTTTTACGTGATTGGACATTGAGATTTGCACTAGTTATACGATTGGCCCATCTTATTAACGGCCATTAAAATGACATGTAGAAAACATGTGAAGAGTATTTTTATCATTTTTATATATCATCTTCTCTTTCCTTTTCTTGTTTAATCAGCCCATTACGAGAGATATCTATCATCTTCAATAAAAATGCAAATAAAAACTGAACAAATTTAAATCGAAAATCACATACAAATTTAATTTAAAATTCTAGTTCCGAATGAACACAACATACAATCCAAATACAAATAAAAAACTTTTGCTCTCTTATGTTGCGTCTAAAATCATTTTTAACGGCTATTTCGACATCGAATACTCTCATTTCTCACCCACACATGCGTTATAAGGAAACTCTTCATCCACAGTCGCCGCATTGGGTATCCGGTGTGCTTTGGATTAAACTCAGTGGCTTAGGGCATACACCTTTATTCACCATAACATAATCCTTGAGAAAACCCCTAGATTCCAACCCACGCCAACTAGGACTCAGATACAACCCAGAAGTTATACCACTCAGGCAATGCCTCAGTAGTTGAAAACATTTTTTTAATAAAGGTAACCAATGTGATAAGAGATGGTAAAGATACACATACTTGATGAAATAAATACTCAAAACCTGATATTTTTGCACAAGATTCGGGTCCAGATACATGGGTTAATGTTACATATTTTTATACTCGAAAATTGACTTGAATTTTTACACTCAACCCGCTTAGATTATGATAGTAACTTTTTTCTAAGTTTTGGAATTGTATTTTAACTTTGTAATTAGTACCTATAAACTCATTTTATAATTGTAAGAAGTAGGTTTTTTTTTATCGTGGTTGATGTTACATATTTTTGTTTGAAGTAGGTGTTTTATAACTGTGAGAAAACCTGTTTATCCGACAGTTAATGAAAAAATGAGGATCCGTCGAGTATGAGTCCAAGTAAAGAACGAAGTTTCTTAATCAAGTTCGGGTTCCGAATTACCTATATTCAGCCCATACCAGGTTTGATGCCATTCCTATGCGGCAGTTAGTTTCCATAAATTACAAATATCAAGTATAATTGGGTAAATCATGAATATCAATTTTTTATCCAATTAATTATGCAGTATCATATTCATCTTAATTTTTATCATCTAATAAAACCACATACCTACTTGAATTTTCAAGAATTTGAGTACTAGGGTCATTTCACTAGTTTTGAAGACCCTATTCAAAACATAAAAATGAACCCTTTACATATTTAAAATTTTTTAATATATATTTAAAAAGACAATACTATTAACATTTATCAATACATGAAAATGTTCTGAAAACATGTTTAGCAATTGTTTAACTTTCAAATAGTTGTCATCTCATTATAATTAAAATATTATTTTAATAAAACTGCTATCTTTGCATTTGTGGAACCAAAGTCATTGATAACTCTATATAGTCAATACTTTCTAATATATCGTTTCTAATAGCGTGTGAATCCATTATTTCTTCTGGAATTGTATAATTGCATGAGAGAATCGTAGAGGAAATAAACAGAAACAACAGTGTGTGAATGAATTCTATAATTATGTGATAAATTAAGTGCAAAATGTATGGTTGAATTAGAGCGCTTAGTAAACTAACATACGAGTTGGGCCAATAGCGTGGAACTATTGATATATTTAGTACATGTGCATATAATAAATTTACTTATGATTTGGGTGAAAAAGTGAAGACAAATGAGTGTTGACCTGGGCTTGAGTTATTTAGTAGTTGGGTGCAAAATTGAGTGTTGATATGGTCATGGCGTAGGGATATTAGGGGAGGAGAGGAGCTTGCTCAATTTAATAATTTGTCTAATGCTCTCTCTGTTGCTACTTTATCTAACGATCAAGATAGTTGGTTTTGGGAGCATTCTCCGTCTGGGTTATTCTCTGTTCCGTCTGCTAGAACTCGAATAGAAGCTCAAAATTACGCTCCTTTTTCTATTCCTTCTTTGTGGTGTAAACAAGTTCCAATCAAGATCAATAATTTTATTTGGCGTCTTAAGATTCATAGGCTCGCTACGTTGCGAAATTTGGAAGCTAGAGGTTTGGTTTTTGATACCTCTTGTTGTGGTTTTTGTGAGGTGTCAGAAGAATCGCATAGTCATTTGTTTGTTAGATGCGATTCTACATATCAAATTTGGTGCAGAGTGGATAGATGGCTTGGCATCACTTTTCCTATTTGGAACTCAATTGATGAGATTTGGGCCCGGATAGATTCAAACTTTGCAAGTGGAAACAAGAGATTACTCATCATGGTCATCGTGTATTCAACCCTTTGGAATGTTTGGCGGCTCCGAAATTGCATCATCTTCAAGGATCATAGTTTTAAAAAATCTCATGTGTTTGATAACATAGTTCTTGCGAGTTTTAATTGGTTATATGCGAGATACCACAAGTCCACTTTAAATTGGACGATGTGGCTTCAAAATCCTATGTACTCTTTGTAATTTTCCTCTAGCTTCTCGCTCGTTTTTTTATATATATTTTGGCCGTTCGAAAAAAAAAGTAGTTGGAGACAAAACAATAATAAACTAATTTTTTCAAGCTTATAATATATAAACAAGCTAATTACAGTTTAAAATATTGGATTGAATAATAATCCGCTATTGTATATAAGTAATGCATTATTTTTAATTTTTTTTTGAAATATGAGTTTTTAAAAAATATAGACCATGTTTGATTGCACATTTTGTATTCAAGACGCCATTGTTGCGTATATATATTGTAACGACCCGAAAATTTCCGACCAAATTTAAACTTAATCTTTATATGATTTCGACACGATAAGCAAAGTCTGTAATGTTGAGTCTCGAAAACTTTGGAACAGTTTACATGAATTCATTTGACCTTCGACTGCTTCCGACGATTCACAAACAATTAATTGTAAATAGTTATGTGTGTGTGTGTATGTATATATATATAAATAATAATAATTAAAAAATATAATTTGAAATATTACATGTTGTTCTTATCAAAAGTAATTATGTAAAATAAAATAAAAATGATATTATGATAATTATTATTTAAAAACATATCTATATATATAAATAAAGTATATTAAATATATATTTTGTGATTTTGAATCTATTTAGTAAACGACTGTTACACTCTATTGCCATTCTATGGATATTACATGAGTAAAATACGAACTAATATTATTTTAAAATAAACGGTGATCCTAAAATGAGTTCTATAAATTTTAGGCTTACTAAAAATGTATTTAAGATCTACTTATTAAATTTTAACACTTTTTATATTTTACTCATAAATGAGAGGGACGGTTGATGTAAATTTTATTTATCAAATTAATGATTGAATTTTATACCATAACGATTAAAATAAATAAATATAGTTAATTTAAAAATATGAGATTTTTCTGAACACTTTTATCCGCCACTGATTTCGCACGATACACAGCCCGTTAAAACTGTCGGTAGAATAGGAGATAGATATTGTACTCCTTTCATTTTTTCTGCACGTTTAAGCACACTTGTATAATAATTATTATTATTATACTGTTAATTCACGAATTCATATCCTAACTTCTTATCAATTATGTAGTACCAATTAGTCACAGTGAATTTGATAGTACTGTGTTTGATTGAATTATATGATTTAACCTACTCTATTATCTATTATATCTATATTATATTATATACATGCTTATATCAATCACAGCACAAACACAATCTTCAATCAAAATACTTGTAGTTTTATTACTACTACTATCCAATGAAGATAACCATCACCATAGGACACCAACACAACCGACAGTTATGACCAACACCATCACCACCAAACCGGACCTCCATCTACCACCATCATCAAGCTTCCTTCAAACATTTAGTTTCTTTTCGAACCACCTCAATCCATAAGAAAATCCGTGTTCAAACCACCTTCCTGACACCACTACCTTCGAGAGTTATCAACAAGAACAAACCCACAACCATCTCAATCATTCTCTCTTCTCTCTCTCAAAATCACGATTGTGGATTACCATATATTGTTTCTGTTTATAATCTAAACGAATCACCTCAAACACACAATCACCACAGTCACTATCTGTTGCAATCTAATTCGTTATAACCTGGTACCACTGCTATTACATTTTTTTTTATCCTTTCTGTTCCGGTATCATGAGGTGTAACTGTACAGCATTCAGTGAAACTTTTTGGCTCTTGGTTGTTCGACACAAAAGAAGAAAATAAAGAAGGAAGAGCATATAATAATAAACACATGTAATTAAGTATAAATTTTCTTGTGTTGGTGCTTGCTGTGTCACGAAAAGAAAGAAAGAAGGGGAACCTACATGATTAAGATGATGATGATGAATAAAGTGGTAGTATGATATTATTGATGATGTACGGGTATGGTTATGAGGTGAGTAACTTTAATGATATATGGGTTTATTATAAGGTTGATGAGATAATTAAGATGATAATATAATTAAGATGAACATTATAATATAATTATGATGATGATATGTTGGTTTCTGGCTGAACACGACACAAAACCAAAGCCATTTTCAAATTGACGTTTTAAATCGAATGAAGATTGGGCTTCACGACCCATTAACCAAATAACAGGCTGCTATGTGGTGGACTTGTTGATTTTGGGCTTGCTTAATTTAGTTTATGGGCCGAGATTTAACTATTTTTCTATTAGGCCGAACCCATCTCACACTTGTCTCACAATCTAGATAATAAAAATTAAATGATGGTTATGATGGTAGTTAGTTTATGACGAGGACAACGGTTACGATATTAATAGTGATTAGGAACTGATGATGATGATTATGTAATGTTGAAGAAGAAGATAAACAGGATCATACATACTAAATATAACAGACATACGTAATAAAATAGAATTGATGAGTGGCGCAGATGGTTGGAACGTGTGTTATTAACCAACAGGTCTCAGGTTCGATTATGGGACTTGCAGCAAATTTTTTTATTACACAATAACATACTAAGTGGACCGTAATTACTAGTGGGCTGTTAAGATGTTACTTCATTGGGCCGTGTTATTGGTAACTTGGGCCGAGATCTAAATACTAATTGGATCGTATACTCTTATTACTAGTTGGGTCGTTGTTGCGAAAAAGAAAAGAGACAGGAAAAGATAACGAGTTAAGTAGATTAGGTTATAGATTTAAAAGAGAAAAATAGAATGGACTGGATGGTTTGAGTGTTATGTTGATGAGCGGGAGGTCATGGGTTCGAGTCCGGGCATAGACACTTTTGTTTTTGGAAGCTTTTCATTTAAGGTATTATTATTATTATTATTATTATTATTATTATTATTATTATTATTATTATTATTATTATTATTATTATTATTATTATTATTATTATTATTATTATTATTATTATTATTATTATTATTATTATCATTTTACTATTATTGTTGTTATTATTATTAGTATTACAATTATTATTATTATCATTACTAATATAAGTATTAATTATCATGTATTATTATTATTAAGATTATAGTTAAATTATTATTACTATTATTATTAATTTAAAGTATTAAGTATTATTATCAAAATTATTATTTTCATTATCATTATTATTAAACTTATCTTTTTATTTAAAAATTACTATTATTATTAAAAGCATCATTCCTACTAAAATTATTATTTTGTTATAATTAAAAACTACCATTTTCTTTATAAAAACTACTAAAATTATTATTTTGTTATCATTAAAAACTACCATTTTCTTTATAAAAATCATCATTATTAAAAAGTAACATTTTATTATTTTTATTGCCCATTATTACTAACGTTATTATTATTATCCTTGACTTAGTATTATTACAATTATTAATTTTTGTAAACAGAAAATAGTTATATATTTATGTATACTAATATTACATAATATTATGGTTTAACTAATATAATATTATTAATATAATGTTAATTAAATCATATAACAAATAAGCATTATAATATATTATAAATATTGATAAAATTATATATAAATATTAATCTTAATACATAACTAAATATATATAAAATTGTTTGATTTCCATTATATGTGTTGACGTATATATAAATGATATAGGTTCGTGAATCCGAGGCCAACCCTGCATTATTCAATATCGTCTTATGTATTTTTACTACAAAATACATTAGGTGAGTTTCATTTGTCCCTTTTTAAATGCTTTTGCAATATATATTTTGGGACTGAGAATACATGCGCTGCTTTTATAAATGTTTTACGAAATAGATACAAGTACTTAAAATTACATTCTATGGCTGGATTATTAACCGAATATCGCCCTTTAAGTCTGGTAACCTAAGAATTTAGGGAAATGGTCCCTGATTGACGCGAATCCTAAAGATAGATCTATGGACCTTGACAAGTCTCATTTGGGGTACGAATGCTTTAGTACTTCGAGATTATTATACAGACGAGAGGTTCTGTTTTGGGGATATTCTATGCATTAAGTTAACGTCGGTTACCAGGTGTTCAATCCATATGAATGATTTTTATCTCTATGCAGTTTGCAAAATGCCTGATACGAGAATGATGTTTATGAATATGAAATCTTGTGGTCTATTATAATATTTGAAATGACTATTTACGATAAACTAATGAACTCACCAACCTTTTGGTTGACACTTTAAAGCATGTTTATTCTCAGGTATGAAAGAAATCTTCCGCTGTGCATTTGCTCTTATTAGAGATATTACTTGGAGTCTTTCATGACATATTTCAAAAGATGTTGCATTCTAGTCTTTGAGTTCATCAAGATTATTACTAGGTCAATTATAGTTGGATATATTATGAAATGGTATGCATACCGTCAACTTTCGATGTAATGAAAGATTGTCTTTTCAAAAACGAATGCAATATTTGTAAAATGTATCATATAGAGGTCAAGTACCTCGTGATGTAACCAAATGTAATGCATTCGTCCAGATGGATTAGGACGGGTCATTAGAGTTGGTATCAGAGCGGTGGTCTTAGCGAACCAGGTCTTGCATTAGTGTGTCTAACTGATAGTTGTTTAGGTTCATTAGTGAGTCTGGACTTCGACCGTGTCTGCATGTCAAAAGTTTTGCTTATCATTTTGTGTCGAAAATCATCTGCTTATCATCCTTAGGAAATTACCTGCTTATCACTCTTAGTCTAGACGCGTTATACTGCATTGACTGCATGAATAGTGTATAGACAAAATTCATATCTTAGTGTATCTGCTAATTCATATCTTAGCGTATCTGTTATTGTTACATATGCCTGACAGCTTCCGTAGATTCCTCCGTAACTTATGGGATTTTAGTATTATATATGCATATGTAAATTATGTATTGCAGGGTACTAATCTACATCCTATAATCTATTTCTTATCGAAAATCCTTCATCTGATCGTACGAGATGAATCCCTCAACCAGTTCGAATTCCTCGGATTCCGACAGCTATTCCAATATGGAGTTTCACCTATGTTCCGAAAGCAGTGTCACCAGAATGAATCAACCAATCATCCACCCCCAATTCATCTGATGGGTTCGTAGTCGACTTAATCAATGGAGACGCGCAGAAGGCGATCCCTTCCACTAACCGAATTCACCTCTTGATGAAGAACCTGAAACACTTACCGGCGAACCTGTTCGAAACACCAATTTCTCTCTCAGAGTATCTCACCACGACTATATCATAACTCAGATTCTAAACCTTATTCATCCGCTCGTTTTGACCGACAGTCATTCTGAAATAATAGAAAAAGTCAACGAACTTCGCGCTCGTGTAATCAATTTGGAGAATATGGTGCAAAATTTACCAGCTTCAGCAACATCATCAACGCCAACCGCACCATCAGTAACAGTACCCGGACCATCAATAAAACATACCTCAACATCTCATTCTGTAACTCGAGCATAATCATCGTTCTACAAATCATTATACATCTAATATCTTCGTTCGACATGGCGATTATGTATTCTCTAATATTTTAGAGATTATATACTCTTGTTCTAACGGTAAACCAAATGAGATTAATATTATATTAACTCATTAAATCTGTATTACATCTGAAGAAAATATATGTGTATACATGTTTTCATAAAGATTGTAATTAAAAATTCTTTCGTACAAACTGTTAATGATGAAAATATTTTAACGGGTAGGTAATACCCGAAGAATATTTAGATTTCACATTAATAAAGTACACGGTACATTCTTTCAAATCTAATTCGACAATCATTTACTATCCTATTTACAACCACCGATATACGTATCTGTTCACCACAGAATAACCATATTCATCCAATTTCATATTTGGATTTTGATTTATCAGAATCCAACAAGTGGCATAATGAAGAAAACATTGGACAAATAAAATTTGTTAGAAAAACAAATTAACTATGAGAAATTTTGTTAAGAATTCACGCTAACGAAATCCTATCTAACTGTTCCTAGCTAACTGTTAATTCCGTATTATATTTTAATTATCGCAATTTATTTTATCGCAATTTTAATTTTCGCAATTTTATCTATCGTCATTTAATTTCTGTTATTTATTTTACGCACTTTATTTATCATCATTTAAATACTGTTATTTACGCATTCAAATATCGGGACATGCATACAAGGTTTTGACATATCATATCGACGCATCTATATATATTATTTGGAATAACCATAGACACTCTATATACAGTAATGCTGGAGTTAGCTATACAGGGTTGAGGTTGATTCTACAAGAATATATATAGTTTGAGTTGTGATCGAGTCTGAGATATGTACACGGGTCACGATACGTATTAATTAATTCGAATATTATATATTAAATTATATATGAATTATTGGACTGTTAATTGTGGACTATCGACTGTGGACTAAGGACATTGGACAATTAAAATGAATTAAAATATTGATTATAACATATGAAACTAAACACTTCTTCAAGTTTGCCACTTGATTTCATCTTAAACCTCATTTGTATCTTGACGATTACAATCTGCGTTCAAATCTTTCATAATCCTTGAAAACACTTCAATCGATAGGATGAACCAACCGCACTCCATCTACGGAAGAAGAAAGATTGATGCATATAGTTATGTACCTGAAAACATTCGGAACTTGAGTAAACATTTAACACGTATCTGTGCTAGCTCCTTTGGCGTTGATATTACCGAAAATAACTTTGCAATTCCTTTTCAAATTAGTCAGTTTTGTCACAGATCCAACAAGTCAACTTCGACTTTTCGTTCGAAACAACCTTATTATAACCTTGATATATATGCGTGCTCTTTTATTGTTACCGGGGAACCTTTCATATTTTACCATATTACCAGCAGACGTACAGCAACCTCGTTGCTTCTTGGTTTAAATCTCTCCGATAAATCATTATATTTATTCATTGAAACCCTATCATATACTCATCCACATCTTGTAACGAGAACTGTCATACCAATTACCGGGAATCAGCAATCAGTACTTTGAAAACTCATAGCATATCTACATCAACAGTTATATGTATAACATTTATTTCTTAGAATTATGGTCTTTCATTCTGAAATTTTGAACAGCACTCAGTCTACAAATCAATACTCTGAATGTTGAAAAAGCTGAATCAAGCAGCAGAAACTATAGACAACCGTAAACGACCTTAATCGTCGGAAGTTTAATGATAAAGAATAGTATATTGGAAAAGCTCAGAAAAGTTGGAACTGGAAAACGGATTGAACTAACCATGAAGGAGACCAAGGACAAATACAAGGACCGTACCATATAATCAAAGAATCCAGGTAATTCTGGATCCGATGAAATCTTCAACGAATATCTTGCTCCGTACTCATATTAAAATCTTACGGAAAATCTTTCTTCATCAATCATCGAACTTAGAAATTCCAAAATATCATCATAAATATCTTCGATATCTCTGAAGATATTTTCATAAATATTCTCGTCCGAAATTATATATCTCTTCGCGCTATCAGTGTTACATCATATAATAAACTGTTAGTTTCTATATTCTGTAAACTTTTGAGTTTAAAATATAAATGTTATTGAAGTAGTGTTGGAAACTGATGCATGAGTTAGTATAATATAATGACACTTGATCAACGTGATTATATTATAGTAGGTCATGCTGAGTTTCTAAATGGAACGTGATGATTCACAGATCATAACGTCATCATGTGCCATGTTACACGACTCTTACATTCTATCTAATTTATAAACATATCAAGAACATATTTTCTTGATAGTTCTATTTTTTTTCTTGAGTTCTGGTAAATTAACTAATCAAGATCGTGCTATTACAATCTATATCTTGGAACATTAGCCATGTTTATTCGAAACTCCATATCTACGAATTCTAGACCATCACTTGATGTGCTTAGTGAATAGAAGAGAAAACAGAGCATAAAGCTTCGAAGTGTAAATGGGGGTATAAATCGCAGCAAATAGGAGAAAACATTAACTGTGGATGACAATGATTTTAGGAGACAGAAGCAGGGACATCAAAATATAAGAGAAAATATAAAGCCCAATAACAACACGTAGGTTACAAATCGTGGATATTAATACGAATAGCAATATAAAGACATGGTAGAATTAAGAATAGTATCACCTCAAGGTAATAGTAGAAGTAAACAGATTTTTCTGGTGAAAAACTGAAAAGAAGAATGACAGAAATGATAATTAGAAAAACATCAAGGATTAGAACTTGATTAAGCATTTTCACAATCTTTTGGATGTATGAACTAAGAAAGAAAGAAAGTATAAAAATGGTGAGAACAATGGAGCGGAAGAGCTTAATTTATAATGGAAATATCAGACAGAGTAATCGAGGTAGATCACCGTATTTAATCATAGAGATCTTAATTTCCTTACTCGCCGAAGAATCAAATCTTTTAGATTTCGGAGATTTTCTTTAAATCCCTTGAATTCCGGAATTCAAACAAGACAACGTCAAAAGTTAAAATACACCTTATTTTCTAAATTCAACCATGACTAGTCAAAACTTGTGATGAAACCTTTATTCTCTCATTTCACTCTTTTGTGACAGCTTCACTCGTACGCTTCACATAATCGAATCGTTTTATCTATATCAGTCAATAATGATGAAACTCTATTTACCAACTAATATTCGTCACGAAAACATTTTTATTGTTAGCCATGACAACCTCGATCAAATTTCGGGACGAAATTTCTTTAACGGGTAGGTACTGTGACGACCCGGAGATTTCCGACCAAATTTAAACTTAATCTTTATATGATTTTGACACGATAAGCAAAGTCTGTAATGTTGAGTCTCGAAAACTTTTGAAAAGTTTACATGAATTCATTTGACCTTCGACCGCTTCCGACGATTCACGAACAATTAATTGTAAATAGTTATGTGTGTGTGTGTGTATGTATATATATATAAATAATAATAATTAAAAAATATAATTTGAAATATTACATGTTGTTCTTATCAAAAGTAATTATGTAAAATAAAATAAAAATGATATTATGATAATTATTATTTAAAAACATATCTATATATATAAATAAAGTATATTAACTATATATTTTGTGATTTTGAATCTATTTAGTAAACGACTGTTACACTCTATTGCCATTCTATGGATATTACATAAGTAAAATACGAACTAATATTATTTTAAAATAAACGGTGATCCTAAAATGAGTTCTATAAATTTTAGGCTTACTAAAAATGTATTTAAGATCTAGTTATTAAATTTTAACACTTTTTATTTTTTACTCATAAATGAGAGGGACGGTTGATGTAAATTTTATTTATCAAATTAATGATTAAATTTTATACCATAACGACCAAAATAAATAAATATAGTTAATTTAAAAATATGAGATTTTTCTGAACACTTTTATCCGCCACTGATTTCGCATGATACACAGCCCGTTAAAACTGTCGGTAGAATAGGAGATAGATATTGTACTCCTTTCATTTTTTCTGCACGTTTAAGCACACTTGTATAATTATTATTATTATTATATTGTTAATTCACGAATTCATATCCTAACTTCTTATCAATTATGTAGTACCAATTAGTCACAGTGAATTTGATAGTACTGTGTTTGATTGAATTATATGATTTAACCTACTCTATTATCTATTATATCTATATTATATTATATACATGCTTATATCAATCACAGCACAAACACAATCTTCAATCAAAATACTTGTAGTTTTATTACTACTACTATCCAATGAAGATAACCATCACCATAGGACACCAACACAACCGACAGTTATGACCAACACCATCACCACCAAACCGGACCTCCATCTACCACCATCATCAAGCTTCCTTCAAACATTTAGTTTCTTTTCGAACCACCTCAATCCATAAGAAAACCCGTGTTTAAACCACCTTCCCGACACCACTACCTTCGAGAGTTATCAACAAGAACAAACCCACAACCATCTCAATCATTCTCTCTTCTCTCTCTCAAAATCACGATTGTGAATTACCATATATTGTTTCTGTTTATAATCCAAACGAATCACCTCAAACACACAATCACCACAGTCACTATCTGTTGCAATCTAATTCGTTATAACCTGGTACCACTGCTATTACATTTTTTTTTATCCTTTCTGTTCCGGTATCATGAGGTGTAACTGTACAGCATTCAGTGAAACTTTTTGGCTCTTGGTTGTTCGACACAAAAGAAGAAAATAAAGAAGGAAGAGCATATAATAATAAACACATGTAATTAAGTATAAATTTTCTTGTGTTGGTGCTTGCTGTGTCACGAAAAGAAAGAAAGAAGGGGAACCTACATGATTAAGATGATGATGATGAATAAAGTGGTAGTATGATATTATTGATGATGTACGGGTATGGTTATGAGGTGAGTACCTTTAATGATATATGGGTTAATTATAAGGTTGATGAGATAATTAAGATGATAATATAATTAAGATGAACATTATAATATAATTATGATGATGATATGTTGGTTTCTGGCTGAACACGACACAAAACCAAAGCCATTTTCAAATTGACATTTTAAATCGAATGAAGATTGGGCTTCACGACCCATTAACCAAATAACAGGCTGCTATGTGGTGGACTTGTTGATTTTGGGCTTGCTTAATTTAGTTTATGGGCCGAGATTTAACTATTTTTCTATTAGGCCGAACCCATCTCACACTTGTCTCACAATCTAGATAAAAAAAATTAAATGATGGTTATGATGGTAGTTAGTTTATGACGAGGACAACGGTTACGATATTAATAGTGATTAGGAACTGATGATGATGATTATGTAATGTTGAAGAAGAAGATAAACAGGATCATACATACTAAATATAACAGACATACGTAATAAAATAGAATTGATGAGTGGCGCAGATGGTTGGAACGTGTGTTATTAACCAACATGTCTCAGGTTCGATTCTGGGACTTGCAGCAAATTTTTTTATTACACAATAACATACTAAGTGGACCGTAATTACTAGTGGGCTGTTAAGATGTTACTTCATTGGGCCGTGTTATTGGTAACTTGGGCCGAGATCTAAATACTAATTGGATCGTATACTCTTATTACTAGTTGGGTCGTTGTTGCGAAAAAGAAAAGAGACAGGAAAAGATAACGAGTTAAGTAGATTAGGTTATATATTTAAAAGAGAAAAATAGAATGGACCGGATGGTTTGAGTGTTATGTTGATGAGCGGGAGGTCATGGGTTCGAGTTCGGGCATAGACACTTTTGTTTTTGGAAGCTTTTCATTTAAGGTAGTATTATTATTATTACTATTATTATTATTATTATTATTATTATTATTATTATTATTATTATTATTATTATTATTATTATTATTATTATTATTATTATTATTATTATTATCATTTTACTATTATTGTTGTTATTATTAGTATTACAATTATTATTATTATCATTACTAATATAAGTATTAATTATCATGTATTATTATTATTAAGATTATAGTTAAATTATTATTACTATTATTATTAATATAAAGTAGTAAGTATTATTATCAAAATTATTATTTTCATTATCATTATTATTAAACTTATCTTTTTATTTAAAAATTACTATTATTATTAAAAGCATCATTCCTGCTAAAATTATTATTTTGTTATCATTAAAAACTACCATTTTCTTTATAAAAACTACTAAAATTATTATTTTGTTATCATTAAAAACTACCATTTTCTTTATAAAAATCATCATTATTAAAAAGTAACATTTTATTATTTTTATTGCCCATTATTACTAACGTTATTATTATTATCCTTGACTTAGTATTATTACAATTATTAATTTTTGTAAACAGAAAATAGTTATATATTTATGTATACTAATATTACATAATATTATGTTTTAACTAATATATAATTATTAATATAATGTTAATTAAATCATATAACAAATAAGCATTATAATATATTATAAATATTGATAAAATTATATATAAATATTAATCTTAATACATAACTAAATATATATAAAATTGTTTGATTTCCATTATATGTGTTGACGTATATATAAATTATATAGGTTCGTGAATCCGAGGCCAACCCTGCATTATTCAATATCGTCTTATGTATTTTACTACAAAATACATTAGGTGAGTTTCATTTGCTCCCTTTTTAAATGCTTTTGCAATATATATTTTTGGGACTGAGAATACATGCGCTGCTTTTATAAATGTTTTACGAAATAGACACAAGTACTTAAAATTATATTCTATGGCTGGATTATTAACCGAATATCTCCCTTCAAGTCTGGTAACCTAAGAATTTAGGGAAATGGTCCCTGATTGATGGGAATCCTAAAGATAGATCTATGGACCTTGACAAGTCCCATTCGGGGTACGAATACTTTAGTACTTCGAGATTATTATACAGATGAGAGGTTCTGTTTTGGGGATATTCTATGCATTAAGTTAACGTCGGTTACCAGGTGTTCAATCCATATGAATGATTTTTATCTCTATGCAGTTTGCGAAATGCCTGATTCGAGAATGATGTTTATGAATATGAAATCTTGTGGTCTATTATAATATTTGAAATGATTATTTAAGATAAACTAATGAACTCACCAACCTTTTGGTTGACACTTTAAAGCATGTTTATTCTCAGGTATGAAAGAAATCTTCCGCTGTGCATTTGCTCATATTAGAGATATTACTTGGAGTCATTCATGACATATTTCAAAAGACATTGCATTCGAGTCTTTGATTTCATCAAGATTATTACTAGGTCAATTATAGTTGGATATATTATGAAATGGTATGCATGCCGTCAACTTTTGATGTAATGAAAGATTGTCTTTTCAAAAACGAATACAATATTTGTAAAATGTATCATATAGAGGTCAAGTACCTCGCGATGTAACCAAATGTAATGCATTCGTCCAGATGGATTAGGACGGGTCATTAGATATATGTTTTTTCATAAATGTTTTTTCAACTAAAAATGGGGAAGATAGTTTTGACAATCTTGCAAGCATTATACTCACGTCTCCGTCTACAATAACGTTTCAACACTATGAATGTGGTGGAGTTAACCGGATCTAGATTTTGTTTATTGTCCCGACGTTGTGATGGTTAATTGGATTTCATAACCATCGAAACGATAACGTTAGTGGATCTGGATTATTTTTTTTTTGTATCAACGAAAAAATTAACCAGATATGTGTTGAAACGTTATTGGATCTAGATTTTAGTAATTTGTGATTTTGTTTTGATTTGAAATTTAAAGAAATTAAGCCTAATTTATGTGGTGGTAGCAACAGTCAGGGATGAAAAAAAAACCCTATCGATGGGGAAACCTGATATATATGGGCCGGGTTCGTCCCGGTATAGGGATAGTTTTTAATTTTTAGCGGTTCCAGGTCCGGGGATGGTTTTAGACAGAAACCGATTACTCGACCCGTATACCTGAAAAAAGACTCGAGTTCGTATACCCAGCCCACAAACCCGATTACTCGGCCCGTATACTCAATTACCCCGGCCCGTGTAAACGATAAAGGCTCGAATGCCCATGGGAAAACTCATTTACCCGATAATTCCTAAATGGGGACCTGAATATCTGTTGGAAAACCCACCCTAGTTAGTAACTATATGAGGACCCGGACCGAGTTTGGGACAAATTTTTTCAATCGGGTTCGGGATATTTTAATCGGGTTCGGCATTTTTTTAATCGGGTTCATTACATTTTACACTTTTTAAAAAAAAAGTATTGCGTGAATACACTGCCCATTAGAAAAGAATTTGTTCTAACACATGCAATCAAGTTCTAACACCTAAATATACGCTGTGTTTGAACTACATACATTGTATTAAAACGAGTTTTGTTCAAACGCGTATTAGAATAACATACATTATATTAGAACAAAGTTTTGTTCTAACACCTCAACTAATGACGTGTACCAAAAGAATGTGTTAGGATTTAGGACCCAACAATAAGGGTAATTCCCAAAGATTACCCAACCCACTATAGACAAACGAAGACAAAAAACTAGAAAATTAAGAACACAATGATTTAACGTGGTTATATGTAATCAATGGTTGATTACTTTAATCCACGGACCAAACTAGAGAGATTTTATTGATAGAATTTGTGATGAGTTACAATGAGATTATGGGTCTATTTATAGGGAAGCATTAAACCTAAAACCTTGTTGCACAAGTTTAACTTGGCCTTCAAGTACAAGAAACATTCCATAAATATCAACTCCTTGTTCCTTAAGTAAAACTTGTCTTCTAAGCTTGACTTGTTCTCCAAGTTTTGACTTGATCTCCAAGTTAATTTTACCTTGTTTCCTTTTTTGTTTAATCTACTTCACACATCCAACAATCTCCCACTTGAAGGAGACTTTAACAAAACCCAATCTTCTTCAACCCAACACTAACCAAGATTGTCAAACCACCATTCATACCGCCAAAACGCCGTTTGGAACACGCACACTCAACACATACGTCGGATGAGTAGACTTTCGATACAAGGTCTTCAACTCCTCTTGTTAGACTCGAACATCAACTCTCTATCTCTCTAGTAGGTCATCTTCTCTCATTAATTCATGAGAAGACCGGTTGAGGCTATGCAAAACCTCAACTTGTCTGTCGTTACCACCTTAGTACACATATCCGTGGGATTCTTCGAACCAAGGACTTTCTTCAAAATTAAAGTACCATCTCTTATGTGACGCCCAGTACAAAATCAATGTATACGGATCATCAACAACAGGTCCATTACATGGTTACAACGCTATATGCTGTTTAAAAACAAGTTTTGCATTCATGAAAAGACAACGTTTTTACCAACGTCAGTTGTTTTACAAAAGATAACGTGCTTCTACGAATAGAGAGCGTCAACATAAGTACGTGACACAAAGGTCATTACAAACCATAGCTCGTAAATAACATAAGTTGTG
This sequence comes from Rutidosis leptorrhynchoides, assembly GCF_046630445.1. Lineage (NCBI taxonomy): Eukaryota > Viridiplantae > Streptophyta > Magnoliopsida > Asterales > Asteraceae > Rutidosis > Rutidosis leptorrhynchoides. Next base: position 615,248,855 of record NC_092333.1, on the reverse strand, counting down.
AATGCAAAAATAAAAGTTCCATGATTGAGACATCTCTAAACAATGCAGTGGAAGTCTAACACAGCGAGTCTGTAACAGCAAGTCTATAGCACCAAGACTATAACAACAAGTCTAACAGTGAAAGCAACAACGTCTAAGCACCTAAGAAATACATGCTTAAAAAGTCAACACGAATGTTGGTGAGCTATAGTTTGTTTATAATTAGTAATGTAATGTAGACCACGAGATTTCAGCGCTGCAAATCAGCATTTCAAAATAGTATTTCAAATCAGTATGGTAAAGTATATGCTAATCCGTGGGCACCCGGTAACTAACTTAACGTAATAATACCCCCTAAAAGTACACTTGGCGAGTGCGTCTGTTCTCGAAGTATTAAACACCCGTTAAATGCTAGCGCGACTAGCCCGAGTGGGGATGTCAAACCTTATGGATCCATATCTAATATTCGCTTTCACCTGTTCAAAAACCAATGATTGAACGTTACCGTGCTAAGGGGAATGTTTATGCCATTATATAACCCACACATATATAAAGTTTAAGTAATCGTGTCTAGTATGTAAAACATAAAAAGCGCATGTATTCTCAGTCCCAAAAATAGTAAAGTAAAAAGGGAAGCTATAACTCACAGTGAAAATGCGGTAAAAGTCGGTACGAGATAAGTAAGCAAGTAAGTCGGTCCGAAAGGTCCTCAACCTAGGTCAAAAGTTACTAAGTCAGTAAATCATCCCAAAAGGGTTTAAAGGTACGTATGTTAATGAAAGGACCCGTCCTAATCCACCTGGACGAAGTCATCAACATTTGGTCCCATTGCGATGATCGGCTCCAAGTAATGTCCTTATATTGAGCAAATGCACAGCGGAAGACTTAGTTCGTACCTGAGAATAAACATGCTTTAAAGTGTCAACCAAAAGGTTGGTGAGTTCATAGGTTTATCATAACAATCATTTCAATATGTTAATAGACCACAAGATTTCATAATCATAAACATAATACACTCGCAAGTGTATGTAAAGCATTCTAAGTGGTTGAGCACTTGGTAACCATACTTAACATTTAATCAACGTCGCATATTCCCTTTATTATAAAATCTCACTACACCGTACCAAGTGTAGTCACCAAAACGAAGTACTGTGCAACCGTTGAATACTGGTCGTCCAGTCCGGTTGGGGTTGTCAGGCCCGATAGATCTATCAACAGGATTCGCGTTTACAATACCCATGTAAATAGTAGTTACCAAGCTACAGGGAAATATGCCAGTGGTACAATTCAACGTAGAATATATTTTTAAGTACTTGTGTCTATTTTGTAAACATTTATAAAAGCAGCGCATGTATTCTCAGCCCAAAAATATATACTGCAAAAGCAATTAAAAAGGGAGCAAATGAAACTCACTTTTGCCTTGAAGGTATTTAATTCGACTTGGTCTCCGATAGATATCACGAACCTAACCATATATATAATATATCAACATATTTTCTTTTTAAGTAATCGTTACATATATATATACTTTTAATACTTTTAATATTTTCTTAGTCCGTAGTTAGCAGTCCGATGTTAGTGGTCCACAATTAGTTGCTTAAATAAAATAAATAAAGACCCCATCGTATTCGTATTGATCAAAATTAATCTTGACCCATGGTACCATGTTGTCAAATGACGTGTTGCGTACATAAATACCGTGTTGTCAAATGACGTGTTGCGTACAATCATGAGATCTTATGATTAATCTTCTCGTGTTGTTTACGGGTGGTCCTGAAATATATAAAATCAAATCATAAGTAATTATATATAAAATATCATATTAATTAGAAAAGATATGATTAATTTTCTTTTTCTCCAAATATTTTCGTAGCTAAACTAGCTTCGGATACCCAATCTTGTTTTAGTCGTAGTTTCTTCATTACAACTCCGTTTTTGTTGGTTTAACTTGCCACTTCCTTGGATCGAGTCAAATTTTAAGAATATGAACTAAAAATACCTTAGTTTGTATTCGAAATCATAGGTTATAGGTCAAACTTTGGTGAAACTTATGAAAGTGATCATTTTCCATCATAAAAACAACATTTAATGATCATTTTTCTAAAAATACTTACACTTTGAGTTAAACCATGAAATTTTTATGTGTTAACATATTCATAAGAAATATCATTTTTCCAGAACATGAACTTCCAATTCAAAGTTCAAGATGGTTTTTAATTATCCAACCCAAAACAGCCCCCGGTTGCACTCTGACGACGTAGATTCAGTTTTTAAGATGTTCTTTGTAAAACCAAGTTATATTTTGTTAGGTTAGAATATCATTATGATATATTATAGGTCTTTAAGTGTTTTAAAAGTTAAGTTAGAAGGATCTATTTAGTTTGCGAACAAGTTTGTAATCATTCAAACCATGTTCTTGTTGTTAAAATTTTATACCACAAAATAAGATAGCTATATGAATATGAATTGAATAAGATTATGAACAAGTTTACTACCTCAAGTTACTTGGACAAAGTTACTGCAAAATATAAGAAATAATCTTGGAATCAAAGAGTGGTGGAGTTAGATCAAAAGGTTGGAAGTAAACTTCTTCAAATGGGTGGTCATTTTCATATGTTCTTGAAAGAGTTTTCTTATGGTGTTTAAGGCTTGTAATTGAAGCTAAATGATGGGGAAAATGCTTGGAGATGATCAAGTATGAAGTTAGGAGTATTTTGAGAGATAAATGAGGGTGTAGATATGAGAAAATGGAGTGAAGAAATGGTGTTCATTTATAAAAACGTTTTTAGTTTATAAAGAAAGAAAAGGATTCCTAATTTTGTTTTCTTACTAATAATTCATACTACTTGACAAATATTAGTTACCTCATATCTAGGGCAGTAATAATGTTGATTAGGATGTTGATTTGATGTGTATATACCAATAATAAATACGTATAGAAGCTGGGTATGATACGGGTACATATACCCTAGATATACGTATAGAAATCTTGAGGAAACGGAACGAGAATTCAAATATAGCTATCTTTTGTGAATATACTTATATTGTTTTATGTATTTAAGTCCTTAAAAAGTGATTAAATACATTATATATACGATACATGTATAAGCATTATAGATTATAAGTATATATATCAAAGAATGTTACGTATAGTTATCGTTTTGAAAACTTAAGTTAGTAGTTTCAAAATATACTTATAACTCATTGTCATTAGTACACAATGAGATGTTAAACCATCCTTAAATCATGTTAAATATATATAAATACATATATATACACAAACGTATAATTATCGTATGTTATATAGTTTGTGATATCATCGGTCATATTGGACGGTCAAACGTTGTGTAAAACTCTTTTCAAAAACACAAGTCTCAACAATTTGGATTGCTTATCATGTTGGTATGGTTTAATTTATGTAAATATTAATCTCATAAGTATAATTTGGTCAAAAAATTCCAGGTCATTACAGTACCTACCCGTTAAAGAAATTTCGTCCCCGAAATTTGATAGAGGTTGTTATGGATAACAATAAGAAGGTTTTCATGACAAATATAAGGTGATAATGGAGTTTTATCATCATTGAGTAATGTAGATAAAACGATTCGATTATGCGAAGAATATAAATGAGACTATCGTAAAAGAGTGAGATGAGTAAAATATATTCGTCTTAACCGATGACGTAGTTATGATTGATTTCCGGGATTTAAGGGATTTAAAGAGAATCTTACGTAATAAGATTTGGTTCTTTGGTGATTAAGAAAATCAGGATCTTCTTTGATTATATGCAATAATCTGTTTCGATTGCTCTGTCGGATATTTCACTATAAATTCACCCCTTCGTTTCCTTATTTTCCACGACTCACACCTTCTATTCTTTCTCCCTTGATTCTTACTTTAAAGCATTCATCAATATGCTCCATCCAGTCCTGATTCTTGATATACTCCTAACTTTTATATCTGTCATTCTTCTTTTTCATCTACCACCAGAAGAATCTATTTACTTCTACTATACTCTTGTGTTTATAGTGTTTCTAATTCTCCCGTGTCTCTATATTGCTATCTGCATCGATATACACGGTTTGTAATTTCGGGGTTATTATCGGAGTTTATATTCTTCCTTATTTTTCGGAGCTTCATGCTTTCGTTTTCTCTTCCCGACTTCGAGTCAAGCGAGTAATGGTCCGGAATTCGTAGATATGAAATTCAGAATGAACATAGCTAATGCTCTAAGAAGAAAATGGTAATAGAATGATTTTGATTTGTTAAATTACCAGAATACCCTGGAGATGACCGAGTCATCCAGAAAAATATTCTCTTGATATGTTTAGAGATTAGATAGAATGTAAGAGTCGTGTAAATGGCACATGATGATGGTACTGTGAATCATCATGCTTTATTAGAAACTCAGCATGACTTACTGTAATATAATGATGTTGATCAAGTGTCATTATATTATACTAATCCATGCTTCAGTTCCCAACACTACTTCAAAACATTCATATTTTAAACTCGAAGGTTTCAGAATTTAGAAACTAACACAGTTTCTTTTATGTTGCAGATATTACGGAGAGATAAATGATCTCAGATAAGAATAGTTGTGAAAATATCGCCAGAAATATGGAGGATATTTATAATAGAACATACGAGAATATCTTAGAATTTCTAATATCAATGGATGATGAAGAAGATTTGTCTGTGAAGGTTTAGAATGACAAATAAGATGTTTGCCAATGATTTCAGCAGGTACAGAATCATTTGGATTCTTTGAAGGCAAACTTATTCTTTGTGATTTGTCCACGACTTTCTTCATAGTTTCGCATAATTCGCTTTTCGGTACTAAATTTTCTATCGAGCGTTCCTAACACTCCTTTTTTTTATCATCAAAATTTTGGCCATTAAGATCATCTACAACATGCTGCTTCGTCAGTATTTTCAAAGTTAACTGATCTGGGTCATCGGTTATCAAACCGAGGTAGTTTCAGGAGAATTGTGTTTTTAGAATGATTAATCGCTGATGGTAATATTGTGGAATATAAAAGGTTCCCCAGTAACAATAAAGAGTACGCATATATATCGCGGTTATAATAAAGTTGTTTCGGATGAAAAGTCGGAGTTGACTTGCTGGAGCTGTGAAAAAATTAGCTACTTTGGAAAGGGATTGCAAAACGATCTTCGGTAATAACAATGTCAAAGGAACTAGAACAGATACGTGTCAAACGTTTACTCAGTTTCTGAGGGTTTTTCAGGTGCATAACTATATGCATCAATCTTTTCTTCCGTAGATGAAGTGCGGTTGGTTTATCCTCTCGATTGAGGTGTTTTTAAGAATCATGATAGATTTGAACGCTGATTGTAATCGTCGAGATACAATGAGGTTTAAGATGAAATCAAGTGGCAATCTTGAAGAAATGTTTAGTTTCATATGTTATAATCAATATTTTAATTCATTTTAATTGTCCAATGTCATTAGTCCACAGTCGATAGTCCACAGTAACAGTCCAATAATTCATATATAGTTTAATATATAATATACGAATTAATTAATACGTGTCGTGACCCGTATACCTCTCAGACTCGATCACAACTCAAACTTTATATATTATTGTAGAATCAACCTCAACCCTGTATAGAGAACTCGATCATTACTGCATATAGAGTGTCTATGGTGATTCCAAATAATATATATAGATGCGTCGATATGATATGTCAAAACATTGTATACGTGTCCCGATATTTAAAGTGCGTAAAATAATTACAGAAATTAAATGACGATAAATAAAAGTGCTATAATTAAATTGTGATAAATAAACTGCGATAAATAAAATGTAATCAGTTAGCTAGGAACAGTTAGCTGGAATAGTTAGCGTGGATTCTTTACAAAATTTTTCATAGTTAATTTGTTTGTTTCTAACAGATTTTATTTTGTCATATGTTTTCTTCATATGCCACTTGTTGGATTCTGGGAAGTCAAAATCCAAATATGAAATTGAATGAAAATGGTTATTCTGTGGTGAACGGATACGTATATCGGTGGTTGTAAGTAGGATAGTAAATGACTATTGAATCAGCTTCGATGAATGTACAATGTAACTTATTAAGATGAAATCTAATTATTCCTCGGGTATTACCTACCCGTTAAAAAAAAATTTCACCATTAATATTTTGTACAAAAGAACTTTTAATTACAATCTTTATGAAAACATATATACATATATATTTTCTTCAGATGAAATCATGAATTTAATGAGTTAATATGATATTAATCTCATTTGCTTTTCGGTTTGAGCTAGAATAAGAAATCTCTAAAACTTTTTGAGACCACATATTCTTCGCAGAATATCAATGAAGTTATGGATCAATACTTGATAATGCTAAAAACGAACATATATTTCATAGCATTATTCCTCAAGAAAGACAAGCTTTTAGTTGCAATTGTTCTATTTACAAGTGATATTCGTTTAAATAATAAAAGGTGAAGACAAAAGACAGATTCGACGAATTGAAGACGCAAACGACCAAAAAGCTCAAAAGTACAAAATACAATCCAAGAGGTTCCAATTATTGATAAGAAACGTCTCGAAATTACAAGAGTACAAGATTCAAAACGCAAAGTACAAGATATTAAATTGTACGCAAGGACGTTCGAAAATCCGGAACCGGGACCAGAGTCAACTCTCAACGCTCGACGCAACGGGCTAAAAATTACAAGTCAACTATGCACATAAATATAATATAATATTTAAATAATTCTTATAATTATTTAATATATTATATTTATTTATAAAACCGTCGGCAGAAGAAAACAACCAAATATGAGCCTCCCCAGCTGGCCATGCGATCGCATGGCCTGGAAGGCATAAATCCATGCGATCGCATGAGCCCCAGTTCCAGCCCACATGCCTATAAAAATCGAGCTTTGGTGCACCACAAAATAAATCTATCTTTCTCTTCTCTCATATACGTAAATATATATATATATATATATAATTTATATTTTAATTTTAATTTTAATTTTAAATCCTAATAATAAGGGTATGTTAGCGAATGTTGTAAGGGTGTAAGTCGAAATTCTGTCCGTGTAACGCTACGCTATTTTTAATCATTGTAAGTTATGTTCAACCTTTTTAATTTAATGTCTCGTAGCTAAGTTATTATTATGCTTATTTAATCCGAAGTAATCATGATGTTGGGCTAATTACTAAAATTGGGTAATTGAGCTTTGTACCATAATTGGGGTTTGGACAAAAGAACGACACTTGTGGAAATTAGACTATGGGCTATTAATGGGCTTTATATTTGTTTAACTAAATGATAGTTTGTTAATGTTAATATAAAGATTTACAATTGGGCGTCCCTATAAATTACCATATACACTCAATCGGACACGATGGGCGGGGTATTTATATGTACGAATAATCGTTCATTTAACCGGACACGGGAATGGATTAATAGTCACTAGAATAATTAAAACAGGGGTGAAATTATGTACAATGACACTTGGTATAATTGATAACAAAATATTAAAACCTTGGGTTACACTTAGTCGACATCCTGGTGTAATTATTAAACAAAGTATTAAAATCTTGTTACAGTTTAAGTCCCCAATTAGTTGGAATATTTAACTTCGGGTATAAGGATAATTTGACGAGGACACTCGCACTTTATATTTATGACTGATGGACTGTTATGGACAAAAACCAGACGGACATATTAAATAATCCAGGACAAAGGACAATTAACCCATGGGCATAAAACTAAAATCAACACGTCAAACATCATGATTACGGAAGTTTAAATAAGCATAATTCTTTTATTTCATATTTAATTTCCTTTATTTTATATTTAATTGCACTTCTAATTATCGCATTTTTATTGTTATTGTATTTAATTGCACTTTTAATTATCGTACTTTTTACTTATCGCAAGTTTATTTTATCGCACTTTTATTATTCGCAATTTCATTATCGTTATTTACTTTACGATTTAATTTAAGTCTTGTATTTATTTTTAATATTTTACATTTGGTTTTAACTGCGACTAAAGTTTTAAAATCGTCAAACCGGTCATTAAACGGTAAAAACCCTCCTTTATACTAATAATATTACTTATATATATATATATATATATTTGTATTTTTATAAAAGTAAACTAATATAGCGTTAAGCTTTGTTTAAAGATTTCCCTGTGGAACGAACCGGACTTACTAACAACTACACTATTGTACGATTAGGTACACTGCCTATAAGTATTGTAGCAAGGTTTAAGTATATCCATTCTCTAAATAAATAAATATCTTGTGTAAAATTGTATCGTATTTAATAGTATTTTCTTGTAAAATTTAATAGTATTTTATATACACCCCGCTGCACATCAAGTTATTTTTGGCGCCGCTGCCGGGGATCTCTTAAACGCCGGAAGCGCAACGCTAATATAAAAAAAAAGATTTTTAGTTTACTTTTATTAAAATTCATTTTTATAAAAATACGTTTTAAATATTCGAAAATATAAAAAGAAAAACAAAAATATAAATATTATTTTTTAGAGTTTGGTAAATATTTAAGTTTTATAAAGTTTCTTTATTTCTATTTTTTTTATTTTGTAAAAATATAAGTTTTATTTAATTAATAAATATATTTTATATTTTACAGCAAAAACAGAAAAAAAAAATTTATTAATTCGGCCTGTACTGTAGCAGACCACTCTTTGGCCCGAAACCCTAGCCCATGCGATCGAATGGCTGGGCAACTGAGGACTCATGCGATCGCATGAGCCCATCTGACACGCCCTACTGAACCTGCCGACAACATTAATTACGGATTATTATTAATTATTATTAATATTAAACCCTAATAAGGGTTAGTTATTATATTAATTAATTTTAGATATTAATTAATTTGTATTTTTAGATTAATTAGTTTATTTAAATTGTAAAATTAATAGTTTTATAAAATAAATAATATAAAAATAATATTTTTATAAAAATTAAACTTTTTACAATTTTTTTTGTATATTTTTATATTTTGTCCCTTTTTAATAGTTTTTAGCGTAATTTTTGTATTTTTCGCTCGTATTTATTTTTAACTCATAGTTTTTGCCATAGTTATTTTTACTTCTATGATTTTTAGGCTTTGCCGTAGAATCCTTTAAGTGCTTTTTCTTTAGACTAAGATTTAAGTGCTTTAGAATTTTGCGATGCCTTTTTAAGTTTTAGTTTCTTTTTAAGTTATTTCCATTTGGGATTTAGTTTTTCCTGTAAGTTTTAATATTTTTAGACGACTTTTTCCTATGTATCAATTATCATTCCAATTAGTAATCTCAATTTGCGATTATAATTTTAAGTTAGTTGTAGTAATAAGGTTAGGTTAGTCAAGTGTTTTAAGTTTTATAAGTTTCTTTTATTTTTCCGTCACCTTTTATTTTTCAACCATTTTTCTTTTTCGATTTTTTTTCGACGAACTCTTTTTCTTTCTTATTTCTCGCTATTCTAGTTTTTAGGACATAGATTTTTATTCTACTTCTTATCTAATTTTCTTAAAATTACGAAAATTTATTTTAAGTGGTTAAATTGATAGACATCAAAATTTTCTGGTTCGTAGTAATAGTTGGATTTGTACGTGGACCGGGTTATTGGAGCCAAACAGTCCTCAATTATATTGAGACCAAACGAATCCTGCCCCTCTGCTGCATCTTTTGGCTATTCGAAACGTGGGCAAAATCAGAAAAGTCTATTGATTGGATAACTTATTATAATTTTTCTTTCTTTTTAAAAACTAATAGGATATTCAGTGAATGCACCGAGCAAGACGTTCACCACCTTTTATACGTTCCCCACCTGTAACTAGATCAAGACATTTAGCAAATATTACTGCCGTTGATTTTTCTTTAGAATCGTCATCCAGTCGACCAAGTACTCCAGTTCAAATTTCCGATAATCCATTTTTTGAACCCGACCTCACAATTGAGAATCCGGAGAATATTCAGGAACGGTTCGTAGATCCTGAACCACTAAACTTTCCTCCGGAACCACCAATCATTCAAACAGAGATTGTTGAGGAACGAACCATTAAATCAGAATCCTCTAGTGATTCCGATTCAACAAATTCAATTATGGAGAATCTGGAACCTTTAAGTATGGAAGACCGAATGAGAGCTAAACGCACTGGCCAAGGTCACGCAATTACTCATCCAGACATTAATGCGCCAGATTATGAAATCAAAGGACAAATTCTACACATGGTGACTAATCAATGCCAATTTAGTGGTGCGCCGAAGGAAGATCCAAATTAACATCTACGTACCTTTAATAGGATCTGCACACTATTTAAAATCCGAGAAGTGGAGGATGAACAGATATATCTCATGTTATTTCCCTGGAATTTAAAGGGAGAAGCCAAAGATTGGTTGGAATCGTTACCTGAAGGGGCGATTGATACATGGGACGTTTTAGTTGAAAAATTTCTTAAACAATTCTTTCCTGCATCTAAAGCCGTAAGACTTCAAGCAGAAATTGTTACGTTTACACAGAAGCTAAATGAAACTCTATATGAGGCATGGACTAGATATGGAAAGTTATTAAGAGGATGTCCGCAACATGGTTTAGACACCTGTCAAATAGTACAAATATTCTACCAAGGATGCGACATCACTACAAGGAAAGACATAGATATAGCAGCTGGTGGTTCTATTATGAAGAAAACCGAAACTGATGCTTACAAAATTATTGATAATATTGCTTCCCACTCACATGAGTGGCACCAAGAAAAAGATATCGTTAGATCATCTAAAGCAGCTAGAGCCGATTCTAACCATGACTTAGATTCCATTTCCGCAAAGATAGATGCAGTCGAGAGACGAATGGAAAAGATGACTAAAGATATTCACTCAATACGAATTAGTTGTGAGCAGTGTGGAGGACCACATTTGACAAAAGATTGTCTCAGTATTGAATTAACAATGGAACAAAGAGAGAATATTTCATACATAAACCAAAGGCCTGGAAATAATTATCAGAATAATTATCAACCGTCAAGACTGATTTACAATCAAAACCAGAATTATAACAGAAATATTCCATACAATAACCAACAAGGTCCTAGCAATCAACAAGTATCCAATAATAATTACAATCAGCAAAGACCTAATTTTCAAAACAAACCACCACAACAAACCGATGATAAAAAGCCAAATTTAGAAGATATGATGACGAAGCTAGTTGAAACTCAAACGCAGTTTTTCACATCTCAGAAACAAACCAATGAACAAAATGCTCAAGTATTTAGAAATCAACAAGCTTCTATTCAAAATCTGGAACAAGAAGTAAGTAACCTAGCAAGGTTAATAGGTGAAAGAAAACCGGGAAGTCTACCTAGTGATACAAATGCTAACCCCCGGAATGAAACAGCTAAAGCCATTACCACAAGAAGTGGTACAACACTTAAACCACCTGAAATACCTGTAACTTCTGATGAAGCTATTCCTACTCCACAAGAACCACAATCTGAACAAGATAAGGAAACAGAACCGGTAGTTGAAAAGGTTAATGAAGATAACACAGTTAAGGCTAAACCTTATGTTAAACCATACCAACCACCACTTCCTTACCCGAGTAAAATGAAGAAAGAGAAACTTGAAGCTGAGCAATCCAAATCCTTGGATATGTTTAAATAGATAAATGTAAATCTTCCTTTCATTGATGTGATTTCAAGAATGCCTAGATATGCTAAATTCTTGAAAGATCTAATCTCAAATAGAAAGAAAATGGAAGAACTCTCGGCTGTTACTATGAATGCTAATTGTTCAGCAGTGCTGTTGAATAAGATACCAGAAAAATTATCTGATCCAGGAAGTTTCACAATTCCATGTTTTCTGGGTAGTCTTAGTTCAATAGAAGCATTGGCAGACTTAGGTGCTAGTATAAATCTAATGCCGTATTCACTACACGCTAAACTAGACCTTGGAGAATTGAAACCAACAAGAATAAGCATACAACTAGCCGATAGATCAATAAAATATCCTAGAGGGATAATGGAGAACATGCTAGTTAAAGTTGGTACTTTAGTATTTCCAGTAGATTTTGTTGTTTTGGACATGGAAGAAGATTCTCAAGTTCCTCTCATATTAGGAAGACCATTCTTAAACACGGCTAAAGCAATGATAGACGTGTTCGGTAAGAAATTGACCCTAAGTATAGAGGATGAGAGTGTTACCTTTTCAGTTGATAGAGCAATGCAACAACCACAATCTGCAGATGATACATGTTATTATATTCAAACTATAGATGCACATGCAGAATTATTAGAAGAATTTCCAGAATTACAAGGAACAGGAGAATGTTCTTTAGGAGAAGGTAATGAACCAATTGATGAAGCTGAAATGTTAGCTACACTTATAGCTAATGGATATGAACCAACAACAGAAGAAATTCAAATGCTAAAAGAAGAAGACAGATATCGATACAAATCATCGATAGAAGAACCTCCGAAATTAGAGTTAAAGCCACTTCCAAACCATTTGGAATACGCTTATTTACATGGTGAATCTGAATTACCTGTAATAATATCGTCTTCTCTTACTGAAAATGAGAAATCACAACTCATTTCTGTGTTGAAAGCCCATAAACCAGCCATTGCATGGAAGATTCATGATATTAAAGGAATAAGTCCTTCGTATTGCACACATAAAATCCTTATGAAAGAAGGTCATAAAACGTATGTGCAACGCCAACGAAGACTAAATCCTAATATGCAAGATGTAGTTAAGAAAGAGATTATTAAACTGCTAGATGCAGGTTTAATTTATCCAATCTCTGATAGTCCATGGGTAAGCCCAGTTCAATGCGTGCCTAAGAAGGGTGGCATGACTGTCATTACAAATGAGAAAAATGAGCTTATTCCTACTAGAACTGTAACAGGATGGCGTGTATGTATTGATTATAGAAAATTAAATGACGCCACCAGAAAAGATCACTTTCCCTTACCTTTCATAGATCAAATGTTGGAAAGATTAGCCGAAAATAGTTATTATTGTTTTCTAGATGGATTTTCCGGATATTTTCAAATTCCAATAGCACCCGAAGATCAAGAGAAAACCACATTCACGTGCCCTTATGGTACTTTTGCTTACAAACGCATGCCATTTGGACTTTGTAACGCCCCTGCAACCTTTCAAAGGTGTATGATGGCGATTTTTCATGACATGATAGAAGAATGCATGGAAGTTTTCATGGATGACTTTTCAGTCTTCGGTGATACATTTGAATCATGTCTAGTTAATCTGGAACGAATGCTTATTAGATGCGAACAATCAAATCTAGTTCTTAATTGGGAGAAATGCCATTTTATGGTTAAAGAAGGCATCGTTCTTGGTCATAAAATTTCAAAAGAAGGAATTGAAGTGGATAGAGCTAAAGTAGATGTAATTGCTAAACTTCCACATCCCACCAATGTTAGAGGAGTTAGGAGTTTTCTAGGGCATGCCGGTTTTTACCGACGTTTCATAAAAGATTTTTCTAAAATTGCCACTCCTATGAATAAACTCCTAGAAAAAGATGCTCCATTCATCTTTTCAGATGAGTGTATCAAATCTTTTAATATTCTTAAAGAGAAACTCACTAATGCGCCGATCATGATAATACCAAATTGGAATCTACCATTTGAACTAATGTGCGATGCAAGTGATTTTGCAATGGGAGCCGTTTTAGGACAAAGGATTGAAAAACGATTTCAACCTATATATTATGCTAGTAAGACGTTACAAAGAGCATAAACGAACTATACAACTACTGAAAAAGAACTCCTTGCTATTGTCTTTGCTTTTGACAAATTTCGATCATATCTCGTTCTAGCAAAAACGGTGGTCTATACCGACCATTCTGCTCTTAGATACCTATTTTCGAAACAAGATGCTAAACCAAGATTAATCCGTTGGATCTTACTCTTACAAGAGTTTGATATTGAAATCCGAGATAAAAGAGGAGCAGAAAATCTCGCCGCTGATCACCTTTCTCGTCTTGAAAATCCTGAGTTAGAAGTTCTAAATGAATCGGCCATACAAGACAACTCTCCTGATGAATATCTATTGAAGATAGATTATAAAGAAATCCCATGGTTTGCAGACTATGCAAACTACTTAGTTTGTGGATTCCTTGAAAAAGAATTATCGTACCAAAAACGAAAGAAATTCTTCAGTGATATAAAACACTATTTCTGGGAAGATCCACATTTGTTTAAAAGTTGTCCAGATGGAATAATACGCCGATGTGTATTTGGAAATGAAGCCAGTAAAATATTAAACCATTGTCACACAGGACCAACAGGAGGGCATTATGGGCCTCAACTAACAGCAAGAAAAGTTTATGATGCTGGATTCTATTGGCCTACAATTTACAAAGACGCACACCTTCTTTGCAAATCCTGTGATGCTTGTCAAAGGGCCGGAAAAATAAGTCAACGTGATGAAATGCCACAGAATGTCATCCAAGTATGTGAAGTATTTGACATTTGGGGTATTGACTTTATGGGTCCATTTCCAAAATCTCATAATAATCTCTATATTCTCGTAGCCATTGATTATGTATCTAAATGGGCGGAAGCACAAGCTCTCCCAACTAACGATGCACGAGTTGTAGTCAACTTTTTAAAACGTCTTTTTGCAAGGTTTGGAACACCGAAAGCTTTAATAAGTGATCGGGGTACTCATTTCTGTAATAATCAACTTGAGAAAGTTCTTAAAAGATATGGAGTAACTCATAAAATCTCCACCGCATATCATCCACAAACAAGTGGACAAGTTGAAAATACCAACCGAGCTTTAAAATGTATTCTAGAGAAAACTGTAGGATCAAATCCGAAGGAATGGTCCATTAAATTGGAGGATGCACTCTGGGCTTTTAGAACAGCCTACAAAACTCCAATTGGAACCACACCTTTTAGACTTGTTTATGGAAAAGCATGTCATCTTCCAGTAGAAATTGAACACAAAGCATTTTGGGCTTTGAAGACATGTAATCTTGATTTACATGAAGCCGGACATCTACGATTAAGTCAACTAAACGAATTAGAAGAATTAAGACATGAAGCATACGATAATTCGTTAATCTATAAGGAAAGAACGAAGAAATGGCATGATAAAAGAATCAGAAGTTCAAAAGAATTTAAAGAAGGAGACAAAGTTCTTCTTTTCAATTCACGATTCAAGCTATTTCCTGGAAAATTGAAATCAAGATGGTCTGGACCATTCATAGTCAAAAGAGTTTTCCCATACGGAACGATAGAATTAATAAATTCAAATGGGATTGAATTTAAAGTTAATGGTCACAGAGTTAAACACTACATAGATAGTCCGATGGAAGTCGACAATGAAGTTAATCAAAATTTCGACACCACAGCTAACTAAGTGTGGGGAGAATCAAGGGGTTTATGTATTTCTGTTAGAGTTAGATTGTCTGTTTTCGTGTAGTTCTCGAAAATGGAACCCGAATGGTCTTTCCCTAACAGACCCTAAAGAACTAGTCTTCTCCCCCCATTCTGAATTTTTATTTTTTTTAGGAAATGAAGACTGCCTGTGAACTAAACCATGGTCTAATGCTACACGCTTTGATCACTAAACGTAATAATGACACACTTGCGAGTGAAATAGTATCAGTAATCAGAGAAAGAATGGACGGAGTTAGAAAAGAATCCAGATGCGAAGATAATAAGTTACAATTTGGTAAAGGAAAATCAAAATCCGCAGCAAAAAGAAGAGCACGACACCTAGAAAGATGTCACAAATGCGGAAAATGGTCACATGGAGGTAAATGTTCAAATAATAAAACCTATTCAAACACCGAATTTGTTACTTTATGCAGAGACGGACCGTTCATATGTTTAGAAGAAAAGACACTGAATGCTCGAGGTTACGCCTATGTAGCTATGGAAAACCAATTAAACCGACTATCTTATGAATGGGATAGATCATATAACTAAGAAATCTATTTCACAGGTATGTTTGTACAGTTTTTATTTTATTTATTTTATTTTTAACCTTTTGATAATAAACGCTAATTTGTTCGCTATAAAGTATTAAATTGGTATTGAATAAAATTAGGTTTGGCGACCGAAATTATTGATATCATTCAAAAAATTTATTACATCACTGCGAAATTTAACGTTTATTCTTAAGGTATAAATATCTTTAATCAATCAACTCAAAATATTTCAAAAATTCGTCATGAGTTAAATTAGGTCTTGGAACCTAAATTACTTTACCGAAAAGAGGGGCGTATATTTTTGATAATATTTGATTGATTAAAGCGGGATAAAAAGCCAAAAAGATTTTTAATTTTATTTTTTACCATGTTTTTAAAATTAATATATAAATCTTAAATTAATATTGTAAACTTTGTAAAATCAATATTTTTAAAATTGTAAATATTTGAAAAATTAATATAAGTTTGGTGTGAATTTATAATATGAATTTTTAAATTAAGTTTGGTGTGAATTTTTAATTTTTAAAATATGAATTTTTAATTTTATGCATTTCAAATTTTAAGTTTGGTGTGAATTTTTAATATTAATTTTGAATTTTATATTTAAGTTGTGTGAATTTAAAAACAAAAATTTACTTTATCTCATTAAGTTAAAAATATGATTTTTAAAATTCGTCGTAAGTTGAAGACTAGGTCTTTGAACCGAAATTGCTTTACCCGAGGGAGGGACGAGAACTTTTATTATCATTATTTTTAATCTTATTGAATTAAAGTATGCCAAAAACATTAAAAAACCCAAAAATCTTTATTTTTAAAAACAGCGCTTTGATTTGACAAATTTTAAAATTTTGTCGAGGGACAGACTAGGACAACGATCCGAAACGCCCTCGCTCCTAAAGGAAACCAAAATTTTAAAATTTAATTAATTATAAGTTTTATAAAGTATAAGGTTTTATAAAAAAAAAAAAATCAGAAAACACTGTACCCGAACCCCCATGCGATCGCATGGGATTTTCACTACACCTCCATGCGATCGCATGGAGGCAAAAATCAGACCTGATACAAAGACAGTCGACTGGTCTGTCTTTCTCCACAAAAACACACACATACCCGAAAACACACTCAAATTCTCTCCAAATTTCACCAAAATTCACCGTAATTCATCATTTTTCTTGCTCTAATCATGCCTAGATTCTCATTCTTCAGCAAATTGGTAAAAATTACACCCCTAAACTCTATAAATTCCTAGTTTTTGTGATAATTACCAATTTTTTACCTAATACAATTTTGTTAATTTCTAGTGTAATTAGTGTAAAATTGTTAGTATTTTATGCATGTATAACCTAGATTGATGCTATTTAACATGATTTGAAGCCAAAAACTTCAAAATTTTTAGAAATCTCGGATTTGTGTTCTTGAGCAATTTGGGGCTTTTTGATATAAACAGGTTATGACCGATTTTTGTCATGAATTATTGCTAAATTGAGTAGTGTAACATGTTTAGATAGTTAAATGATCCAAACAATGATCCTAAACATGATTTTTGGAGATTAAAGTGGACTTTTTAAGTCCAAAATTCATGAACTTGATTAATTTGATATATTTGCCATTTGAGACTTGTTTAATTATTAGTAATGAATATGTTGACATGTTATTTGAGTTAAATGCTTATGAATTTTGTATACATTTTCATATGTGCTTATTTGAAAAGTGTAGAATTGCGAAAAATTGTGAAAATGTGTATAAGTTTAATTTTGATTTAACATGTTATTTGGATGCACAAATTTTGTGTTTAATGTGTTTTTCAGAAAGCCGATACTGGAGGTTCAAGAGCATCATCATCTAGACGACCAGCACCAGCACCAGAACCAGAACCAGAAATGCAACACGAATATGAACCACAACAGGAACAACAACAGCCTGATCAGCACATACCTTATTATGATCCGGTACAGTTTGTTGATGAATTCATAGTATTCCCAATGAGGCTGCCAGTAGAATTCCCAACGATTCCTGAGCACACTTTACATCCTAATCTGAGATTTGATAGAAGATGGAGAGATTACGAGACATATCAAAGGAACAAATTCAAATTGGTAACAAAAAATGTAGAGGTGCCAAGGGTAATTAATTGGGCCCCTTTGGAAACGGTCCATCTAGCTGACCGTGTTAGACAGCTTTTAGTTCAAAGGTATGGCAGTTCTTCTTTTACAGATTGGGAACGTCTTTTCACCATTCGTAGACCTGTATATAAGGAATGGTGTGTTGAGTTGATGAGTACTGTATCACTTGATACAAATATAGTTAGAATAGATGATAGAAGATTTCTTAGGTTTATCCTTGGTGGTAGGATGTACAGAATGTCCATGCTGGACATGGCCAGGGCCTTACAGATATATACTCCTGGTGAGTTGCTATTACCCGATTGTACAAACTTGATTCATTATGGTGAACGGGTAGATAGTAACTTTGACGCTGACGCCATTTGGAGGCGCATGTCACATTTTGATGTTTTTACACGAGCAGGAGGACACTCCTATACACATATTGACAGAGCCGAGCTTCGTATTATCCATAGATTTTTGGCTAACTCGATTACACAAAGAGGTCATAATAAAGAAAAAATTACCTTATATGATTTATTCTACCTAAAGTGTATTCGGGATCCTAGAAGCTTTGTCAATATCCCTTACTGTGTTGCTTTTTATTTATCTAAAATGGTAGAGGGAATGCAGGACGGGAGTATAATAGGAGGAGGTATTTTTGTTACTCTCATTGGAGAGTATTTAGGTGTTGATAGGAACCAAGGGGGTCCATTACAGATTTGTAGAGAACAGGTTGAGCCCTTAGGATTGAAAGTTTATGTGGGTGCTAAGGTATTGAAAAGTAGACGTAACCAGGCAGTACCCTATGAGGGATCTCATCCTCAGGTAGAGAGAGGCTCAGACGAGGAAATGGAGGAGGCGGAAGACATTAGGGATGTCTTTCGAGATGCTATTCTTGACGTCCACGTTCGTATAGATGAGGAAGCAATGACGAACGCGGCCAGACATAGTATGTATGAGCAGTGGAACTCCGAGCGAGTATACGAGGATTATAGGCGACGCCAACACGATAGCTGGTTAGTTCATCAGCACCAAATCATGAGCCAGCTATCATATCAGGTACCAAATAACTATGTACCTACTCGACCTGCTCATTTTCCGCCACATAGCCCCGATATCCGACCACCCTTTAACCGGTATGACTATAACCAAGCCTATCAGAACACCTATAACCAACAATGGAACCCACCCGATGAGATGAACTGGAACCCCTATCCAGACTGATTTAGTTCCATTTGGTTATTTTTATGATTTTATCTTTTGACTTTTTCATGTTTAAACTTATGTTATTGGATATATTTGTGTAATTTTTATTATTTTATTATTATTGTGTACTAATATTTCATATTTAGAATTTGAAAGTAGGATATTAAGTCCCATTTCAAATTGCCATGCATGATTATATTTGTATGTATGTATATTGTCGATTGTACAAAACAGGGTAAAACAGCGCATTTTCAAAGACTGGCATTAAGTTCAGCAAAAGCTACTAATTTTGACGACAAGATGACAAATAAATGTGATGTAACAACAGACGAAATGAACAAATGATATGCACCATTTATCATTCAGCAAACAAACGCCAATATGTTTGGAAACTTTGGTAAAATTTAATCATTTCTACGCTAATCACCCTCAATAATTTAAATTGTACTGATTTCTTGCAAATGAGGGCATTGCAAGATCTTAAGTGTGGGAAGGGTTAAATTCTTTCGGATTTTTAAAATTTTTATCTTTATACACTTGGTTACCATTAAAAATACTAGTAACATAGTAGTTGTATTAGAATCTAGTGCTCTCTGATAATAAAGAACAGCCCTAGTCTTATATACTGACTACCCAATTCTAGTAATTTTTTTCAAAATTTTCAATTAAATGAACTCAAAATCATGTTTATACATATTTATGAACGATAAAACTAGGTGTTAACACCGAAATTATTGTTACCTCAGAAATAACATAAATTGAGAAACAAACCAAAATGTTAAAATTCATTTAAAATGGAATAGAGGACAATAAAAAGGAAAATAAAAGCCAAGTGTGGGAAAAGTTACCAAGTTATCTTAAACATATGTCACATATTTCTGTAACAAATAACTGAAAATACTTTTGCTTTGGACTAAACTAAACTATTTTACCCGATGAAAGAAAAGAAGAGATGGATCTACACGATGAATCAATTCCATCATTAAAAGGAAGTAAAGTCTTCCGAAAAAGACACGCGCTTCTTGATTTAGGTCAAGAAGTTGTCGTCCAGACCAGCTGTAGGTTGACGAAAAATCTAGAAAAGTCATCACAAAAATCAGCAGGAAATCCACGGACCTCAGCATTAAACAGGGTCGCCAAGTGGTCAGATTTATCCTAACCATGAGAAGGATTTATCTCGTAAAATGGTGGGGCACCGTGCAAATTAGCTGGATAAGACTAATGAATCAGATCCCCAGAAAGGATAATCTCCTTAAAGATTAAAAATCAGCTTTTAAGCCTGATATTACTCAATCCTAGAGATTGACCTTAAAGATTGAGAATTCAAACTCATGGAATTCAATGATATCTTAACTCGAGCTTGAACGAGAAAATATTTTGATCAAAATTACAAACCGATTTGTTTTCTGAAAACCCTATTTTCAATGCGTTCATTACCATTGAACGTAAAAGCCTAGGAATTCACCTGGAATTCATTAGGTCACCTGAACCAAATCGGGTGTCAACCGTAAGAACGGTGGTTGCATAGCATGGTCAAAGACAGGACCTTGTGCCAGACCGAAAATTCATAAGGGTGAGCTTTACTATTGCTCCTACCAAGGATAGTAATTGCGTCTGACACGTTATAGACCATAATTAAAAGCATGTCAGGGGACATTGCCTTAAAAGTTGCTTGTTCAACGCTTTCCTTTACAACCGGACGGTAGTTTATCGAAAGGTAATATACGGGACAAGTAAACTGGACGTGTTGCTTTCCTAATACAAGGTTAGCAAGTGGGTGACACAAAACCGCAAGTTTTGAGCTAAAATTTTCAAATCTGAAACCCACCAAGCCCACAAAAATATTTTGCAAACACCGGTGAAGGGTTATTCCGAAAAACTTATCTAGGGTAAAAACTAGATTTAATTTTCAAAAGATCAAATGTTTTTATAAAGATCCAATTTCCTTAATGGATCTAAATTTTTATATAGTCATATGGGACTGTAAACCACATCGTTACTACCATTGTTTATACCGCCGTATAGAAATCACTGATGTACAAAATGTGAAGAATAAAGAAGTGATTCTAGTATTTCAAGACGATATTGCTTGAGGACAAGCAACGCTCAAGTGTGGGAATATTTGATAATGCTAAAAACGAACATATATTTCATAGCATTATTCCTCAAGAAAGACAAGCTTTTAGTTGCAATTGTTCTATTTACAAGTGATATTCGTTTAAATAATAAAAGGTGAAGACAAAAGACAGATTCGACGAATTGAAGACGCAAACGACCAAAAAGCTCAAAAGTACAAAATACAATCCAAGAGGTTCTAATTATTGATAAGAAACGTCTCGAAATTACAAGAGTACAAGATTCAAAACGCAAAGTACAAGATATTAAATTGTACGCAAGGACGTTCGAAAATCCGGAACCGGGACCAGAGTCAACTCTCAACGCTCGACGCAACGGACTAAAAATTACAAGTCAACTATGCACATAAATATAATATAATATTTAAATAATTCTTATAATTATTTAATATATTATATTTATTTATAAAACCGTCGGCAGAAGAAAACAACCAAATATGAGCCTCCCCAGCTGGCCATGCGATAGCATGGCCTGGAAGGCATAAATCCATGCGATCGCATGAGCCCCAGTTCCAGCCCACATGCCTATAAAAATCGAGCTTTGGTGCACCACAAAATAAATCTATCTTTCTCTTCTCTCATATACGTAAATATATATATATAATTTATATTTTAATTTTAATTTTAATTTTAAATCCTAATAATAAGGGTATGTTAGCGAATGTTGTAAGGGTGTAAGTCGAAATTCTGTCCGTGTAACGCTACGCTATTTTTAATCATTGTAAGTTATGTTCAACCTTTTTAATTTAATGTCTCGTAGCTAAGTTATTATTATGCTTATTTAATCCGAAGTAATCATGATGTTGGGGTAATTACTAAAATTGGGTAATTGGGCTTTGTACCATAATTGGGGTTTGGACAAAAGAACGACACTTGTGGAAATTAGACTATGGGCTATTAATGGGCTTTATATTTGTTTAACTAAATGATAGTTTGTTAATGTTAATATAAAGATTTACAATTGGGCGTCCCTATAAATTACCATATACACTCAATCGGACACGATGGGCGGGGTATTTATATGTACGAATAATCGTTCATTTAACCGGACATGGGAATGGATTAATAGTCACTAGAATAATTAAAACAGGGGTGAAATTATGTACAAGGACACTTGGTATAATTGATAACAAAATATTAAAACCTTGGGTTACACTTAGTCGACATCCTGGTGTAATTATTAAACAAAGTATTAAAATCTTGTTACAGTTTAAGTCCCCAATTAGTTGGAATATTTAACTTCGGGTATAAGGATAATTTGACGAGGACACTCGCACTTTATATTTATGACTGATGGACTGTTATGGACAAAAACCAGATGGACATATTAAATAATCCAGGACAAAGGACAATTAACCCATGGGCATAAAACTAAAATCGACACGTCAAACATCATGATTACGGAAGTTTAAATAAGCATAATTCTTTTATTTCATATTTAATTTCTTTTATTTTATATTTAATTGCACTTCTAATTATCGCATTTTTATTGTTATTGTATTTAATTGCACTTTTAATTATCGTACTTTTTAATTATCGCAAGTTTATTTTATCGCACTTTTATTATTCGCAATTTCATTATCGTTATTTACTTTACGCTTTAATTTAAGTCTTGTATTTATTTTTAATATTTTACATTTGGTTTTAACTGCGACTAAAGTTTTAAAATCGATAAACCGGTCATTAAACGGTAAAAACCCCCCTTTATACTAATAATATTACTTATATATATATATATATATATATTTGTATTTTTATAAAAGTAAACTAATATAGCGTTAAGCTTTGTTTAAAGATTTCCCTGTGGAACGAACCGGACTTACTAACAACTACACTACTGTACGATTAGGTACACTGCCTATAAGTGTTGTAGCAAGGTTTAAGTATATCCATTCTCTAAATAAATAAATATCTTGTGTAAAATTGTATCGTATTTAATAGTATTTTCTTGTAAAATTTAATAGTATTTTATATACACCCCGCTGCACATCAATACTTCATCGTTCATTATTGTTGGTACTCCTTGGTATCTATGGTGCGTATGATGTTGATGTTTGTGGGACAGATTATGATGTCGAGACATGTGATGCGGATGTTGTTTGTTAGTGGTGATGATAGTATTGTTGATGTTATTGATGGTGGTGCTAATTATGCTACTGGTGCTGCTGCTGGTGTTTGCAACCTTCGCACCATGTTCTCCAAAGCCGTCACGCGAGCGCGAAGTTCGTTAACTTCTGCTAGTACACCGGGATGATTGGCGGTTGGAGCGAGCGAATGAACAAGATTTGTAATATGGGATAGTATATAATCGTAACGAGATACTCTAGAAATGAGAGAGAAAATGGTGTTTCGAATAGGTTCGCCGGTAAGTGTTTCAGGTTCATCGCCAAGAGGGCAATTTGGTGGATGGAATGGATCACCTTCTTCTTGTCTCCAGTGATTTAGTATATTATGAACCCATCCCCAATTCATCTAGAATAGATGATGGAAAATTGGTTGATCCATTCCGGTGACGCTGCTTTCGGAGCCCGAATGGAAATCCATATCGGTATAACTGTCGGAATCTGAAGAATTCGAACTAGATGCGGAATCCATCTTGTATAATGGGGGAAATGAATTTTTGGTATGGAATAGTTATAGGAGTTAGATTTGGTACTCTTCAATACATAATTTACATATGTATATATAATACCAAAATCCCGTAAATTACGGAGAATCTTTGAAAAGATATCAGTCAAAGTTCGCAATAACAGATATGCTAAGATAAGAATTCGTCTATACACTATCAATGCAGTAAATGCAGTAAAACGTGTCTAGACTTATGAATGATAAGTAGGTAATTTCCTAAGGATAATAAGCAGATGATTTCCGACTAGAAATGATAAGCAAAACTTTTGACATGTAGACACGGTCGAAGTCCAGACTCATTAATGCATCCTAACAACTACTAGTTAGACACACTAATGCAAGACCTGGTTCGCTACGACCACCGCTCTGATACCAACTGAAAGGACCCGTCCTAATCCACCTGGACGAAGTCATCAACATTTGGTCCCATTGCGATGATCGGCTCCAAGTAATGTCCTTATATTGAGCAAATGCACAGCGGAAGACTTAGTTCGTACCTGAGAATAAACATGCTTTAAAGTGTCAACCAAAAGGTTAGTGAGTTCATAGGTTTATCATAACAATCATTTCAATATGTTAATAGACCACAAGATTTCATAATCATAAACATAATACACTCGCAAGTGTATGTAAAGCATTCTAAGTGGTTGAGCACTTGGTAACCATACTTAACATTTAATCAACGTCGTATATTCCCTTTATTATGAAATCTCACTACACCGTACCAAGTGTAGTCACCAAAACGAAGTACTGTGCAACCGTTGAATACTGGTCGTCCAGTCCGGTTGGGGTTGTCAGGCCCGATAGATCTATCAACAGGATTCGCGTTTACAATACCCATGTAAATAGTAGTTACCAAGCTACAGGGAAATATGCCAGTGGTACAACTCAATGTAGAATATATTTTTAAGTACTTGTGTCTATTTTGTAAACATTTATAAAAGCAGCGCATGTATTCTCAGCCCAAAAATATATACTGCAAAAGCAATTAAAAAGGGAGCAAATGAAACTCACTTTTGCCTTGAAGGTATTTAATTCGACTTGGTCTCCGATAGATATCACGAACCTAACCATATATATAATATATCAACATATTTTCTTTTTAAGTAATCGTTACATATATATATACTTTTAATACTTTTAATATTTTCTTAGTCCGTAGTTAGCAGTCCGATGTTAGTGGTCCACAATTAGTTGCTTAAATAAAATAAATAAAGACCCCATCGTATTCGTATTGATCAGAATTAATCTTGACCCATGGTACCATGTTGTCAAATGACGTGTTGTGTACATAAAGTACCGTGTTGTCAAATGACGTGTTGCGTACAATCATGAGATCTTATGATTAATCTTCTCGTGTTGTTTACGGGTGGTCCTGAAATATATAAAATCAAATCATAAGTAATTATATATAAAATATCATATTAATTAGAAAAGATATGATTAATTTACTTTTTCTCCAAATATTTTCGTAACTAAACTAGCTTCGGATACCCAATTTTGTTTTAGTCGTAGTTTCTTCATTACAACTCCGTTTTTGTTGGTTCAACTTGCCACTTCCTTGGATCGAGTCAAATTTTAAGAATATGAACTGAAAATACCTTAGTTTGTATTCGAAATCATAGGTTATAGGTCAAACTTTGGTGAAACTTATGAAAGTGATTATTTTCCATCATAAAAACAACATTTAATGATCATTTTTCTAAAAATACTTACACTTTGAGTTAAACCATGAAATTTTTATGTGTTAACATATTCATAAGAAATATCATTTTTCCAGAACATGAACTTCCAATTCAAAGTTCAAGATGGTTTTTAATTATCCAACCCAAAACAGCCCCCGGTTGCACTCTGACGACGTAGATTCAGTTTTTAAGATGTTCTTTGTAAAACCAAGTTATATTTTGTTAGGTTAGCATATCATTATGATATATTACAGGTATTTAAGTGTTTTAAAATTCAAGTTAGAAGGATCTATTTAGTTTGCGAACAAGTTTGTAATCATTCAAACCATGTTCTTGTTGTTAAAATTTTATACCACAAAATAAGATAGCTATATGAATATGAATTGAATAAGATTATGAACAAGGTTACTACCTCAAGTTACTTGGACAAAGTTACTGCAAAAGATAAGAAATAATCTTGGAATCAAAGAGTGGTGGAGTTAGATCAAAAGGTTGGAAGTAAACTTCTTCAAATGGGTGGTTATTTTGATATGTTCTTGAAAGAGTTTTCTTATGGTGTTTAAGGCTTGTAATTGAAGCTAAATGATGGGTAAAATGCTTGGAGATGATCAAGTATGAAGTTAGGAGTATTTTGAGAGATAAATGAGGGTGTAGATATGAGAAAATGGAGTGAAGAAATGGTGTTCATTTATAAAAACGTTTTTAGTTTATAAAGAAAGAAAAGGATTCCTAATTTTGTTTTCTTACTAATAATTCATACTACTTGACAAATCTTAGTTACCTTATATCTAGGGCAGTAATAATGTTGATTAGGATGTTGATTTGATGTGTATATACCAATAATAAATACATATAGAAGCTGGGTATGATACGGGTACATATACCCTAGATATACGTATAGAAATCTTGAGGAAACGGAACGAGAATTCAAATATAGCTATCTTTTGTGAATATACTTATATTGTTTTATGTATTTAAGTCCTTAAAAAGTGATTAAATACATTATATATACGATACATGTATAATCATTATAGATTATAAGTATATATATCAAAGAATGTTACCTATAGTTATCGTTTTGAAAACTTAAGTTAGTAGTTTCAAAATATACTTATAACTCATTGTCATTAGTACACAATTGAGATGTTAAACCATCCTTAAATCATGTTAAATATATATAAATACATATATATACACAAACGTATAATTATCGTATGTTATATAGTTTGTGATATCATCGGTCATATTGGACGGTCAAACGTTGTGTAAAACTCTTTTCAAAAACACAAGTCTCAATAATTTGGATTGCTTATCATGTTGGTAAGGTTTAATTTATGTAAATATTAATCACATAAGTATAATTTGGTCGAAAAATTCCGGGTCATTACAGTTAAGTCTTAAGTATCATCATCATCAACATCATACGTAAAATGTAAAGTAAGTTTTCAATCAAGTATAGAGATTGAAACAAAGGCTGACTTCGTTCAGCTGTTACGACCTTATACAAACTGAAATGACATGAGACCAGTGGCCAAGGATCCGTATATGAGTTCTCTAACCGCTGACCAATTTTCAGAACCTAACTCGTCTTCGTTTGACCGTGGCGACAGTTTAAGTGCGAGTAGGTCATAAATTCAGCACAACGTTACAAATGCGTAGTGACACTCGAAAGGCTATAAATCCTAAACCGTACATCAGATTTAGGCGAGTCTTAAACAAAAAGTCATCTACTCGAGGCGAACTATATGGAAATCAACTTTCCAGAAGCCCAGGGGTTTGATAAGACCTTGAAAATCCGATAGAAATGCTCCGGTGGGATTCTTGGTGTTTGATGCTCATCACGGTTCTCATCCTTGATGCGTGTAAGCTTCAAGTGTACAACTCTTGATGTTTTAGCATCACTTTAATCAAGGTTTAACCA
Organism: Rutidosis leptorrhynchoides; assembly: GCF_046630445.1. Classification (NCBI taxonomy): domain Eukaryota; kingdom Viridiplantae; phylum Streptophyta; class Magnoliopsida; order Asterales; family Asteraceae; genus Rutidosis; species Rutidosis leptorrhynchoides. Next base: position 615,221,226 of record NC_092333.1, on the reverse strand, counting down.
TCAACACACAAAGTTAAGACTAAGAAATAAAACACAACTCATGTGAGAGTTTGAGCAAGGTGATGAACCAAAGTTACATCAATTTCTTAGTTTCAACACAAGTAATGAAAACTTTGAATCTTTGAATCTTTGAATCATCGGGTGATATGTCACTAGGTAATGAAAACTAATGAATTAATTGTAGTTTTGATAACTATCAGGACATAAGTCTTTGGGCCAAAAATGTTCACGTGCGAAGCCGTTGCTAAAAAGTGAGGTATGAAGGATAGAGCATGAGGACGAGAAGTTAATTGCTTCTTGACTTTACAAAATGCCAAACAGGTTATGACTAATATTAAAGTCAGAATACTGATGGTGTTAATATCACTAAATGAGAATCTCTTGGAATAAGTCAGGACTTAGAGTTATGTAAGAAAGAGCATCGTTCCAACAGGTGTGGCAATTAAGATCCCTGGGGTAACGCAAAAATTTTGAATGGTTTAAGTGTTAGTGGATGCCCAAAGGCTCTGCATGACGTGGCAGTAAGTGCCTTTATCTCACACACACACACACATACACACACACACACACCTGATTCTCTCGATTTCGACGGTTGTAAAGTCTTCATGATGACTTGGATACGAATAACACAAAAAAAATTATATAACAAGCAACGAAAATTTAATAGAAATCGTTTAAGGTGTCAATGTAAGAAAAGAAACGAAGTTCTTAGTAAACTACAGTTATGTACAACATGTACTATTCTAAGTAAAATATCTTTTGAATAAAAGAATTGATTTGTAAAAGTGAAAGTAAAATTTCATATTTACTAGTCAAAAATAAGTAATTATTTACTTTATTATATATAACATGTACGGTTTCTAAAATTTGTACGAATGATAATAAAATAAAGTTATTTTTATAAAACTTTGAGAGGATCACACAGTAAAATAGTGTGTGTAAAATTTTGGCAAATAAAATTTTTCATATTTTGGAGGTTACAAGTTGGAAAAAGATTGACGAGGATCGTGTAAAAGATTTTTGAAAATTTCAGGTGATATTTGAGCAACAATGTCACGAGGTAATGAAAACTATTGAATTTAAATGTGGTTGATGACTGTTAGTAGAGAATAAGTCCTTCGACCAAAAATGCTTAAGTGTGAAGCTGTTGCTTATTAGTGAGGTACGAATGGGAGAGTATGAGGATGAGAATTAACCACCCATTGATTTTGAAAAAATTTCGAACTGGTATGACTAATATCGAAGTAGGAAGGATGATGGTGTGATTATCATCAAATAAGAAATCTCTCAGAATAAGTTAGGATCTAGAGTCGCGTAAGAATGAGTATCGAATAAGATTCTTGGGTAGTCTTTAATATAGAATCTGAATCACTGAAGTGACGGGATACAATTTCCTTTATGTATTGTTGTGCAAGTTTGTCCATTGTATCGGTTTCTTTTATGGCTAGGAAGTGAGCAGATTTGGTGAGGCGGTCAATAATAACCCAGATAGTGTCATAATCCGCCTTCCATTTTTGGTAGTTTCGTGATGAAATCCATTGTTATTCCTTCCCACTCCCATTTGTGGGATTTCGGGCTACTTCTCTCCCCATAAACTATTAATGGCTCACCATTCTCACGAGGTATACGAATAACCTTCTCACTATAAATAACTTTCGCTTTCATCCTTGAAAGCCAGTCCGTTCCAACTATTTCATCAAAGCTTCCTAACTTGATGAGTATTAGGTTTATTCTAAAGTCCATTCCAACTATTACATCAAGCTTCCCAAATTGATGGGTGTTAGGTTAATCTTAAGGTTCTTTCTAACCAAATCTTATTATATTACCGTGAAAATTCTATTAATCTTCTCAGATAACATCTGCTTGTGTGTAGGTAACTAATCCCTTCCTACTACTACTTTAAAACTTCCTAGTTTTGTTGACATGAGGTCATGTCCAAATGACCCACCTGTTAATTTAAAGGTACTACCTTAAATTATTCATCTATCTCTGCCAGCTTACCATTTGCCTATCCTATGGAATACTTAACCCTCATGGTTGTTAATGGCTTATTAGTCATATCACTAAGGTTCTTAGATATAAGTTTTCTATTGCCCTAGTATTAAACAACCTCGAGACACTAAAACGTTGTGACGAAATGTACCCTAACTAAAATCAGGATCCATGCGAGTCTCCATAGCTGAGATAACGATTGCTCTACCGTAAGTAAGTCCAAAGTTTTTCCTATTTGAGAACTTTTTCCTTAAGTTTCCAGGGTGTCTATATCTATAATAAATTTTCTTATCAATTCTGCAATCAAGGCCCTCCTTGTACAGTATTTGGGCTAAGTGGTTATTCTGTCCCTACCTCTAACAGACCATAATGCGAATATTCAAATGGTTCCTACCAAAATTTTCTTTGAATCACTTCATATTCCTTATATAGTAACATTGGAACTTCTGCATGATTTACTTCAATATAATCACGCTGGCCTGGCGTCATTATATTGTACTAAATCGTATGTTCATTCCAATATCACTCCACATGGTCAATGTAATGTGATCACTTCAAGTTCTACCCAATTTCATCTAACGGTGCTTTATCTATGCTATCTCAAAACAAAATCTACATAATTAATCTCACGGCTTCTCAGTGTGGGTGCGTAGGTTCCGTAGGTCATGCATCAATTCCTAAATGCCCTAAAATTTTCTTCAAAATGTTCGGGTTCAGGTAATGTCGTTAGGTTCTTTTCTAGAAATTCAATCTGGGTCTCGTGTCGGGTTGTACATGTAGCAAGTAGTAATACGATATGTCTTGAGGCAAATCCCAAGTCCTTGGGTATGGCTGAGCATCAGTAAAAGACACTATGACCTTGTGAAAGGAGATGCCTTCCCGACTTCTCCAATGCCTAAGAGTGTTGGGGACCTAAGTCCAGAAGTGTCGTCAGATCGGCGAGCAGTGGTGAAGAATGAAAGAGATAAGTGACAGTCATGAAAGCGTACGGGATACGGGTCAACTTGCAGAACTGAACAACCTTCTAATGTTCATACGTTGTACGTGGCTAATTAGGGTGAGCTCGGGGGGTGTGACGAGGTGCGGTTACTCCGAAAAGTCCTCACATATCTCCTCTTCTGAGGATCAACTTTAGTGGGCGTGTAATCCGAGGAGTACTCTTTCTAGATTGCGTGAAGTAATGTTTCGATCTCTGGAACGTTGGAACGGTAGTAGCAGGTGGATTACAATACTAGTCCTTAGGGTTAGACGAGTGGGAAAAGGGTTCAGAAAAACATCTGAACAAGGAAAGATAAATTCTCCAAGTCGGTACAGCGAATAGCAGACGTGTAGCAAGAACGTAATCAGACATAGTAACTACAGTAGCCTAGATCGTCTACAGCAGTCCATAGCATGGCAATAATAATAGTATCAAACAGAAGTATCATGCAAAAAAGCAGATAGTAGCATGCAGTAGCGAGAATAAGCAATAGCATACAGCAAGTTCACATAGTAGTAAAAGTATGCAGTAGCATGCAGCAAGTTCATATAGCAGTAAAAGTAAGCAGTAGCATGCATGAAAGGACCCGTCCTAATCCATCCGGACGAAGTCCATATCGATTATAAATGATTCACAACAGTTGATTACATCGCGAGGTACTTGACCTCTATATGATACATTTTACAAACATTGCATTCGTTTTTGAAAGACAATCTTTCATTACATCGAAAGTTGACAACATGCATACCATTTCGTAATATATCTTACTATAATTGACTTAATAATAATCTTGATGAACTCAACGACTCGAATGCAACGTCTTTTAAAATATGTCATGAATGACTCCAAGTACTATCTCTAAGATGAACAAATGCACAGCGGAAGATCTCTTTCATACCTGAGAATAAACATGCTTTAAAGTGTCAACCAAAAGGTTGGTGAGTTCATTAGTTTAACATAAATAATCATTTCATAATTTTAATAGACCACAAGATTTCATATTTCCATTTCTCATAAACATACGTCCCATGCATAGAGACAAAATATCTTTCATATGGATTGAACACCTGGTAACCGACATTCACAATATATATAAGAATATCCCCATCATTCCGGGATCCTCCTTCGGACATGATATAAATTTCGAAGTACTAAAGCATCCGGTACTTTGGATGGGGCTTGTTGGGCCCGATAGATCTATCTTTAGAGTTCGCGTCAATTAGGGTGTCTGTTCCCTAATTCTTAGATTACCAGACTATATAGGGGCATATTCGATTCAATCATTCAACCATACAATGTAGTTTTCGATTACTTGTGTCTATTTCGTAAAACAGTTATAAAAGCAGCGCATGTATTCTCAGTCCCAAAAAATATATATTGCAAAAGCATTTAAAAAGGGATTAATGAAACTCACCTAATGTATTTTGTAGTAAAAATACATATGACGGCACTGATCAAAAAGTAGGGTTGACCTCGGATTCACGAACCTATATTATTTATATATGTTAACACATATAATGGTAATCGAACAAATTTATATATACATTTAGTGATATGAATTTTATGTTAAAAATTTGTAGGTTCCCTTAATGATTTAATTACATATTTTTTTTATTTTACATACATTAAATAAATAATTAATATAGTTATGTTATATGTATTACATATATTTTTGTATAACTAATATTCATTTGTTATAATATTGTTATTAATAATGATACTTAATAATGCTAATAACAATAATTATGATAATAAAAATAACCATACTTATAATAATAATAATAATATTGATAAGAATAATGATAATAATAGTAATAATAACAATGATACTTTTAAAATGATAATTTTAATAATAATAATGAATAATAATAATAATAATGATGATAAAAATAATAATTTTGATGTTAATACATAATGCCTATTAATAATAATAATAACAATGTAAATAATAATAATAATAAATTGATAAAGAACTACCTCAAAAAATGATTTTCTAAAAAAAAAAGTGCCTCAGACTAGAATCGAACTCGAGACCTCTCGGTTACACCAAAACTCCCAAGACCATTCCTCCTTTTCGTTACTTTCTGATTAAAACAGATTCCATATGTTTTTAAACCGTAGTTCTGATTCTTATATTTCTTCTTCTTCATTCAATCCTCACAATTAATCTTATTATCATCATCAATCATAATCATAATTTTTATGATTCATCATCATCATCTAATATCCTAAATCATCATCATTATTGAATTATCATATCACGGTTAACATCGTTATCATATATAACATCATCATCATTTAATCTTATCATATTCATAACTATCATTTCGTCATCATCAATATCATTTCATAACACCGAATCATTTTCATCTTAGTATTATATCATTATCATCTAATCAACTTTACCCATCATCGGATCATCATTCTTTGCAGCTCAAGGATTTCATAGCAGCTCAACAATACTTAATTCAGTCCACGGCCCAACAATAGCCCATTCGGTAATCCAGTAATACTCAAACGGCAGCCCAATTGTATGTGGCTTGATATCGACAAAAAGAAGAAAAAAAATTAGGAAAGAGGTATGAGATAGTAACAGTGTTCGGTTTTCCTTTTTGCTGAGAAGACTTTGTACGTGGAATTGATTGGGGTTTGGATATCAAACGTGGGTAATCAGTAAGAAGTGGGGTTCGGTTTTTAGATAGAAACAGATAGAAATCAAAAGTGATATAGTAGTAAGTGGTTATTAGGGTTGGCCCTACAAGTAACAAGAATATATAAAATCAAGGGTTATTGTCATGGTTGTTGGTTGTCAAACAGAAACAGCTAGAAAGTGAGTTGCAAGTGGGGATCAATAATACAATTAAAAAATTTCGATGATGTTGAATAAAGTTTAATCGAACGCGATCATGTAACCAACAACCCAATAACTTTAACAAGTGGAACTAACTATATGGGCAAGTGTCGGTCAAGAAAGGAAAAAAATAGAAATAGCATGTTGAATTTATCTCAATCATTCATATAGCTTTTTATATATAATAATATTTGGAGCACTAGCCATACCATCTTTTCATTGATTAGAAACAAAAACTAGTTGCAGCAGGAATGATGATGTTCTTATGGTATTCTCGAACAATTTAGGAGTGAGATGAGAGAGAGAGAGGGAGTTGCAGTGGTGGTGACTTAAATGACTGTAGCTGGTGGTGATCTCGTGGAGATTGGTTTCTGTTTTGGGTACCGTTCATGTAATAAGAACAGAAGAAAATATATTGTGTTGCAGCAAGCTTTTAGTGGTTTGTTTGCGTTTGTTTGTAACAGAAAACAGGAAACGGAAAGTAGATGCATCATAGCAGTGACTTATGGTTCAAGGAGAGAGATATATAGGGAGATGGGAGGGTTTACAAGGTGGACGAGGAGGTGGTGTGTTGTGGTGATTTAATGTGTTGCTTCTTGGTTAATAAACAATAGCGAATAGCAGTTTAAAGATAGCCGATTGTCGAACATAAAATAATAATCTAAGGTGCAAGTTTAGCCACAAGTGGTAGCGTTGGTTTAGTGGATCAATAAATAATAATCCAACGATGGGTTTGAAGTTGTCTCCGTTGGTGAGGTGGTTCACGTGATGGAATTTGATGGTGGTTATGAGTTTGAAGAATATAGGTGGTGTCTTGAAAGTGGAAGATGATGTTAGGTAAACGTGGTGGTGATGATTTGATCATAGGGGTGTTAGTTGTTCCGGTTGGAAATCAGAAAAGAAAAGAGAGAGAGAGAGAGAGAGAGAGAGAGAGAGAGAGAGATGGTATGATGTGTAATATTAATATGAATTCGCTTGTGAGTTTATTTCCTTATGGATTTACTAAACGAATCTTGACATGTAAGGTATAGATGTATATAAAGTATATTTGTATCAATCATCTTGATCAATCATCTTGACAAGTAGACATAAATAATAATATATGATATATGGATTCGATACATATAGAAGAATACAAACACACCAATCATTCATCAATCATCTATTCCATTTATGGTTATTAAATTCAATGAGAAAAGAAGAGATCGATGTGTCTTGTAGTAAGATGGTGGAAGACAAAAGATCACAAGTAGCACAAAATAGAATACATAGAGAAGAGAGTAAAATTGGGATTTGCGTAAGTAAATATCTGTCTATATATTATATATAATATAATAATTAATTAATATTAATAATAATAATAATAATATAGCAACTTAATATTAACATGTAAATACTCAGAATGAAATATTATAAATCCTATATGTATTATTATTATATATATATATATATATATATATATATATATTTGTTATTATCTTGGTAAAAAAAATAAACAAGTATTTCTAATTAATGTAATCAAAATTTATAAACTATATAATTACATATTTCAAAATTACCATATATATTTAATTTCCTTTTAAATTACAAATTTTTATTATTTTTCATCATTAATTCTAACAACTAAATTGTATAATATGATTTCAAATTATATTTCGACTTAAAATATATATGTATCTATTTACAATTAGTTGTTCGTGAATCGTCAGAAATAGTCAAAGGTTAAATGATTCCATATAATAGTTCAAGAAAAATTTTGAGACTCACATTACAGACTTTGCTTATCATGTCGAAAACATATAAAGATTAAAGTTTAAATTTGGTCGGAAATTCCCGGGTCACTACAGTACCTACCCGTTAAAGAAATTTCGTCCTGAAATTTGAGTGAGGTCGTCATGGCTAACAATAAGAATGTTTTCCTGACGAATATGAGTTGATAAATAGAGTTTTATCAATATTGATTAATATAGATAAAAAAAAAATTTGATTATGTGAAGCGTATGAGTGAAGTTGTCACAAAGAGTGAAATGAAGTAAATAGAGGTTCGTCTTAACTTTTTACGTAGTCACTGTTGAATTCCGGAATTCAAGGAATTTAAAGAAAATCTTTGAAATCTTTAAGATTTGATTTTTCGGTGAATAAGGAGATTAAGATCTCTATAATTATATACGGTGATCTGCCTCGATTATTCTGTCTGATATTTCCATTATATATTAAACTCCTCCGTTCCATTATTCTCACCATTCCTATATTTTCTTTCTTAGTTCATACATCCAAAAGATTGTGAAAATGCTTTGTCCAGTTCTAATCCCTAATATTTTCCTAATTATTATTTCTGTCATCCTTCTTTTCAATCTTCCATTAGAAGAATCTGTTTACTTCTACTATTACTTTGGGGTGATACTATTCTTAATTATACCGTGTCTTTATATTGCTATTCCTATTAATACCCACGGTTTGTAACTTTCGTGTTGTTATTGGGCATTATAATTTCTCTTTTATTTCAATGTCCCTGCTTCTGTCTCCTATAATTATTGTCATCCTCAGTTAATGCGCTCTCTTATTTGCTTCGATTTATGCCCTCTTTCTATTTCGGAGTTTCATGCTTTTGTTTACTTTTCGTAAGTAATGGTCCAGAATTCATAGGTATGGAGTTTCGAATTATCATAATATATAAGGTAGAAAGGAAAGGTAGTATCACGATTTGTTTTATCAAATTTCCTGAATCACTGAGAATAGAACTATCAAGAATATATTTTCTTGTTATGTTCAGAAGTTAAGCAGAATGAAAGAGTTATGTAACATGGCACATGATGACGTTATGATCTGTGAAATTTCACGTCTCATTAGAAACTCAGCATGATTTACTGTAATATAATCATGTTGATCAAGTGTCATTATATTATACTAATTCATGCATCAGTTCCCAACATTACTTCAATAACATTCATATTTTAAGCTCGAAAGTTTACAGAATATGGAAACTAACAGTTTCTATATGATGTAATACTGATAGCATGAAGAGATTAATGATTTCAGATAAGATTAGTCATGAAAATATATTCATAAATTTCGAGGATATTTATAATGAAAGATACGATAATATCTCGGAATATCTAAGATTAGAGGATGATAGAAACTTTTGTTCGCAAGGGTTAGAGTAAGGAGTAAGATATTCACTAAAGACTTTAGCAGACATTGAATTATTTGGATTCTTTGACGTCAAACTTATTCTTTGTGATTTTTCCACGACTTTCTTCCTAGTTTCGCATAATCTGCTTTTCGGTACTAAATTTTCTATTGAATTTTTCCAACATAATGATACACAGGAAGCACGAGGAGGTATATAATTTCGGACGAGAATATTTATTAAAATATCCTCAGAAATATCGAAGATATTGATGATGATATTTTGGAATTTCTAAGTTCGATGGTTGATGGAGAAAGATTTTCCGCAAGATTTTAACATGACTTCGGAGTAAGATATTCTCTAAAGATTTCAACGGATCTAGAATTACCTGAATCCTTTGAATATAGGGTTTGATCCTTGTATTTGTCCTTGATCTCCTTCATGGTTAACTCTATCCGTTTTCTAGTTCCAACGTGTCTGAGCTTTTCTAACATATTATTCTTTATCATCAAACTTCCGATGACTAAGGTCGTTTACGGTTGCCTACAGTTTCTGCTGCTTCATTCAGGTTTCTCAGCATTCAGAGTATCGATTCGTAAACTGGGTACCTTTTCAAAATTTCAGAATTGAAGATCGTAATTCTAGGAGATAATTGTTATAGGTATACATATAACTATTGATGTAAAAATGCTACGAGATTCGAAATACTGATTGCTGATTCCTGGTAATTGGCATGGCAGTTCTCGTTACAAGATGCGGATGAGTATATGATAAGGTTTCAATGAATAAATATAATGATTTATCGGAGAGATTTAAACCAAGAAGCAACGAGGTTGCTGGTACGTCTACTAGTAATATGGTAGAATATGAAAGGTTCCTTGGTAACAATAAAAGAGCACGAATATATATCAAGGTTATAATAAGGTTGTTTCGAACGAAAAGTTGAAGTTGTCTTGCTGGAGCTGTGACAAAATTCGCTACTTTGAAAAGGGATTGCAAAGTTATTTTCGGTAATAACAACGCCAAAAGAGCTAGCACATATACGTGTTGAACGTTTACTCTGGTTTCGAGTGTTTTCCAGGTGCATAACTATATGTATCAATCTTTTCTTCCGTAGGTGAAGTGCGGTTGGTTCATCCTCTCGATTGATGTGTTTTCAAGTATCATGAAAAGTTTGAACGCAGATTGTAATCGTCAAGATACAAAAGATTGTTTAAGATGGAATCAAGTGGCAAACTTGAAGAATTGTTTAGTTTCATATGTTATAAACAATGTTTTAATTCATTTTAATTGTCCAAAGTGGGTAGTCCACAGTTAGCAGTCCACAGTTACTAATTCAATAATTCATATACAGTTTATAATATTCCAATTAATTAATACGTATCGTGACTCGTGTACATGTCTCAGACTCGATCACAACTCAAAGTATATATATTATTATAGAATCAACCTCAACCCTGTATAGAGAACTCGATCATTACTGCATATAGAGTGTCTATGGTTATTCCAAATAATATATATATATATATATATATATATATATATATATATATATATATATATATATATATATATATATATATATATATATATATATATATATATATATATATATATATATATATATATATATATATGCGTCGATATGATATGTCAAAACCTTGTATACGTGTCCCGATATTTAAAGTGTGTAAAATAAATACAGAAGTTAAATGACGATAAATAAAATTGCGAGAATGTAAATTGTGAGAATGTAAATTGTGATAATTAAATTTTGATAATTAAAATGTAACCAGTTAGCTAGGAACTTAACAAAATTTCTCATAGTTAATTTGTTTGTTTCTAACAAATTTTATTTTGTCAAATGTTTTCTTCATTATGCCACTTGTTGGATTCTGGTATGTCAAAATCCAAATTTGAAATTGAATGAAACAGGTTATTTTGTGGTGAACGGATTCGTATATATGTGGATGTAAGTAGGATAGTAAATGACTGTTGAATCAGATTTGAAGAATGTACAGTGTAACTTATTAATGTGAAATCTAAATATCCCTCGGGTATTACCTACCCGTTAAAATATTTTCACTATTAACAGTTTGTACGAAAGAATTTTTAATTACAATCTTTACGAAAATATGCTTGTATATATATTTTCTTCAGATGCAATCGTGGATTTAATGAGTTAATATGATATTAAACTCATTTGATTTACGTTAGAACAAGAATATGTAATCTCTAAAACATTAGAGATTACATATTCGTCATGTTGAACGAAGATAAATAATGCAGAACGTCATATAGAACGATGATTATGCTCGGGGTACCGATTGTGATGTTGAGGCGTGTGTTGTTGTGGTTTGTGTTGTTGCTGGTGGTACAGTTGATGTCGTTGATGTTGTTGAAGCTGGTACATTTTGCACCATATTTTTCCAAGGCTACAACTCGGGCACGAAACTCATTGACTTTATTACTCCGGGGTGATTGTCGGTATGAACGAGCGAATGAATAAGGTTTTGAATCTGACTTGTGATATAGTCGTGGCGAGATACTCTGGAAATGAGAGAGAAAATGGTGTTTCGGATTGGTTCGCCGGTGAATGCTTCAGGTTCTTCGCCCAGAGGAAATTATGGTGGATGAAAAGGATCACTTCTTCTTGTCTCCAATGATTAAGTAGACTACGAACCCATCACATGAATTGGGGATGGCTGATTTTTTTTTTTGATTCATTCTGGTGACACCGCTTTCGGAGCTTAGGTGAATATCCATGTCGGAATAGCTGTCAGAATAGCTATCAGAATCTAAAGGACTCGAACTGGTTGAGGGATTCATCTCGTACGATCAGATAAAGGATTTTTGATAAGAAAAGAATAAGATGTAGATTAGTACCCTGCAATATATAATTTTTACATATGCATATTTAATACTAAAATCCCATAAATTATGGAGGAATCTACGGAAGCTGTCAAGCAAAGTCTACAGTAACAGCTACGCTAAGATGTGAATTTTTGTCTATACACTATTCATGCAATCAATGCAGTAAGATGTGTCTAGACTAAGAATGATAAGCAGGTATCTTTCTAAAGATGATAAACAGATGATTTCTGACAAAAATGATAAGCAAAACTTTTGACATGCAGACACGGTCGAAGTCCAGACTCACTAATGCATCCTAACGACTATCAGTTAGACACACGAATGCAAGACCTGGTTCACTAAGACCACCGCTCTGATACCAACTGAAAGGACCCGTCCTAATCCATCCGGATGAAGTCCATATCGATTATAAACGATTCACAACAGTTGATTACATCGCGAGGTACTTGACCTCTATATGATACATTTTACAAACATTGCATTCGTTTTTGAAAGACAATCTTTCATTACATCGAAAGTTGACAACATGCATACCATTTCGTAATATATCTTACTATAATTGACTTAATAATAATCTTGATGAACTCAACGACTCGAATGCAACGTCTTTTGAAATATGTCATGAATGACTCCAAGTAATATCTCTAAGATGAACAAATGCACAGCGGAAGATTTCTTTCATACCTGAGAATAAACATGCTTTAAAGTGTCAACCAAAAGGTTGGTGAGTTTATTAGTTTAACATAAATAATCATTTCAAAATTTTAATAGACCACAAGATTTCATATTTCCATTTCTCATAAACATACGTCCCATGCATAGAGACAAAATATCATTCATATGGATTGAACACCTGGTAACTGACATTCACAATACATATAAGAATATCCCCATCATTCCGGGATCCTCCTTCGGACATGATATTAATTTCGAAGTACTAAAGCATCCGGTACTTTGGATGGGGCTTGTTGGGCCCGATAGATCTATCTTTAGAGTTCGCATCAATTAGGGTGTCTGTTCCCTAATTCTTAGATTACCAGACTATATAGGGGCATATTCGATTCGATCATTCAACCATACAATGTAGTTTTCGATTACTTGTGTCTATTTCGTAAAACAGTTATAAAAGCAGCGCATGTATTCTCAGTCCCAAAAAATATATATTGCAAAAGCATTTAAAAAGGGATTAATGAAACTCACCTAATGTATTTTGTAGTAAAAATACATATGACGGCACTGATCAAAAAGTAGGGTTGACCTCGGATTCACGAACCTATATTATTTATATATGTTAACACATATAATGGTAATCGAACAAATTTATATATACATTTAGTGATATGAATTTTATGTTAAAAATTTATAGGTTCCCTTAATGATTTAATTACATATTTTTTTTATTTTACATACATTAAATAAATAATTAATATAGTTATGTTATATGTATTACATATATTTTTGTATAACTAATATTCATTTGTTATAATATTGTTATTAATAATGATACTTAATAATGCTAATAACAATAATTATGATAATAAAAATAACCATACTTATAATAATAATAATAATAATAATATTGATAAGAATAATGATAATAATAGTAATAATAACAATGATACTTTTAAAATGATAATTTTAATAATAATAATGAATAATAATAATAATAATAATGATAAAAATAATAATTTTGATGTTAATACATAATGCCTATTAATAATAATAATAACAATGTTAATAATAATAATAATAAATTGATAAAGAACTACCTCAAAAAATGATTTTCTAAAAAAAAAAGTGCCTCAGACTAGAATCGAACCCGAGACCTCTCGGTTACACAAAAACTCCCAAGACCACTCCTCCATTTCGTTACTTTCTGATTAAAACAGATTCCATATGTTTTTAAACCGTAGTTCTGATTCTTATATTTCTTCTTCTTCATTCAATCCTCACAATTAATCTTATTATCATCATCAATCATAATCATAATTTTTATGATTCATCATCATCATCTAATATCCTAAATCATCATCATTATTGAATTATCATATCACGGTTAACATCGTTATCATATATAACATCATCATCATTTAATCTTATCATATTCGTAACTATCATTTCGTCATCATCAATATCATTTCATAACACCGAATCATTTTCATCTTAGTATGATATCATTATCATCTAATCAACTTTACCCATCATCGGATCATCATTCTTTGCAGCTCAAGGATTTCATAGCAGCTCAACAATACTTAATTCAGTCCACGGCCCAACAATAGCCCATTCGGTAATCCAGTAATACTCAAACGGCAGCCCAATTGTATGTGGCTTGATATCGACAAAAAGAAGAAAAAAAATAGGAAACAGGTATGAGATAGTAACAGTGTTCGGTTTTCCTTTTTGCTGAGAAGACTTTGTACGTGGAATTGATTGGGGTTTGGATATCAAATGTGGGTAATCAGTAAGAAGTGGGGTTCGGTTTTTAGATAGAAACAGATAGAAATAAAAAGTGATATAGTAGTAAGTGGTTATTAGGGTTGGCCCTACAAGTAATAAGAATATATAAAATCAACGGTTATTGTCATGGTTGTTGGTTGTCAAACAGAAACAGCTAGAAAGTGAGTTGCAAGTGGGGATCAATAATACAATTAAAAAATTTCGATGATGTTGAATAAAGTTTAATCGAACGTGATCATGTAACCAACAACCCAATAACTTTAACAAGTGGAACTAACTATATGGGCAAGTGTCGGTCAAGAAAGAAAAAAAATAGAAATAGCATGTTGAATTTATCTCAATCATTCATATAGCTTTTTATATATAATAATATTTGGAGCAGCAGCCATACCATCTTTTCATTGATTAGAAACAAAAACTAGTTGCAGCAGGAATGATGATGTTCTTATGGTATTCTCGAACAATTTAGGAGTGAGATGAGAGAGAGAGAGGGAGTTGCGGTGGTGGTGACTTAAATGACTGTAGCTGGTGGTGATCTCGTGGAGATTGGTTTCTGTTTTGGGTACCGTTCATGTAATAAGAACAGAAGAAAATATATTGTGTTGCAGTAAGCTTTTAGTGGTTTGTTTGCGTTTGTTTGTAACAAAAAACAGGAAACAGAAAGTAGATGCATCATAGCAGTGACTTATGGTTCAAGGAGAGAGATATATAGGGAGATGGTAGGGTTTACAAGGTGGACGAGGAGGTGGTGTGTTGTGGTGATTTAATGTGTTGCTTCTTGGTTAATCAACAATAGCGAATAGCAGTTTAAAGATAGCCGATTGTCGAACATAAAATAATAATCGAAGGTGCAAGTTTAGCCACAAGTGGTAGCGTTGGTTTAGTGGATCAAGAAATAATAATCCAACGATGGGTTTGTAGTTGTCTCCGTTGGTGAGGTGGTTTACGTGATGGAATTTGATGGTGGTTATGAGTTTGAAGAATATAGGTGGTGTCTTGAAAGTGGAAGATGATGTTAGGTAAACGTGGTGGTGATGATTTGATCATAGGGGTGTTGATTGTTCCGGTTGGAAATCAGAAAAGAAAAGAGAGAGAGAGAGAGAGAGAGAGAGAGATGGTATGATGTGTAATATTAATATGAATTCGCTTGTGAGTTTATTACCTTATGGATTTACTAAACGAATCTTGACATGTAAGGTATAGATGTATATAAAGTATATTTGTATCAATCATCTTGATCAATCATCTTGACAAGTAGACATAAATAATAATATATGATATATGGATTCGATACATATAGAAGAATACAAACACACCAATCATTCATCAATCATCTATTCCATTTATGGTTATTAAATTCAATGAGAAAAGAAGAGATCGATGTGTCTTGTAGTAAGATGGTGGAAGACAAAAGATCACAAGCAGCACAAAATAGAATACATAGAGAAGAGAGTAAAATTGGGATTTGCGTAAGTAAATATCTGTCTATATATTATATATAATATAATAATTAATTAATATTAATAATAATAATAATATAGCAACTTAATATTAACATGTAAATACTCAGAATGAAATATTATAAATCCTATATGTATTATATATATATATATATATATATATATATATATATATATATATATATATATATATATATATATATATATATATATATATATATATATATATATATATATATATATTTGTTATTATCTTGGTAAAAAAAAAATAAACAAGTATTTCTAATTAATGTAATCAAAATTTATAAACTATATAATTACATATTTCAAAATTACCATATATATTTAATTTCCTTTTAAATTACAAATTTTTATTATTTTTCATCATTAATTCTAACAACTAAATTGTATAATATGATTTCAAATTATATTTCGACTTAAAATATATATGTATCTATTTACAATTAGTTGTTCGTGAATCGTCGGAAATAGTCAAAGGTTAAATGATTCCATATAATAGTTCAAGAAAAATTTTGAGACTCACATTACAGACTTTGCTTATCATGTCGAAAACATATAAAGATTAAAGTTTAAATTTGATCGGAAATTCCCGGGTCACTACAATGCAGTAGTAATATGCAGTAACATGCAATAATATATAACAGTAGCATGTAGCAGTTTCACATAAACAAATAAACGAGCAAGTTGTAGATTAGTCCTATTAGTGAATCCTACTCGACTCGGTCAAGACACACTAATGCAACCTAATTCCCTACAACCAATGCTCTGATACCAAATGTGACGCCCCGTACAAAATCAATGTATACGAATCATCAACAACAGGTCCATTACATTGTTACAACGCTATATGCTGTTTAAAAACAAGTTTTGCCTTCATTAAAAGACAACATTTTTACCAACGTCAGTTGTTTTACAAAAGATAACGTGCTTCTACGAATAGAGAGCATCAACATAAGTACGTGACACAAAGGTCATTACAAAACCATAGCTCGTAAATAACATAAGTTGTGAATGCAAAAATAAAAGTTCCATGATTGAGACATCTCTAAACAATGCAGCGGAAGTCTAACACAGCAAGTCTATAGCACCAAGACTATAACAACAAGTCTAACAGCGGAAGCAACAACGTCTAAGCACCTGAGAAATACATGCTTAAAAAGTCAACACGAATGTTGGTGAGCTATAGTTTGTTTGTAATCAGTAATGTAATGTAGACCACGAGATTTCAGCGCTGCAAATCAGCATTTCAAAACAGTATTTAAATCAGTATGGTAAAGTATATGCTTATCCGTGGGCACCCGGTACCTAACTTAACGTAGTAATACCCCCTAAAAGTACACTTGGCGAGTGCGTCTGTTCTCAAAGTATTAAACACCCGTTAAATGCTAACGCGACTAGCCCGAGTGGGGATGTCAAACCCTATGGATCCATATCTAATATTCGCGTTCACCGGTTCAAAAAGCAATGATTGAACGTTACCGTGCTAAGGGGAATGTTTAGGCCGTTATATAACCCACACATATATAAAGTTTAAGTACTCGTGTCTAGTATGTAAAACATAAAAAGTGCATGTATTCTCAGTCCCAAAAATAGTAAAGTAAAAAGGGAAGCTATAACTCACAGTGAAAATGCGGTAAAAGTCGGTACGAGATAAGTAAGCAAGTAAGTCGGTCTGAAAGGTCCTCAACCTAGGTCAAAAGTTACTAAGTCAGTAAATCATCCCAAAAGGGTTTAAAGGTACGTAAGTTAAGTCTTAAGTATCATCATCATCAACATCATACGTAAAAAGTAAAGTAAGTTTTCAATCAAGTATAGAGATTGAAACAAAGGCTGACTTCGTTCAGCTGTTACGACCTCTATACAAACTGAAATGACATGAGACCAGTGGCCAAGGATCCGTATATGAGACCTCTAACCTCTGACCAATTTTTAGAACCTAACTCATCTTTGTTTGACCGTGGCGACAGTTTAAGTGCGAGCAGGTCAGAAATTTCAGCACAATGCTACAAAGGCGTAGTGACTCTCGGAAGGCTATAAATCCTAAACCGTACATCGGATTTAGGTGAGTCTTAAACGAAAAGTCATCTAATCGAACCGAACTATCGGGAAATCAATTTTTCAGAAGCCCAGAGGCCTGATAAGACCTTGAAAAACAGAAAACAAGTGCTCCAGTGGGATTCTTGGTGTTTGATGCTCATCACGGTTCTCATCCTTGATGCGTGTAAGCTTCAAGTGTACAACTCTTGATGTTTTAGCATCACTTTAACCAAAGTTTAACCATCAACACACAAAGTTAAGACTAAGAAATAAAACACAACTCATGTGAGAGTTTGAGCAAGGTGATGAACCAAAGTTACATCAATTTCTTAGTTTCAACACAAGTACAATTTCTATTAAGCTATAAACTATGAATCAAACTAAATAAGCAAGACCTTAAGCTATAGAACTTAGATCTTAGCTAAATATTAAAGATCTTAGACTAAAAATTCTAGATCTCATGTTCTTGGTGAAACCCCAAGTCATAACACTTAGACTTTCAACTTTTACACAATCATACGTTATGAAACTTAGATCTTGTAAAGTAATATGAACACAAGCTAATGAACTTTTGTTTAAACAAAGTAGAAGACCAAAAGTTACACAACTTAGATCAAACACAAAAATGAAACTCTAAGCTAGAGAGCTTGAATTCCTAACAACACTTATGAGATCTGAAGCTAGTAAGCTTGTATCTTTTGTTTCAAGAAAACACAAGTAACAAAACTAAAGTACAACAAGTCAAAGAAGATCATAGGTTAGTAAACTTGGATCTTAACTAACTTTTTGTAGAAACATCAAGCTAGTAAGCTTGTATTTCAAACTTTCTTGAAGATCCATAAAGTAAAGTGTTGGATCTACAAGTTCATGAAGATCATAAACATGAGTTTTGATCTTTTAACACAATTAAAGAGATCTTAAGTTAGTAACTTAGATCTAACAAGATTATGAAGATTCAAAGCTAAAAAGCTTGAATCCTTCATGTTCTTGAAAACTTTTCAAAACAAAGTTTGAATCAACATAAGTTATGAAGATTCAAGTTACAAAAATTGAACTTTTGCTCATGATGATGATGATGATACACGAAAACAAGGAAGAAAAAGAAGGATGAAACTCAAGAACACTTACAAGTTCTTCAAAGTTTTAGAGAGAAGTTAGAGTGAGAAGCAACTAGAGAGAAAAGTGTGTGTGTTTGAGAAAATGAAGTGAGATTTGAAAAATGAAGTGGTGGTGGTGGGTGTACATAGGCCGGCAGTTAGGGAGGGTATGGGGGGACCATTTTGTCCTCATATGGTGTGGCTTGGTGTGGACCATGGTGGTAGTACATGGAGATGTTGACATGTTGGGTGGTTTGAGACATAATGCAAGCCTTGGTACATAAGCATGCATGATACTTGTCTCATTATTTACATGGACTTAGTTATAATTACATGGGCTAATTAACCCATTAAGTGGTCCACTAAGTTGAGTAGGTTGAGCCATGGAAGTCCATTAAGGTGTTAAGTCCATTAAGGTAACTAGTAAGCATTAGTAAGCACTAAGCATAATTAATAAACCATCAAGCCAAGTAATTGTCATTAATAAATAACAATTAAGTTTACGTAGTCATAATATTCCTATTATGACAAAAGTTTAACGTGTACCAAATACGTAGCTCGTTTTAAACAATAAGTGACACCAACGGTCGTAAATGCATTCAAGGATCATGTTAAGTGATTAAGCACTTAATAATGCGTTTTAAAATATTAACGAAGGTAATTAGTATAAGTAATGATCCCAGAAAATAATCTAACTCAGTACGCACAAATACGTAGTTTCGTGAAAGTATAGAGCACAAAATATAAGTCGAAAAGGTCGGGTCGTTATATCTTATATGATGTCCAATAAAATGATACCTTAACTTGATGTGTTTCGTACGACTATAAAACACCGGATTCTTCCCAAGATGAACCGCACTTTGATTATCACAATACATGACACAATAGTCTTGTCTTTTACCCAACTCACTCAAGAAGTCCTTCAACCACACAAGCTCTTTAGCAACTTCCGCAATAACCATATATTCGGCCTCCGTTGTTGATAAAGCAACACTTCTTTGTATTCGAGACATCCAACTAATTGCCGTCTTCCCTAATGTGAACACATAACCTGTAGTGCTTTTCCCCGAATCATCACATCCACCCAAATTAGCATCCGCATAACCCCTAAGTATGACATTGTTTTTTGTAAAACACAATCACATATTAGAAGTACCTTTCAAGTAACGAAGCAACCATTTGAACGCTTCCCAATGCTCTTTCCCCAGTTTAGACATATAACGGCTTACTACCCTCACCGCATGGGCAATAACCAATCTCGTACAAACCATGGCATACATAAAACTACCCACGTCCGATGCATACGGAACCTTCTCCATCTCCGCCTTGTCTTCCTCCGTTTTTGGTGATTGACATTTCGATAACCTTATTGAGCTACCTAAAGGCATAGAACGAGCCTTTGAATTCTCCATGTTGAACCTCTCTACTAATTTCTCAATGTATTTAGTTTGAGACAAGTATAGAGTTCCTTTCACACGATCACGCACAATACTCATCCCAAGTATTTACCTAGCTCCACCAAGATCTTTCATCTCGAACTCATGGGAAAGTACTCTCTTCAACTTGTTGATTTCGGACATGTTAGAACCCGCAATCAACATGTCATCAACATACAATAACAAGATGATATAAGAAGACTTGAATTTCTTCAAGTAGCAATAATGATCGGCTTCACATCTTAAGAAATTAATCTTCTTCAAACTCATCAAACTTCAAGTACCATTGCCGAGGTGCTTGCTTCAATCCATACAAATTTTTCTTTAGCTTACAAACCCACTTCTCTTTACCCTTTACCTCAAAGCCCTCGGGTTTGTTCATATAGATCTCTTCATGAAGATCTCCGTGTAAGAATGCGGTCTTCACATCTAGTTGCTCAAGATGTAAGTCCTCGGATGTGTAGTGACCCGAACTTTTCCATGTTTATATATATTAATTGAGATTGATATTTACATGATTAAATGTTTCCAACATGTTAAGCAATCAAACTTGTTAAGACTTGATTAATTGAAATATGTTTCATATAGACAATTGACCACCCAAGTTGACCGGTGATTCACGAACGTTAAAACTTGTAAAAACTATATGATGACATATATATGGATATATATATATATATATATATATATATATATATATATATATATATATATATATATATATATATATATATATATATATATATATATATATATATATATATATATATATATATATATATATAGTTAACATGATACTATGATAAGTAAACATATCATTAAGTATATTAACAATGAACTACATATGTAAAAACAAGACTACTAACTTAATGATTTTTAAACGAGACATATATGTAACGATTATCGTTGTAAAGACATTTAATGTATATATATCATATTAAGAGATATTCATACATGATAATATCATGATAATATAATAATTTAAAATCTCATTTGATATTATAAACATTGGGTTAACAACATTTAACAAGATCGTTAACCTAAAGGTTTCAAAACAACACTTACATGTAACGACTAACGATGACTTAACGACTCAGTTAAAATGTATATACATGTAGTGTTTTAATATGTATTTATACACTTTTGAAAGACTTCAATACACTTATCAAAATACTTCTACTTAACAAAAATGCTTACAATTACATCCTCGTTCAGTTTCATCAACAATTCTACTCGTATGCACCCGTATTCGTACTCGTACAATACACAGCTTTTAGATGTATGTACTATTGGTATATACACTCCAATGATCAGCTCTTAGCAGCCCATGTGAGTCACCTAACACATGTGGGAACCATCATTTGGCAACTAGCATAAAATATCTCATAAAATTACAAAAATATGAGTAATCATTCATGACTTATTTACATGAAAACAAAATTACATATCTTTTATATCTAATCCATACACCAACGACCAAAAACACCTAAAAACACTTTCATTCTTCAATTTTCTTCATCTAATTGATCTCTCTCAAGTTCTATCTTCAAGTTCTAAGTGTTCTTCATAAATTCTACAAGTTCTAGTTACATAAAATCAAGAATACTTTCAAGTTTGCTAGCTCACTTCCAATCTTGTAAGGTGATCATCCAATCTCAAGAAATCTTTGTTTCTTACAGTAGGTTATCATTCTAATACAAGGTAATAATCATATTCAAACTTTGATTCAATTTCTATAACTATAACAATCTTATTTCAAGTGATGATCTTACTTGAACTTGTTTTCGTGTCATGATTCTGCTTCAAGAACTTCGAGCCATCCAAGGATCCGTTGAAGCTAGATCCATTTTTCTCTTTTCCAGTAGGTTTATCCAAGGAACTTAAGGTAGTAATGATGTTCATAACATCATTCGATTCATACATATAAAGCAATCTTATTCGAAGGTTTAAACTTGTAATCACTAGAACATAGTTTAGTTAATTCTAAACTTGTTCGCAAACAAAAGTTAATCCTTATAACTTGACTATTAAAATCAACTAAACACATGTTCTATATCTATATGATATGCTAACTTAATGATTTAAAACCTGGAAACACGAAAAACTCCGTAAAACCGGATTTACGCCGTCGTAGTAACACCGCGGGCTGTTTTGGGTTAGTTAATTAAAAACTATGATAAACTTTGATTTAAAAGTTGTTATTCTGAGAAAATGATTTTTATTATGAACATGAAACTATATCCAAAAATTATGGTTAAACTCAAAGTGGAAGTATGTTTTCTAAAATGGTCATCTAGACGTCGTTCTTTCGACTGAAATGACTACCTTTACAAAAACTACTTGTAACTTATTTTTCCGACTATAAACCTATACATTTTCTGTTTAGATTCATAAAATAGAGTTCAATATAAAACCATATCAATTTGATTTACTCAAAACGGATTTAAAATGAAGAAGTTATGGGTAAAACAAGATTGGATAATTTTTCTCATTTTAGCAACGTGAAAATTGGTAACAAATCTATTCCAACCATAACTTAATCAACTTGTATTGTATATTATGTAATCTTGAGATACCATAGACACGTATACAATGTTTCGACCTATCATGTCGACACATCTATATATATTTCGGAACAACCATAGACACTCTATATGTGAATGTTGGAGTTAGCTATACAGGGTTGAGGTTGATTCCAAAATATATATAGTTTGAGTTGTGATCAATACTGAGATACGTATACACTGGGTCGTGGATTGATTCAAGATAATATTTATCGATTTATTTCTGTACATCTAACTGTGGACAACTAGTTGTAGGTTACTAACGAGGACAGCTGACTTAATAAACTTAAAAACATCAAAATATATTAAAAGTGTTGTAAATATATTTTGAACATACTTTGATATATATGTATATATTGTTATAGGTTCGTGAATCAACCAGTGGCCAAGTCTTACTTCCCGACGAAGTAAAAATCTGTGAAAGTGAGTTATAGTCCCACTTTTAAAATCTAATATTTTTGGGATGAGAATACATGCAGGTTTTATAAATGATTTACAAAATAGACACAAGTACGTGAAACTACATTCTATGGTTGAACTATCGAAATCGAATATGCCCCTTTTTTATTAAGTCTGGTAATCTAAGAATTAGGGAACAGACACCCTAATTGACGCGAATCCTAAAGATAGATCTATTGGGCCTAACAAACCCCATCCAAAGTACCGGATGCTTTAGTACTTCGAAATTTATATCATATCCGTAGGGTGTCCCGGATTGATGGGGATATTCTTATATATGCATCTTGTTAATGTCGGTTACCAGGTGTTCACCATATGAATGATTTTTGTCTCTATGTATGGGATGTGTATTGAAATATGAAATCTTGTGGTCTATTATTATGATTTGATATATATAGGTTAAACCTATAACTCACCAACATTTTTGTTGACGTTTTAAGCATGTTTATTCTCAGGTGATTATTAAGAGCTTCCGCTGTTGCATACTTAAATAAGGACGAGATTTGGAGTCCATGCTTGTATGATATTGTGTAAAAACTGCATTCAAGAAACTTATTTTGTTGTAACATATTTGTATTGTAAACCATTATGTAATGGTCGTGTGTAAACAAGATATTTTAGATTATCATTATTTGATAATCTATGTAAAGCTTTTTAAACCTTTATTGATGAAATAAAGGTTATGGTTTGTTTTAAAATGAATGCAGTCTTTGAAAAACGTCTCATATAGAGGTCAAAACCTCGCAACGAAATCAATTAATATGGAACGTTTTTAATCAATAAGAACGGGACATTTCAGTTGGTATCTGAGCGTTGGTCTTAGAGAACCAGAATTTTGCATTAGTGTGTCTTATCGAGTTTGTTAGGATGCATTAGTGAGTCTGGACTTCGACCGTGTTTACTTGAAAAATGATTGCTTAACAAATTTTGTTGGAAACTATATATTTTTAACATGTGAATATTATGTGATATATTAATCTCTTAATGCGTTTGATATTATGTGATAGATGTCTACCTCTAGAACAAGTCTCATTGACTCACCTAATAATAATGAAGAGTCAAATGTAAATTGGAATGATTCGTGGACTGATTCACAAGTTCCCGAAGAGGAACCGGAAGAAGAGTCGGAACCGGAAGAAGAATCGGAACCGGATGAAGAAATAGAACCGGTAGGGGAAATAATAAAACGGTTAAGTAAAAGAAAATCCTCAACCAACCGACCCAAGTTAATTATGGTCAATGGTGTTTCCGCCAAGGAAGCAAAATATTGGGAGGATTACCAATTCTCCGATGAATCGGATTCCGACGAGAATTCCGATGATGTTATAGAAATTACCCCAACTGAATTTAAAAAGGAAAAAGAAAATAATAAGGGAAAGGGCATAAAAATAGAGAAATCTAATTCCAACCCCGAAGAACTTTATATGTATCGTCAACCCCCGAAGTCCTTAAGTTGTAACAATGACCCGAGAACCTCTAAACCACCAGGTTTTTCTAAACCAATGTGGAAAACGACGGCTCGTATTAGGGGAACATCATATATCCCTAGAAACTTGGCAAAACGAACCAAAACCGAAGAAGAAGAAACAAGCGAGTCGGAATAAGATAGTTGTATTCGTGTGGTGTAATATATGTAATATAGTGTGCTTATGCTTTATGATATATGTAAAAATTGCTTGTATTAATAAGTATTTTTTTTATGAATCTAACTCTTGTCTATTTACAGTATAAAAACACAAAATGGATAGACAACCCAATATTTTAAGAGACTTACCCGGAGACATGATTGATGAAATCTTGTCTAGAGTCGGTCAGAATTCTTCGGCACAACTATTTAAGGCAAGATCAGTTTGTAAGACATTCGAAGAACATTCCAAGAATGCCTTGGTTTATAAAAGGCTTTCGTTCGAAAGATGGGGGATATCACATTGGGAAATCCATAAGTTACGATGTGTTTACTTTGACGCATATATTGCGGGGAACCCAAATGCTATTTTACGCAATGGGTTAAGAAATTATTTTGACTCAATATATCCGAATATTGGACATCATGATTTAGAAAAAGCGGCTAACATGCAACATAAAGAAGCATGTTATGCTTACGGATTAGTAATGTTCGCTTCTCACCAAAGTGAGAAAAAGAACATCGGGCTACAACTATT
This sequence comes from Rutidosis leptorrhynchoides, assembly GCF_046630445.1. NCBI lineage: Eukaryota > Viridiplantae > Streptophyta > Magnoliopsida > Asterales > Asteraceae > Rutidosis > Rutidosis leptorrhynchoides. The sequence continues at coordinate 615,195,704 of NC_092333.1, read as the reverse complement.
AAACAAAACGTTCCCACAAGTGACGGAGTCGGAAATTGGGGTAAGAAATGAGGTTTTTAGATTGTTACGGGACTGTTGGACATTACGTAACCCTCATCCCTTTGACGACGTTACAACACGCTGTCTTATCAACGGCCATAACGGTTATGTTCCACAAGACCAAGGATGGGAAGTAATCCTAGAAAAACCAGAATGCATGACTTGTTTCTGGACGTATGAATTACGTGCCTTTATTGCCTTTGCTGAACGACTTGTGTATTAGCTAGAATTATCTTCACAACCATCTTGTATCAAATTTATTGTGTGCTATATTTCATGCTATATGTAAAATAAGCGGTATTGTAAGTTTGTAAAATATTGTGTAAAAGTTTGAACGCGAAATATTATTATAATCAGTTTTTCATATAGAATTGTAGTAGTTGAATTGTATATTAGCTACTAAGTATGAACTTAACGGGTAGGTACTACCCGAATTTAAACTTATAAAACGCTAATATGAAGAAAAAGCTTTTATAAATGAGTTCATATTATGCTACGAAATACTATTAACTACTCTTAATATTCTGTATGATTAACTTGTTCCATTTGATTATTTTGAAGGAAATGGAACCGACTACTCGACACACCGTGAATATGAATGAAGAGGAATTCCGTACTTTTCTAGCTTCAAACATAGCCGCAGTACAGGTTGCGCTACATACCAACAATAACCTTGGATCTAGCAGTACAGGAAATCGTGTAGGATGCAACTACAAAGAATTCACTGCCTGCAAACCTTTGGAATTTGATGGAACCGAAGGACCGATCGGATTGAAACGGTGGACCGAGAAGGTCGAATCGGTGTTTGCCATAAGTAAGTGTACTGAAGAGGACAAAGTAAAGTACGCTACGCATACCTTCACAGGTTCTGCGTTAACATGGTGGAATACCTATCTAGAGCAAGTGGGACAAGACGATGCGTACGCACTACCGTGGTCAGCATTCAAGCACTTGATGAACGAGAAGTACCGTCCCAGAACCGAGGTCAATAAGCTCAAGACAGAACTTAGAGGGTTACGAACCCAAGGATTTGATATTACCACGTACGAAAGACGATTCACAGAATTGTGCCTATTGTGTCCGGGAGCGTTCGAAGATGAGGAAGAGAAGATCGACGCGTTTGTGAAAGGATTACCGGAAAGAATCCAAGAAGATATAAGTTCACACGAGCCCGCCTCCATACAACAGGCATGTAGAATGGCTCACAAACTAGTGAACCAGATTGAGGAAAGAATTAAAGAACAGACGGCTGAAGAGGCCAATGTGAAGCAAGTCAAAAGAAAGTGGGAGGAAAACGGTGATAAGAATCACCAATACAACAACAACAGCAATTACAATAATAATCGCAACAATTATCCCAACAATCGCAACATCAATCGCAACTACAACAAACGGCCAAACAACAACAACAACAACAACAATAACAACAACAACAACAACAGCAACTACAACAATCATCCCAACAACAATAACAACCGCAACAACAACAACAATCAGAAGCAGCTATGCCAAAGGTGTGAAAAGTATCACTCGGGGTTCTGCACCAAATTTTGCAACAAGTGTAAAAGAAATGGTCATAGCGCGACGAAGTGTGAGGTCTACGGACCAGGGGTTAACAGAACGAAAGGAACAAATGGTGTCGGAACAAGTAATGGCGAAGCAAGTAGTGTCGGAGCAAGTTATGCCAATGTAGTTTGTTATAAATGTGGAAAACCGGGCCACATTATTAGAAATTGCCCGAACCAGGAGAACACGAATGGACAAGGCCGCGGAAGAGTTTTCAATATTAATGCGGCAGAGGCACAGGAAGACCCGGAGCTTGTTACGGGTACATTTCTTATTGACAATAAATCTGCTTACGTTTTATTTGATTCGGGTGCGGATAGAAGCTATATGAGTAGAGATTTTTGTGCTAAATTAAGTTGTCCATTGACGCCTTTGGATAGTAAATTTTTACTCGAATTAGCAAATGGTAAATTAATTTCAGCAGATAATATATGTCGGAATCGAGAAATTAAACTTGTTAGAGAAACATTTAAGATTGATTTGATACCAGTAGAGTTAGGGAGTTTTGATGTGATAATCAGTATGGACTGGTTGAAAGAAGTGAAAGCAGAGATCGTTTGTTACAAAAATGCAATTTGCATTATACGAGAAAAAGGAAAACCCTTAATGGTGTACGGAGAAAAGGGCAACACGAAGCTACATCTTATTAGTAATTTGAAGGCACAAAAACTAATAAGAAAAGGTTGCTATGCTGTTCTAGCACACGTCGAGAAAGTACAAACTGAAGAAAAGAGCATCAATGATGTTCCCATTGCAAAAGAATTTCCCGATGTATTTTTGAAAGAATTACCGGGATTACCCCCACATCGATCCGTTGAATTTCAAATAGATCTTGTACCAGGAGCTGCACCAATAGCTCGTGCTCCTTACAGACTCGCACCCAGCGAGATGAAAGAACTGCAAAGCCAATTACAAGAACTTTTAGAGCGTGGTTTCATTCGACCAAGCACATCACCGTGGGGAGCCCCTGTTTTGTTTGTCTAGAAGAAAGATGGTACATTCAGGTTGTGTATCGACTACCGTGAGTTGAATAAACTTACCATCAAGAACCGCTACCCACTACCGAGAATCGATGACTTATTTGATCAACTACAAGGCTCGTCTATTTATTCAAAGATTGACTTACGTTCCGGGTATCATCAAATGCGGGGGAAAGAAGATGATATTCCAATGACTGCTTTCAGAACACGTTACAGTCATTACGAGTTTATGGTCATGCCGTTTGGTTTAACTAATGCACCAGCTGTGTTCAAGGACCTTATGAACCGAGTGTGTGGACCATACCTTGACAAGTTTGTCATTGTTTTCATTGATGACATACTTATTTACTCAAAGAATGACCAAGAACACGGTGAACATTTGAGAAAGGTGTTAGAAGTATTGAGGAAGGAAGAATTGTACGCTAAGTTTTCAAAGTGTGCATTTTGGTTGGAAGAAGTTCAATTCCTCGGTCACATAGTGAACAAAGAAGGTATTAAGGTGGATCCGGCAAAGATAGAAACTGTTGAAAAGTGGGAAACCCCGAAAACTCCGAAACACATACGCCAGTTTTTAGGACTAGCTGGTTACTACAGAAGGTTCATCCAAGACTTTTCCAGAATAGCAAAACCCTTGACTGCATTAACGCATAAAGGGAAGAAATTTGAATGGAATAATGAACAAGAGAAAGCATTTCAGTTATTGAAGAAAAAGCTAACTACGGCACCTATATTGTCATTGCCTGAAGGTAATGATGATTTTGTGATTTATTGTGACGCATCAAAGCAAGGTCTCGGTTGTGTATTAATGCAACGAACGAAGGTGATTGCTTATGCGTCTAGACAATTGAAGATTCACGAACAAAATTATACAACGCATGATTTGGAATTAGGAGCGGTTGTTTTTGCATTAAAGACTTGGAGGCACTACTTATATGGGGTCAAAAGTATTATATATACCGACCACAAAAGTCTTCAACACATATTTAATCAGAAACAACTGAATATGAGGCAGCGTAGGTGGATTGAATTATTGAATGATTACGACTTTGAGATTCGTTACCACCCGGGGAAGGCAAATGTGGTAGCCGATGCCTTGAGCAGGAAGGACAGAGAACCCATTCGAGTAAAATCTATGAATATAATGATTCATAATAACCTTACTACTCAAATAAAGGAGGCGCAACAAGGAGTTTTAAAAGAGGGAAATTTAAAGGATGAAATACCCAAAGGATCGGAGAAGCATCTTAATATTCAGGAAGACGGAACCCGGTATAGGGCTGAAAGGATTTGGCTACCAAAATTTGGAGATATGAGAGAAATGGTACTTAGAGAAGCTCATAAAACCAGATACTCAATACATCCTGGAATGGGGAAGATGTACAAGGATCTCAAGAAACATTTTTGGTGGCCGGGTATGAAAGCCGATGTTGCTAAATACGCAGGAGAATGTTTGACGTGTTCTAAGGTCAAAGCTGAGCATCAGAAACCATCAGGTCTACTTCAACAACCCGAAATCCCAGAATGGAAATGGGAAAACATTACCATGGATCTCATCACTAAATTGCCAAGGACTGCAAGTGGTTTTGATACTATTTGGGTAATAGTTGATCGTCTCACCAAATCAGCACACTTCCTGCCAATAAGAGAAGATGATAAGATGGAGAAGTTAGCACGACTGTATTTGAAGGAAGTCGTCTCCAGACATGGAATACCAATCTCTATTATCTCTGATAGGGATGGCAGATTTATTTCAAGATTCTGGCAGACATTACAGCAAGCATTATGAACTCGTCTAAGCATGAGTACTACCTATCATCCACAAACTGATGGGCAGAGCGAAAGGACGATACAAACGCTTGAAGACATGCTACGAGCATGTGTTATTGATTTCGGAAACAGTTGGGATCGACATCTACCGTTAGCAGAATTTTCCTACAACAACAGCTACCATTCAAGCATTGAGATGGCGCCGTTTGAAGCACTTTATGGTAGAAAGTGCAGGTCTCCGATTTGTTGGAGTGAAGTGGGGGATAGACAGATTACGGGTCCGGAGATTATACAAGAAACTACCGAGAAGATCATCCAAATTCAACAACGGTTGAAAACTTCCCAAAGTCGACAAAAGAGCTACGCTGACATTAAAAGAAAAGATATAGAATTTGAAATTGGAGAGATGGTCATGCTTAAAGTTGCACCTTGGAAAGGCGTTGTTCGATTTGGTAAACGCGGGAAATTAAATCCAAGGTATATTGGACCATTCAAGATTATTGATCGTGTCGGACCAGTAGCTTACCGACTTGAGTTACCTCAACAACTCGCGGCTGTACATAACACTTTCCACGTCTCGAATTTAAAGAAATGTTTTGCTAAAAAAGATCTAACTATTCCATTAGATGAAATCCAAATCAACGAAAAACTTCAATTCATCGAAGAACCCGTCGAAATAATGGATCGTGAGGTTAAAAGACTTAAGCAAAACAAGATACCGATTGTTAAGGTTCGATGGAATGCTCGCAGAGGACCCGAGTTTACCTGGGAGAGTGAAGATCAGATGAAGAAGAAATACCCGCATCTATTTCCAGAAGATTCGTCAACACCTTCAACAGCTTAAAATTTCGGGACGAAATTTATTTAACGGGTAGGTACTGTAGTGACCCGAACTTTTCCATGTTTATATATATTAATTGAAATTGATATTTACATGATTAAATGTTTCCAACATGTTAAGCAATCAAACTTGTTAAGACTTGATTAATTGAAATATGTTTCATATAGACAATTGACCACCCAAGTTGACTGGTGATTCACGAACGTTAAAACTTGTAAAAACTATATGATGACATATATATGGATATATATATATATATATATATATATATATATATATATATATATATATATATATATATATATATATATATATATATATATATATATATATATATATATATATATATATATAGTTAACATGATACTATGATAAGTAAACATATCATTAAGTATATTAACAATGAACTACATATGTAAAAACAAGACTACTAACTTAATGATTTTTAAACGAGACATATATGTAACGATTATCGTTGTAAAGACATTTAATGTATATATATCATATTAAGAGATATTCATACATGATAATATCATGATAATATAATAATTTAAAATCTCATTTGATATTATAAACATTGGGTTAACAACATTTAACAAGATCGTTAACCTAAAGGTTTCAAAACAACACTTACATGTAACGACTAACGATGATTTAACGACTCAGTTAAAATGTATATACATGTAGTGTTTTAATATGTATTTATACACTTTTGAAAGACTTCAATACACTTATCAAAATACTTCTACTTAACAAAAATGCTTACAATTACATCCTCGTTCAGTTTCATCAACAATTCTACTCGTATGCACCCGTATTCGTACTCGTACAATACACAGCTTTTAGATGTATGTACTATTGGTATATACACTCCAATGATTAGCTCTTAGCAGTCCATGTGAGTCACCTAACACATGTGGGAACCATCATTTGGCAACTAGCATAAAATATCTCATAAAATTACAAAAATATGAGTAATCATTCATGACTTATTTACATGAAAACAAAATTACATATCCTTTATATCTAATCCATACACCAATGACCAAAAACACCTACAAACACTTTCATTATTCAATTTTCTTCATCTAATTGATCTCTCTCAAGTTCTATCTTCAAGTTCTAAGTGTTCTTCATAAATTCTACAAGTTCTAGTTACATAAAATCAAGAATACTTTCAAGTTTGCTAGCTCACTTCTAATCTTGTAAGGTGATCATCCAACCTCAAGAAATCTTTGTTTCTTACAGTAGGTTATCATTCTAATACAAGGTAATAATCATATTCAAACTTTGGTTCAATTTCTATAACTATAACAATCTTATTTCAAGTGATGATCTTACTTGAACTTGTTTTCGTGTCATGATTCTGCTTCAAGAACTTCGAGCCATCCAAGGATCCGTTGAAGCTAGATCCATTTTTCACTTTTCCAGTAGGTTTATCCAAGGAACTTAAGGTAGTAATGATATTCATAACATCATTCGATTCATACATATAAAGCTATCTTATTCGAAGGTTTAAACTTGTAATCACTAGAACATAGTTTAGTTAATTCTAAACTTGTTCGCAAACAAAAGTTAATCCTTCTAACTTGACTTTTAAAATCAACTAAACACATGTTCTATATCTATATGATATGCTAACTTAATGATTTAAAATCTGGAAACACGAAAAACACCGTAAAACCGGATTTACGCCGTCGTAGTAATACCGCGGGCTGTTTTGGGTTAGTTAATTAAAAACTATGATAAACTTTGATTTAAAAGTTGTTATTCTGAGAAAATGATTTTTATTATGAACATGAAACTATATCCAAAAATTATGGTTAAACTCAAAGTGGAAGTATGTTTTCTAAAATGGTCATCTAGACGTCGTTCTTTCGACTGAAATGACTACCTTTATAAAAACGACTTGTAACTTATTTTTCCGACTATAAACCTATACTTTTTCTGTTTAGATTCATAAAATAGAGTTCAATATGAAACCATATCAATTTGATTCACTCAAAACGGATTTAAAATGAAGAAGTTATGGGTAAAACAAGATTGGATAATTTTTCTCATTTTAATTACGTAAAAATTGGTAACAAATCTATTCCAACCATAACTTAATCAACTTGTATTGTATATTATGTAATCTTGAGATACCATAGACACGTATACAATGTTTCGACCTATCATGTCGACACATCTATATATATTTCGGAACAACCATATACACTCTATATGTGAATGTTGGAGTTAGCTATACAGGGTTGAGGTTGATTCCAAAATATATATAGTTTGAGTTGTGATCAATACTGAGATACGTATACACTGGGTCGTGGATTGATTCAAGATAATATTTATCGATTTATTTCTGTACATCTAACTGTGGACAACTAGTTGTAGGTTACTAACGAGGACAGCTGACTTAATAAACTTAAAAACATCAAAATATATTAAAAGTGTTGTAAATATATTTTGAACATACTTTGATATATATGTATATATTGTTATAGGTTCGTGAATCAACCAGTGGTCAAGTCTTACTTCCCGACGAAGTAAAAATCTGTGAAAGTGAGTTATAGTCCCACTTTTAAAATCTAATATTTTTGGGATGAGAATACATGCAGGTTTTATAAATGATTTACAAAATAGACACAAGTACGTGAAACTACATTCTATGGTTGAATTATCCAAATCGAATATGCCCCTTTTTTATTAAGTCTGGTAATCTAAGAATTAGGGAACAGACACCCCAATTGACGCGAATCCTAAAGATAGATCTATTGGGCCTAACAAACCCCATCCAAAGTACCGAATGCTTTAGTACTTCGAAATTTATATCATATCCGAAGGGTGTCCCGGAATGATGGGGATATTCTTATATATGCATCTTGTTAATGTCGGTTACCAGGTGTTCACCATATGAATGATTTTTATCTCTATGTATGGGATGTGTATTGAAATATGAAATCTTGTGGTCTATTATTATGATTTGATATATATAGGTTAAACCTATAACTCACCAACATTTTTGTTGACGTTTTAAGCATGTTTATTCTCAGGTGATTATTAAGAGCTTCCGCTGTTGCATACTTAAATAAGGACGAGATTTGGAGTCCATGCTTGTATGATATTGTGTAAAAACTGCATTCAAGAAACTTATTTTGTTGTAACATATTTGTATTGTAAACCATTATGTAATGGTCGTGTGTAAACAGGATATTTTAGATTATCATTATTTGATAATCTACGTAAAGCTTTTTAAACCTTTATTGATGAAATAAAGGTTATGGTTTGTTTTAAAATGAATGCAGTCTTTGAAAAACGTCTCATATAGAGGTCAAAACCTCGCAACGAAATCAATTAATATGGAACGTTTTTAATCAATAAGAACGGGACATTTCAGGATGCAACTATAGCAAGTACCAACCGAATAGTAGTCATCTTAACTACCGGTGAATAAATCTCGTTGTAATCAACTCCTTCCTTTTGTTGAAAGCCTTTGACCACCAACCGAGCCTTGTACCTCTTCTTGCCATCCAACTCATTCTTGATTCTATACACCCATTTATTTTGCAACGCCCTTTTATCATAAGGTAGTTTCACTAGTGACCAAGTTTTATTCTTCTCAAATGACCCTATCTTTTCTTTCATGGCAAGCTTCCATTGTATGGATTCTTTTGATTTTCTCGCCTCAAAGTAACTTTCGGGTTCACCATTCTCGGTATAGAGCAAGTAGTTTGTTGATGAAGAATACCTAGGATTAGGCTTTGGCACTCTAGTAGAGCGTCTAAGTGTAGGAGCAACCGGTATGGTTGGACCGGTTTCATTATCATCCTCCTCATCACTAGAACTCTCACTATGTTCGGAACTTTCACCGCTTTCCGAACCATCTTCATCATTAGCACTTTGTGACGCCTCACCATTATTCGGCAACTCATTGTTACCCGAACTCCCACTAGAACCTGCAAGATCATCAATAGAAACATCGTCAAAAGTAACATAATCCAGTTTAGGACTCTCCGTTTCCGGTTTGCCATAAACCGAATCTTCATCAAAGGTAACATCATGTGAACGAATCACTTTTCTAGCCTCGTTATCCCAACATCGATAACCCATCTCATCTGAACCATAACCAATAAAAGTACACCTCTTTGGCTTAGCCTTAAGCTTGTCTCTATCCGCATCCTTGGTCTTTACATATGCATTGCACCCAAATATTCTAAGATGACCATAACTCACCTTCTTACCTTGCCATTCTTCCTTAGGAATTCGGAAACCCAATGGTGTTGAGGGTCCCCTATTAATCAAATAAGCCACCGTACTAACCGCATCTGCCCAAAACATCTTAGGAAAAACGGTATGTAGTCTCATACTCTTAGCCCTTTCATTCAATGTACGATTCATACGTTCGGCGACCCCATTGTATTGCGGTGTCTCCGATACCTTCTTTAACATCTTAATACCGAGCTTTGCACAATGGTATTTAAACTCAAGACTACCATATTCTCCTCCATTATCTGACTTTAAGCACTTCACCTTTAAGTTAGTTTCATTCTCTACCATAGTTTTCCACTTCACAAAAGTATCAAATACATCGGATTAGCTTTAAGAAAATAAACCCATACCTTTCAAGTGGAGTCGTCAATGAAGGTGACATAATAGTGAGAACCTTCATGTGATTCTACATTCGTTGGACCAAACACATCCGTATGAACTAGCTCCAATTTTTCCAACTTGGGCGCATTCCCCGATTTCCCGAAAGTCGCCTTCTTTTGCTTCCCATATACACATGGTTCACAAAACCCAAGCTCCACTTTCTTCAAATCCGGAATTCTCCCACTCGAAACAAGCATCTTCATACCCTTTTCACTCATATGCCCGAGCCTTCGGTGCCATAGAGTAGAATTATCTCCAACATCAACCGTAGCAACTACCGTGTTGAGACGACCCGACCCAATCCATAGGGAAGAATACAATAACATATGATAACATTGCGAGGTACTTGACCTCTATATGATACATTTTACAAACGTTGCATTTATTCTTAAAAGGAAAACTATCATTACATCAATATTTGACATTTTCGTCTAACATTTCATAATATCCAAATGACCTAATCTGTCATTTACTTATTTATATTCTCTATTGAACTCCAATGACTCGAATGCAACGTCTTTGTATCATGGCTTAAAAGGTCCCAAGTAGTATCCTTAACATGAGCTAATGCACAGCAGAAGACTTAATTCATACCTGAGAATAACATGCTTTAAAACGTCAACATAAAGTTGGTGAGATATATAGGTTTGATGCTAGCAGCGTTATAACAATGGAACACAAGATTTCATATATAAACATTTTAATAAAAATATTCTAAGTGGTTGAGCACTTGGTAACCATACTTAACATTTAATCACGTCGCATATTCCCTTTATTATGAAATCTTACTACACCGTACCAAGTGTAGTCGCAAAACGAAGTACTGTACAACCGTTGAATACTGGTCGTCCAGTCCGGTTGGGGTTGTCAGGCCCGATAGATCTATCAACAGGATTCGCGTTTACAATACCGCTGTAAATAATAGTTACCAAGCTACAGGGAAGTATGCCAGTGGTACAACTCAACGTAGAATATATTTTTCAGTTACTTGTGTCCATAACGTAAAACATAAAATACATGTATTCTCATCCCGAAATATTTAGAGTTTAAAATTGGGACTATATACTCACTTTTGTCTTGAAGATATGTAATTTCGACTTGGTCTCCGATTGATATCACAAACCTATCCATATATAATATATCAATACCTTTTCTTTTTAAACAATCGTTACATATATATACTTATAATACTTTTAATACTTTTAATAATTCCTTAGTCCGTAGTTAGCAGTCCGATGTTAGTAATTCAATTTTTAATGGTTCATATTTAGGTGTTTAACCCCCATCGAAATAAATAAAACCCCCGATGTATTTGAATTGGTCGAGATTAATCTTGACCCACGGTACCGGTGTTGTCAAATGACGTGTTGCGTACATAAAGTACCGGTGTTATCAAATGACGTGTTGCGTACAATCATGGAATCTTATGATTAATCTTCTCGTATTGTTTACGGGTGATCCTGAACCATATAAAATTAAATTATGAGTACATATATATAAAATATCATGTTATTTGAAAAAGATGTGATTTATTTAATTTTTCTCCAATTATTTTCGTAGCTAAACTAGTCTTGGATATCCGATTTTGTTTCGGTCATAGTTTCTTCGTTACAACTCCGTTTTCGTTGGTTCAACTTACCACTTCCTTGGATCGAGTCCCTGTTTAAGAATATTAACTGTAAATACCTTAGTTTGTATTCGAAATCACAGGTCATAGGTCAAACTTTAGTGAAACTTATGAAGTTAATCATTTTTGTTACAAAACATCATTTAATGACCATTTTTCTAAAAATACTTATACTTTGAATTAAATCATGAAATTTTTATGTGTTATCATATTCATAGTAAATATCATTTTTTCAGAAAATAAACCTCCAATTCAAAGTTCAAGATAGTTTTTAATTATCCAATCCAAAACAGCCCCCGGTTACACTCCGACGTCGTAAATTCAGTTTTTAAGGTGTTCTTTGAAAAACCAAGTTATACCTTGTTAAATTAGAATATATTTATGTTATATTACAGGTCTTGAAGTATTTTAAAAGTTAAGTTAGAAGGATCTATTTAGTTTGCAAACAAGTTTGAAATCATTCAAACTATGTTTTTGTTGTTAAAATTGTATACCATACAATAAGATAGCTATATATATATATGAATCGAATAAGGTTATGAACAAAGTTACTACCTCAAGTTACTTGGACAAGATTGCTGTAAAAGAGGAGTAAAAACCTAGAACCAAAAGAGTGATGAAATTGGATGAAAGATTGGAAGCAACTTAAGACATAAACTTGAATTGAAAGTTGTATTTTTGTAGTGTTTTTGTTGATCTTTTTATGGTGGTGTTTAAGGTGATTCTTGAGAGGATTTTTGCTGGAGTTCTTAGAGAGACATGAGGCTAGTAATTGTGTGTGTTTAGCTAGAGAAATGATGTTCCAAAAATTGAAAATGGATGCATGTATTTATGGTGGTGTAAAAGGTGTATAAATTTGTAATTTTGTGAAAAGATCTTTTAATCATGTGAAATTGTCATACTAAATAACAAAAGTAGTTACCTTATACATAAGGCATGAACAAGGGCTGGTTGGTGGTGATTTGATGTGTATATACCAATAGTAAATACGTATAGAAGCTAGGTATGATACGAGTACATATACTCTAGATATACGTATAGAAATCTTGTGAAAAATGGAATGAGGATTCAAATATAGCTATCTTTTGTGAATATACTTATATTGTTTTATGTATTTAAGTCTTTAAAAGTGATTAAATACATTATATATACGATATATGTATAAACATTATAGGTCGTAAGTATTTATGTCAAATAACATTACGTATAGTTATCGTTTTGAAAGCTTAAGTTAGTAGTTTCAAAATATACTTATAACTTATTGTTATTAATACAAAATGAGATATTTAAACATCCTTAAATCATGTTAAATATGTATATATACATATATATACACAAACGTATAATTAATATATATTGTATAGTTCGTGATATCGTCGGTCAAACTAGACGGTTAAACGTTATGTAAAACTCTTTTCAAAATCATAAATCTCAAAAATTTAGATTGCTTATCATGTTGGTAAGTTTTAATTTATGTAAATATTAATCTTATAAGTGTAAAACGATCGGAAAAATCCGGGTCGTTACAGTACCCACCCGTTAAAGAAATTTCGTCCCGAAATTTGGTAGAGGTTGTCATAAATAACAATAGGAATGTTTTCATGACGAATATGAGGTATTAATAGAGTTTTATCATTATTGGAAGATATGGATAAAACGATTCGGTCATGTGAAGCGCACGAGTGAAGCTATCACAAAATAATGAAATAAGTGAATATAGAATTGTTTTAACCGATGTCGAGATTAGGATTGATTTCCAGAATTTAAGGGATTTAAAGAAAATCTTATGTAATAAGATTTGGTTCTTCGATGATTTAGAAAACAGGATCTCCTTTGATTTAATGCGATAATCTGTTTCGATTTCTTTGTCGGATATTTCACTATAAATCCACCTCCTTCCCTTTCTTACTTCCATACCTCACATCTCTTACTCTTCCTCCTCTAATTCATACCTTAAGGTATCCTTTAAAATGCTTCATCCCGTTCTGATTTTTGTTATACTTCTAACTTTCATATCTTTCATTCTTCTCTTTCATCTACCGCTAGAAGAATCTATTCACTTTTATGATTTTCTTGGAATTATAATGTTTCTAATTCTCCCGTGTCTCTACGTCGCCATACGTATTGATATACACGGTTTGTAGTTTCTGGGTGGTTATTGGGTTTGATATCTTTCCTTATATTTCAATGCTCCTGCTTCTGTTTTCCATAATCATTGTCATCCATAGTTAATACTCTCTTCTATTTGCTGTGATCTATACCCCACTTTCTATTTTGGGACTTTGTCCCTTCGTTTCTTCTTCCCGTCCTTGAGTCAAGCGATCAATAGTTCGAAATTCGTAGGTATAAAATTCGGAATGAACATAGCTAATGCTCTAAGAAAGGAATGGTAATGGCACGATTTTGATTTGTCAAATTACCAGAATATCCAGGAAAATAGAACTATCAAGATGATTTGTTCTTAATATGTTTCGGAATTGGATAGAATGTAAAAGTCGTGTAACATGGCACATGATGACGGTACTGTGAATCATCATATTCCATTAGAAACTTAACATGACTTACTGTAATATAATGAAGTTGATCAAGTTTCATTATATTATACTAGTTCATGCATCAGTTCCCAACACTGCTTCAGAACATTCCTATTTTAAACTTGAAGGATTTAGAAACTAACACAGTTTCCTTTATATTGTAACGCAGATATTACAGAGAGATAAATGATTTCAGATAAGGATAGTGGTGAAAATATCTTCAGAAATATTGAGGATATTTATAATGAAAGATATGATAATATCTTGGAATTTCTAATGTCGAAGGATGATGATGAAGATTGACCCGTAAGAGTTTAGATTCAGAAGCAAGGTGTTTGCTATAGAATCGTCATAATTCTTTATGTACAAGTTTAGTCCTTGTAACTTGTTCAGAGTCTCCTTCATGGTTTGCTCAATCCGGTTTTCAGTACTAATTTTCTATCGAGCGTTCCTAACACTTCCTTCTTTTATCATCAACTTTTGGTCATTAAGACCTTCTACAACATGCTGCTTCGTCAGTATTTTTAAAGTTATCGGATCTGGGTCATTGGTTATCAAACCAAGATGGTTTAAGGAGAATTGTATTTTTAGATGATTAAACGCTGATGGTAATATGATGGAATATAAAAGGTTCTCCGGTAACGATGGCGAAAGAACAACGTATATATATCGAGATTGTAATAAGAGTAGTCTTACTGAGATATCGAAGTGGAGCTGTGACAAAATTAGTTAATTGAAAAGGAATCGCGTGATTGTTTTTGCTAATGGATGACAAGGAATTCGATGCGGATACGTTTTAACTATAACTTCGAGTTCGAAAATTTTCAGGTGCATAATTGTATGCATAAATCTATCTTCCGTAGACGAGGTGCGGCTGGTTCAACTTCTCGATCGAGATGTTTTCAAGAATCATGAAAAGTTATGAATGCGAATTGTAATCATCAAGATACAAATGAGGTTTAAAATAGAATCAAGTGGCAAACTTGAAGGATTGTTTAGTAATAATCATCATTTTAACTCATTTTTAATTGTCCAAAGTTAGCAGTCCGATTGTCCAATGGTTCAATAAATTCATATATGAACTAAATATATAATATTCGAATTACTTAATACGTATCGTGACCCGTGTACTGGTCTCGGTGTCGATCACAACTCAAAGTATATATATATTTTGGAATCAACTCCGACCCTGTATAGCCAACTCCCACCTTCACATATAGAGTGTCTATGGTTGTTCCGAAATATATATATAGATGGATCAATATGATAAGTCGAAACCTTGTATACGTGTCCCGTTATTTAAAATGCGTAAAATAAATAAATATATATCATGACCCATTATACAACGTGTTGTCTCAGAATTAATCCGACGTGTTATTGTACATGTGTCCCGACGGTATGTAAAGTACAGAAATTAAAATTGCAAGAATGTAAATTGCGATAAATTAAATATTAATCAGTTAGCTGGGAACAGTTAGCCGGAACAGTTAGCGTGTAATCCTATCACAATCTGTTTCTAACAATTTTTATTTTGCCAATGTTTCTTCATTATGCCACTTGTTGGATTCCGATAGGTAAAAATCCAAATATGAAATTTAAATGGAAATGGTTAATCTGGGGTGAACGGATACGTATATCGGTAATTGTAAGTAGGATAATAAATGATCGTTGAATCAGATTCGAAGAATGTACAGTGTAACTTGTTAATGTGAATTCTAAATATTCCTTGGGTACTACCCACCCGTTAAAATATTTTCATCATTAACAGTTTGTACGAAAGAAATTTTTAATTACAATCTTTATGAAAATATATTTGCATATATATTTTCTTCGGATGTAACTATGAATTTAATGAGTCAATAAAATATTCAACTCATTTGATTTATCGTTATTACTAGATTACATAATCTCCAAAACATTAGAGATTACATAATCGTCATGTCGAACGAAGAACGATACGTAAAGAAGAGGTAATCGGTGTAGAATGATATGTAGAACAAAGATCATATTCGAAGTTCAGATGATGATGTTGAGGTACGTGGTGCGGATGTGATTGTTGGTGGTGGTAATGATACGGTTGGTGTTGATGCTGATGATGCCGTTGACGTCGATGATGCTACTGGTACTACAGATTGCGAGGTTGATGTTGTTAACGGTACTGGTTATGCTGCTGGTGCTGCTGCTGGTGTTTGTAACCTTCGCACCGTGTTCTCCAAAGCCGTCACACGAGCGTGAAGTTCGTTAATTTCTGCTAGTACACCAGGATGATTGGCGGTTGGAGTGAGTGAATGAACAAGATCCGAAATATGGGATAGGATATAATCGTGACGAGATACTCGAGAAATGAGAGAGAAAATGGTTTCTCGAACAGGTTCGCCGGTAAGTGCTTCAGGTTCGTCGCCAATGGGGCAATTCGGTGGGTGAAAGGGATCACCTTCTTCTTGTCTCCAATAATTTAGTATACTACGAACCCATCCCCAATTCATCCAGAATAGATGATGAGAAATTGGTTGATCCATTCCAGTGACGCTGCCTTCGGAGCCCGAATGGAAATCCATATCAGCGTAGCTGTCGGAGTCGGAAGAATTCGAACTGGACGCGGAGTTCATCTTGTATAGTCGGGGAAATGGATTTTTGGTTTGGAATAGATTATAGGAGTTGGGTTTGGTATTCTTCAATACATAATTTACATATGTATTTATAATACTCAAAATCCCGTGAATTACGGAGAATCTTTGAAATTCGTCAGGCAATGTCTATAGCAACAGATACGCTAGGATACGAATTTTGTCTATACACTATCGATGCACTAAATGCAGTAAGACGTGTCTAGACTTAAGAATACTAAGCAGGCAATTCCTAAGGATGATAAGCAGATGATTTTCGACTAGATATGATAAGCAAAACTTTTGACATGTACACACGGTCAAAGTCCAGACTCACTAATGCATCCTAACAACTACCAGTTAGACACACTAATGCAAGGCCTGGTTCGCTAAGACCAACTCTCTGATACCACATGAGACGACCCGACCCAATCCATAGGGAAGAATACAATAACATATGATAACATTGCGAGGTACTTGACCTCTATATGATACATTTTACAAACGTTGCATTTATTCTTAAAAGGAAAACTATCATTACATCAATATTTGACATTTTCGTCTAACATTTCATAATATCCAAATGACCTAATCTGTCATTTACTTATTTATATTCTCTATTGAACTCCAATGACTCGAATGCAACGTCTTTGTATCATGGCTTAAAAGGTCCCAAGTAGTATCCTTAACATGAGCTAATGCACAGCAGAAGACTTAATTCATACCTGAGAATAACATGCTTTAAAACGTCAACATAAAGTTGGTGAGATATATAGGTTTGATGCTAGCAGCGTTATAACAATGGAACACAAGATTTCATATATAAACATTTTAATAAAAATATTCTAAGTGGTTGAGCACTTGGTAACCATACTTAACATTTAATCACGTCGCATATTCCCTTTATTATGAAATCTTACTACACCGTACCAAGTGTAGTCGCAAAACGAAGTACTGTGCAACCGTTGAATACTGGTCGTCCAGTCCGGTTGGGGTTGTCAGGCCCGATAGATCTATCAACAGGATTCGCGTTTACAATACCGCTGTAAATAATAGTTACCAAGCTACAGGGAAGTATGCCAGTGGTACAACTCAACGTAGAATATATTTTTCAGTTACTTGTGTCCATAACGTAAAACATAAAATACATGTATTCTCATCCCGAAATATTTAGAGTTTAAAATTGGGACTATATACTCACTTTTGTCTTGAAGATATGTAATTTCGACTTGGTCTCCGATTGATATCACAAACCTATCCATATATAATATATCAATACCTTTTCTTTTTAAACAATCGTTACATATATATACTTATAATACTTTTAATACTTTTAATAATTCCTTAGTCCGTAGTTAGCAGTCCGATGTTAGTAATTCAATTTTTAATGGTTCATATTTAGGTGTTTAACCCCCATCGAAATAAATAAAACCCCCGATGTATTTGAATTGGTCGAGATTAATCTTGACCCACGGTACCGGTGTTGTCAAATGACGTGTTGCGTACATAAAGTACCGGTGTTATCAAATGACGTGTTGCGTACAATCATGGAATCTTATGATTAATCTTCTCGTATTGTTTACGGGTGATCCTGAACCATATAAAATTAAATTATGAGTACATATATATAAAATATCATGTTATTTGAAAAAGATGTGATTTATTTAATTTTTCTCCAATTATTTTCGTAGCTAAACTAGTCTTGGATATCCGATTTTGTTTCGGTCATAGTTTCTTCGTTACAACTCCGTTTTCGTTGGTTCAACTTACCACTTCCTTGGATCGAGTCCCTGTTTAAGAATATTAACTGTAAATACCTTAGTTTGTATTCGAAATCACAGGTCATAGGTCAAACTTTAGTGAAACTTATGAAGTTAATCATTTTTGTTACAAAACATCATTTAATGACCATTTTTCTAAAAATACTTATACTTTGAATTAAATCATGAAATTTTTATGTGTTATCATATTCATAGTAAATATCATTTTTTCAGAAAATAAACCTCCAATTCAAAGTTCAAGATAGTTTTTAATTATCCAATCCAAAACAGCCCCCGGTTACACTCCGACGTCGTAAATTCAGTTTTTAAGGTGTTCTTTGAAAAACCAAGTTATACCTTGTTAAATTAGAATATATTTATGTTATATTACAGGTCTTGAAGTATTTTAAAAGTTAAGTTAGAAGGATCTATTTAGTTTGCAAACAAGTTTGAAATCATTCAAACTATGTTTTTGTTGTTAAAATTGTATACCATACAATAAGATAGCTATATATATATATGAATCGAATAAGGTTATGAACAAAGTTACTACCTCAAGTTACTTGGACAAGATTGCTGTAAAAGAGGAGTAAAAACCTAGAACCAAAAGAGTGATGAAATTGGATGAAAGATTGGAAGCAACTTAAGACATAAACTTGAATTGAAAGTTGTATTTTTGTAGTGTTTTTGTTGATCTTTTTATGGTGGTGTTTAAGGTGATTCTTGAGAGGATTTTTGCTGGAGTTCTTAGAGAGACATGAGGCTAGTAATTGTGTGTGTTTAGCTAGAGAAATGATGTTCCAAAAATTGAAAATGGATGCATGTATTTATGGTGGTGTAAAAGGTGTATAAATTTGTAATTTTGTGAAAAGATCTTTTAATCATGTGAAATTGTCATACTAAATAACAAAAGTAGTTACCTTATACATAAGGCATGAACAAGGGCTGGTTGGTGGTGATTTGATGTGTATATACCAATAGTAAATACGTATAGAAGCTAGGTATGATACGAGTACATATACTCTAGATATACGTATAGAAATCTTGTGAAAAATGGAATGAGGATTCAAATATAGCTATCTTTTGTGAATATACTTATATTGTTTTATGTATTTAAGTCTTTAAAAGTGATTAAATACATTATATATACGATATATGTATAAACATTATAGGTCGTAAGTATTTATGTCAAATAACATTACGTATAGTTATCGTTTTGAAAGCTTAAGTTAGTAGTTTCAAAATATACTTATAACTTATTGTTATTAATACAAAATGAGATATTTAAACATCCTTAAATCATGTTAAATATGTATATATACATATATATACACAAACGTATAATTAATATATATTGTATAGTTCGTGATATCGTCGGTCAAACTAGACGGTTAAACGTTATGTAAAACTCTTTTCAAAATCATAAATCTCAAAAATTTAGATTGCTTATCATGTTGGTAAGTTTTAATTTATGTAAATATTAATCTTATAAGTGTAAAACGATCGGAAAAATCCGGGTCGTTACACGTGTTTTCATCAAACACCTCAACCATATAAAGTGTTCCCTTTTTATGTCCACGAGCCACAACCCTACTACCCTTAACCACCTTTCATTGGCGATTTTCAAAAGTAACCGCGTTACCTTCCTCATCTAATTGGCCAACCGAGATAAGCTTCCTTTTCAACTTAGGAATAAACCTCACGTCTTTCAAAGTCCAATTAGAACCAAGAGTAGTCTTCAATACAACATCTCCTATGCCTTCAATTTCAAGCTTTTTATTGTTTGCCAATCTAACCTTACCATGATACGATCGAAAATTCATCATCAAACTCCTAGTGAGTGAGGCATGAAACGAAGCTCCCGAATCCAATATCCAAGACTCCACCGAATCTTCAACACTACATAAAAGTGCATCATCCGTATCTTCCACGATAAAGTTAACACCTTTCGTCCGAGAATTCTTGCAATTCCTTTGAAAGTGCCCCTTTTGATTGCAACCCCAACAAATAGCTTCACTTCGGTCCTTTGATGGATACCTCTTCTTAGACTTCTTCCTACTCTTCTTCTCACCACCACGATCAATTTTTCTACCCCGTTTATCGGCACTTAACAAGGATCCGGATGACGATTCCCCCGAGTTTCTCCTACGAGTGTCTTCACCGAAAATCAAATCCCTAATACCTTCAAACACTAACTTAGTAGTTCCCGTAGAGCTACTAACCGCGGTAATCATACCCGACCAACTTTCTGGTAACGATGAAAGTAAGATTAGTGCTTTTAGTTCATCATCAAACTTGAGATCTACTGATTCAAGCCTTGATATAATATTGTTGAATTCGTTGATGTGATCCGTTGCACTTGAACCTTCCCTCATTTTCGTATTGAACAATTGTCGCATAAGAAAAACCTTATTTGCCGTCGTGGGTTTTTCATACATGTTAGAGAGAGCCTTCAAACACGCAAATGTTGTTTTCTCATTCACAACGTTATATGCAACGTTCTTGGCGAGAGAGAGAGACGAATCGCACCCAAAGCTTGACGATCCAAAAGAGACCAATCGGCATCATCCATGCCTTCGGGTTTGACCTCAAACAAGGGTTGGTGTAGCTTCTTTTGATACAAGTAATCTTCAATTTGCATCTTCCAAAAGCCGAAGTCTTTTCCATCAAATCTGTCGATTCTAAATTTTCCGTCTTCCGCCATCTTCCCAACTTGAAAACCTTGAGCTCTAGATACCAATTGTTAGGATTTAGGACACAACAATAAGGGTAATTCCCAAAGATTACCCAACCCACTATAGACAAACGAAGACAAAAAACTAGAAAAATAAGAACACAATGATTTAACGTGGTTATATGTAATCAATGGTTGATTACTTTAATCCACGGACCAAAATAGAGAGATTTTATTGATAGAATTTGTTATGAGTTACAATGAGATTATGGGTCTATTTATAGGGAAGCATTAAACCTAAAACCTTGTTGTACAAGTTTAACTTGGCCTTCAAGTACAAGAAACATTCCATAAATATCAACTCTTTGTTCCTTAAGTAAAACTTGTCTTCCAAGCTTGACTTGTTCTCCAAGTTTTGACTTGATCTCCAAGTTAATTTTACCTTGTTTTCTTTTTGTTTAATCTACTTCACACATCCAACAGAATGCACTGTATTCGAACAACATACATTGTATTAGAACAAAATGTTGTTCAAACACCTAAAATGATGGCGTTTACTGTACAAGATATATGTTTATTGCGTGGTCAACAGTAAAAATGTCAAATGTTGATTTTGGAAGAAAATGATGTTTGTTTGATTGTTAATTATAATAATGTTAAAAGTTGTTTAGTGCTTATTTGGACCCTTTGACCCATTTGGTTGAATTAGTGTCAATATGTGTAATAGTCGGTACAAAAGTTAATTTGGACCCTCATCTAGGCTTGATAGTAAAGCCGGAGTTCAAAGTTAATATCATCATTATAGATATTTTTATACTATCATGCAACAATAAGTTAGTGATTTGTAGGGGGTCGTAAGAAAACCTGAGCAAACTAAAATATGTTAACGAAGATGAAAAGAGTAGGCACCATCGGAACCCATGAGCAAGAAAAACCAGGGATACTTGTACCTACGAGAACATAATACAAAATATGCGTGAGAAAAATATAATAAATGTTGGGGTGACCTTCACCCCTTTCCCACATCGGTTGGAGAGGCAAAAACAAAGGCACATATATGTGGCTTGATACCTCTTCCTCACAGGACGCGTTTTAAACCCGTGAGGGCAGTTGAGTCACTGGTGGCTCGCTGTTCCCAAAGCAGACAATATTCTGTGGTGGTCCTGGCTTCTGTCTCTGTTGCAATCAACTAGTATCAGAGCGTCAGGTTTGACGGGGGGTCTCGGTTATAGGAGTCGGAGTATGCTTTGTGGTTGCCATGGGAGTGGATCGTCTACATCAGAAACGAGTTCTATTGATCGTATAGGGTATCTGGTTAGACAATATTTTTTCTGATTCGTAGTAATAGTTGGATTTGTTAGTGGCGAGTTGTGGATTTTCGATTTAAAGGGTCCTGGCTACCTGCTACATCTTTTGGCAATTCGAAACGTGAGCAAAATCAGAGAAAGTATTGTTTATAGGATACCGATACGATGTCGAAGTTCAGTCCAATGAGATTTGATGTAGAGAAATTTGATAGGATGATCAATTTTGGCTTATGGCAGGTTCAAGTCAAGGATGTGTTGATTCAGTCCGGGTTACACAAGGCATTGAAAGGTAAACCCACCTTTGTTCCCGGCAGTGATTCTAGCATTAAGTTCGATGAAGAAGAATGGGATGATATGGATTTGAGGGCAGCAAGTGCGATTCGTTTGTGTCTTGCAAAGAACGTGCTTGCAAATGTGCACGGGTTATCAACAGCAAAGGAGCTTTGGGTTAAACTAGAGCAGTTATACCAGGGCAAGGGCATCTCAAATCGGTTGTGTCTTAAAGAACAATTTCATACTTTACGTATGGATGGGGGTTCAAAGATTTCAGATCATCTGAGAATTTTGAATGGTATTGTTTCGGAACTTGAAGCTATTGGAGTTAAAGTGGATGATGAAGATAAAGCTTTGAGGTTGATATTATCTTTGTCATCATCTTATGAACACATGAAACCTATTTTGATGTATGGGAAAGAAACTCTGAAGTTTGAAGACGTTACTAGCAACTCCTATCCGAGGAGAAAAGACTGGAAGGTAACGGGGTCTCGTCATCAGAAAGTACGGTACTGTTGTGTTCGGATAGGTGGAAGAGAAACTCCGAAAAGAATCTGGTATACTGGAAGTGCGGGAAAACTGGGCATGTAAGGGTTAATTGTCCAGGTGGAGCTAATTCGGCAAATGGCTCCAAAGGCGCTAATGATGTCTCCATTGTTACGGAGAGTGACGAATTCCTCTGAAGTCACGTCATCCTCATGGTGTGTCCACGCCACCGTGGAAAGGGATGTTCGTTAGCGGTTCCACAATTACACATGGGCATTGGTTTGGCGTTGATGCAGGTTGTGTGGTGGAAACTGATGTTGTAGCTGATGGGACTTTCGGGAAAGCCAAACAGGGAAGTTGCACAATAAAGTTTCAGCTGGTTGTTCAACAACATGTGCCAAGGTGAAATGCTTGGAATGTGATATTCTAAGTGCTATACTCTTAATGGTGGAGTATGATAATTCTTGTTAAGAGTTATGATTGTCTGTGATGACAATGATTGTCGGTTTAGACAATGTTCGGTAAAGATGCAAGTTTTGTCTCTTGGAAGATAATGTCAACGGCATGAAGATGAGGATCTTGAAGTTATCGTTGAGGAAGCATCTACATCGGTTATATTTGCAATGTGGAAGCATGATTATTTTCTTCTATCCAAAAGGTGGAGATTTGTTAGTTATATTTTGGTTAGAAGGAAAAATGGAGTTTTGTCCCACATTGGTAGAAGAGTGAAGTTGGAGGTGAACTCCTTGGCTATAAAAGGAGGCCATGGGATTACTTCCAAATTGCACCAATCAATACACTTTAAGTATTTGATTATTTCTTTCTTTCTTACCCTTGTTTGAGAGTTGTATTAGTTAAATATTTTGGAGAGTGTAGTTGGCTTAAGAGAGTCGTCTATATCATTGTAACAATTTGTGATATAGTGTATTTCTCTCTTTGGAGGCCGGTGGTTTTTCTCCTGTTTTGGAGTTTCTACGTTAAATCTTGTGTTGTGTATTGTTCTTATTTCTTTACTATTATTGTTAGGCTGGGTGGTGGGAATTAGTGAGACCGTAAATTCCTAACAACTGGTATCAGAGCCGGGGTTACCACACTGATGTTGGGGAGATTGTTGGGGTGACCTTCACCCCTTTCCCACATCGGTTGGAGAGGCAAAAACAAAGGCCCATATATGTGGCTTGATACCTCTTCGTCACAGGACGCATTTTAAACCCGTGAGGGCAGTTGAGTCGCTGGTGGCTAGCTGTTCCCAAAGCGGACAATATTCTGTGGTGGTCCTGGCTTTTGTCTCCGTTGCCATCAACAATAAAACTTGAGACAGGACCCACAATATAGAAAATAGATAATAATCAACTTCTCTCTACGTGTCGAAATGGAAGTGCCAAAACAACAATAGGTGAAACAGCTACAACTATATAAACATGATACATAGAGTAAGCACACATTAGACTACATTTTGTTAAACTTTTAATGGGTCAAAGGGTCCAAGGAGGCACTAAACAACTTTTAACAATATTAGGTATTACCTATATTGACACCAATTCGACCAAATGGGTCAGAGGGTCTAAATAGGAACCAAACAAATTTAAAAATTATTATAACAATAAAAAGCATCATTTTCTTCCAAAATCTACAGTTTGACATTTTAACAGTTGATCAGACAATAAACATATACCCTACACAATAAACGTCATCATTTTAGGTGTTAGAACAACATTTTGTTCTAATAAAGTGTATGATGTTCGAACACAGTGCATTTTTTTGGTACACGTCATCAATTTAGGTGTTAGAACAAAATTTTGTTCTAATATACTCCATCAGTCCCAGTTCAATTGTCCACTTGTTGTGACTTTAGTCCTTTCTTTCCAACTTTGACTTTAAATATTTTTATTTGTACTATATATTATTCGATGAAATTTACATCAATGGATTAGTTTTTGAATATTTTTTTACCGTTACAATGATCATTAAGTATTATATAACACAAAAGGTAATTTAAAGTCAAAATTGAAAAGAAAAGACCTCTAAAGTTAAAACATGACAATTGAACTGGGACGAAGGGAGTAGTGTATGTTGTTCTAATACATGTTCAGACAAAATTTCATTCTAATACTGTGTATATTGTTCTAACACAGTGTATTTTTAGGTGTTATAACACGATTGCATGTGTTATAACAAATTCTTGTTCAGATGGGCAGTGTATTCACGCAATTTGTTTAAAAAGTGTAAAATGTAATAATTTTTTTTTAAAAAAGTGTATTTGAGCTGATATCCCTTTTTTTATTAGAGTAAATTGTTCTTAATTTGAACTGTAAGTCCGATTTTTAGTTTTAGGATAATTTTGATTCTTTTAGAACTTTTGAAATTTTAGTTTTGATTTTAGGTGTTGGAAGATTTTTGAGTGTTTTGAAGATGTTCATGAAGAACAGCTGGAAAAAAAAGAAAATGAAATGATAAAATTACTTTAGTGTGCCATCACTAATTTTAAATGGAAAATTAAATGATCGTTAGTGACAGGTATCAACCGTATAACTAGTACAAACCTCGTCGACCAACCACGTCAAAAAAATAAAAAAAAGTTAAGTAGCTATTGTGGAATATATGACAAACCTCATGAACCAATTGTGTAGCTTTCTTCTTTATAAAATAATTATACATAGCTCTGTATTGTTTAAGGTGTTGTATGGTTTTAATTTTTATTTGTATATCTCATCAATACACACTATTTGATACAAACTAGTAAATACATCTGCGCGATGCCCTAGAATAGTATGATTATTTTAGTGAAGGGATAAGTGAATAAAAAATTGAATCTTAATTCACTATAATAATGACCATGCAATTTCAAATAATTGAATAGTGACTATGCAAATTACTTTTAAGTGATTATTGAATTTGAAACTTCATATTCATTATTCGAAATTGTGTATGACTAAAAAAGGTGGTGTGTGAATCACCCTGTGATTATTTAATTTGAAATTGCATATTCATTATTTGAATTTGCGTATGACTTGAAAGGTGGTGTATGGATCACTTCACTAATAAAAATAGGGTTAAAAGTTATAAACATGTCTTATATTATCACTTTTGTTACAATGTAAGCTATATAACCAAAACATACTAGTGTAGGTCATATACTTTCAAAAAGTATATCGATGTATACAAATGGTAACCGATTACCGGTTGTTCCGGTTGAAATTTCTACGTGGCTTTTTTAAACTTCATATAAACATGACATGGATATTAATTAAGTGAAAGTTTATAACCTACAAATAAGTCATGTACTTTCAATTTTGTCTAGATGTAAGCTATATACATTTTTCTAGTTTCTTTTGGCAAAAACAACGTAGACTTTTATAAAAACGAAAAACATTTTCGAAGAGAAAATGAAACCAACAAAAGATTACAAGAGAGAACCCTGATAAGGCTCGTACCTATAAAGTTGTGACGACCCGAAAATTTCCGACCAAATTTAAACTTTATCTTTATATTATTCCGACACGATAAGCAAAGTTTGTTAAGTTGAATCTCCAGAATTTTAAACTATGTTCATACATTCATTTAACCTTGACCAAACCTTGACGATTCACGAACCATTATAATTGGATAAGAATATATATATATATATATATATATATATATATATATATATATATATATATATATATATATATATATATATATATATATATATATATATATATATATATACGTATATATATTATATCTTGAAAACGTTAATAAAGTATTAGTTGTATAGTACTTTACATGATCGAATTTGTTTCAATATATGGTTAACATATTTATTGACAGAATTAAAAGATAAGTTGAATTATCAGATATATTGTGATATGATTAAGGTCTCTGTTGTGAGGTCCACTGTGATTTAAGAAATCTGTACTTTTCGTCAGTATTCGGAATATTTGGTAATGTGATTTACAAAAATGTCATTAACAAGTGTTAGTCAAAAGTTAGTAAAGATTCCCGTTTAATTTTCAAAAGCGTGCTTTACAATGATTGACTTGTGTCCCTTGGTAAATTAATTATTTAGTTGTCATAAAAACATGATTTGAAATAATAATTTCTATTATTTAAACGAGTTTAAATTATATAAAACGGACTTAGAAATATTATTAGTTTTGAAAAACTATATATTATTGTTAAATAAATATTTAAAATTTATATTTTGAAATGAAAATATATATATATTTTTACAATGTAATAAAACTTAATATTAATTTAGTTATAAAACGTTTTGAGTTAAAATAAAACTATTATATATATAACGAGACGTCGGTTTATAGAAGCAAATGACCAAAACAACCAAATATATAAGTTACACTTTAAGTAGTATAATTACCAACGATTTTAGTCTATATTTTGATAAGGGTACGAGTCATGAAATGTAAAGTGCTAGTTTTCTAAGCATACGAAATTTCGTTTAATAAATCGGAACCGAGACATTATGTAACGACCCTGGATTTTCCAACGTTTAATTATTAATAATTTATTATTAATGCTTGCGTTTTAATAAACGTGTTCTTATACGTGTTACTTGTTACCGTATTTAATTTTACATGCCCGATTTGTCTTTGTGACACACGTACTTTACACGAATAATATTTTCAAATATTATTTACATTCATGATTATTTATTATTAATCATTTTTAATTAACTAAGGTTACTAGTTGTGACACCGCTGATTTTTTTTTTTTTTTTATAAATACGTGGCGGAAGCATTAACGTTAATTAAACCATTATAATAATATAAACATATCATATTACATAACCAAAACAGTTGACAGCTAGCATTTAACTAATACATATGGTGTCACGTGATGTTTCAAAAAAAGTTTAGTTTTATAGGAAAAGACACATCAGAGTTGGCTCCTGTCAAACATAACATCAGCATGCCCCGTCTTCTCCCCAAAAGCATCATCTCTACAAAAGCTAATAACCTGCAGGGAGGAGATGGAGGGGAATTAGCACGAAGCTAAGTGAGTACGACTAACCACAGGCAATAGTATACAGAACAGTTATACTAATCATGTCACAAAGAGCTAACACACAAACATCACCCAAATGCCGTCTACAGAGACTTTGGCGGCTCGGCCAAACCATTAACCACCAGTTGATCGGGCTGGGGCTTACCAGAAGTTCCTTCACCACCGTATGTATATACATAATCCACACGCGACGGACGCGTCATTCACATATATATACACCACGGCTGTCTAGGCTACCACAGAGGAACCCAACCCGCAGGTTGATCTCTCCTATCGAGGCTACCACACAATAGGGACGCACTGGGCTCCAGCAGTCAAGCATCAACTAACATGCAGTCATCACAATAAACTAACTAACTGTATCAATAAGTACAACTAACTAGCATGGCAGTCATAATATAACATGCTACTCTATACTAAATTCCACAGTTAGTCCCACTCACCGATTACCAGCAAACGAGAAGGTGTTCAGCTATCTAATCACTGAACCTTCTCTTTCTCCTTTTCTCCTGAGAAATACATATACACGAGTTAGTTTATGTCCATAAACACCAAATAACACAAATATAGAAATTTTGTCAGAAAATCTGTCCGCTAAAATTTTTCTGTTTAACACTTGTGCACTTTTGAAATTTTCATCAAAATCTCAAAATACAAACGGGCAGCATAACGGCTAGAAATCAACACTTGGTAAAATTTCCACTGCTCAAGACACTCGGTCTATTGTCAGAGATAGTCGGCCGATTGTCTACACACACTCGGCCGATTGACAAGTCACTCGGTCGATGGTCTTTCACAGACACACTCGGCCGTGGGTCTCACTCACTCGGTCGATGGTCGAGTCAGTCGGTCGAGTGTCTCGAGACACTCGGCCGACCGTGTTCATCTGCAGAAGCTGAAGCCAAAGTGACGGGTTTCACCCAAATTCATCCAATTCTTGCTCTAGAGCTCGATTTTTACCTCAAAACTGACCAAATCTAAGACACTATACATCAAGAAACATAAACCCACAAGATTTGGACTCAAACAACATCAAATTCAACTCTTTTGACCCAAATTACCCACTTTGTAAAAACTATCACAAAAACCCAATTTTCTTGAAGATTAAATCATGAAAACTTGTGATTCTTACCTTGATAGAATCAGTAGATCATAAGGAACACGAAAATGTAACTGATTTGAGCTCAAGAACAAAGATTAGAAATTAGGGTTTGGTATGTGAAAGAGATGAAGGTACGGGAGGGTTTGGGAGTTTTCTAGAAAATGAGAAGGGAAGCCAGCACTTAGTCACTTAATTGGGTTTAATTCCCACACTGAGTGACACCGGGTATTTATCAGTTATCTGATATCTTTCGTACATCATTTGGTAAACCAAACGAAGTCCAAATTAAATAAACAAACCTGTTCTGTGACCCTTGTCACAAACTGGTCCTAACCTCATCATTAATTAATAATAAACATTAAATAAAAATAAAAGCATATAATAACGCAACACCAACTTAAGGGCAATCTAGTAATCTTACATCTAGGCCCACTTGAGGATGTTACAAATCTACCCCCCTTAAGAAGATTCCGTCCTCGGAATCTGATCAAGGTCAAACAACTGGGGATAGCGCGTCCTCATTAACTCCTCGGTTTCCCACGTTAGGTTGGAACCTAAACTGTGTCGCCACTCTACTAACACCATTGGAATCAGCTTCCTTCTTAACTTGGTGACTTTCTTGTCCACTATCTTAATCGGTTCTTCTACTAACTTTTTACTTAAATCCACTTTCAAATCCTTCAGCGGAAGAATCAAACTTTCATCCTCTACCTTGCATTTTCTCAAATAGCACACATTGAAGGTGTTATGAATCCCTGCTAACTCTGAAGGAAGATCCAAAACAACGGTCTGATCATTTAAAATCTCTTTGATTGGAAATGGTCCAATAAATCTCGGCGCTAACTTACCACGTTTACCAAATCTGATAACCCCTTTCCATGGCAAAACCTTCAAGTAAACACGATCACCTACATCAAATGTTACCGGACGCCTGCGCGGATCAGCATACATCTTTTGTCTATCTCTAGCTACTTTTAACTTCTCACGTGCAATTTCAACTTTTTCTGCGGTTATCTGAACAAATTCGGGACCTGCAAATTGTTTCTCACCTGCTTCTAACCAACATGTAGGAGTTCTGCACTTTCAACCATACAACATTTCATACGGCGGCATACCGATACTCGAGTGATATGAATTGTTGTAAGCAAACTCTATCAAAGGAAGATGCGAATCCCAAGAACCACCATATTCTAAGACACACGCTCTCAACATGTCTTCTAATGTCTGAATTGTTCGCTCACTCTGACCATCTGTCTGAGGATGATAAGCTGTACTAAGATTCACACGCGTACCCAGATTCTGCTGCTAACTGTTCCAGAAGTTCGATACAAACCTAGTATCTCTGTCGAAAACTATAGACAACGGCACACCATG
Source organism: Rutidosis leptorrhynchoides (assembly GCF_046630445.1). Classification (NCBI taxonomy): domain Eukaryota; kingdom Viridiplantae; phylum Streptophyta; class Magnoliopsida; order Asterales; family Asteraceae; genus Rutidosis; species Rutidosis leptorrhynchoides. Next base: position 615,165,117 of record NC_092333.1, on the reverse strand, counting down.
TCGGCTAACAATCTCTTTCAAGTACAATTCTGCTAAATCACTCAACGAAGCTGTTTCACGAGTAGCTAAAAAGTGAGCACTCTTTGTCAGACGATCCACTATCACCCAGATCATGTCATGTCCTTTCTAGGTTCGGGGTAACTTGGTTACAAAATCCATCGTTATGTGATCCCATTTCCACTGAGGAATTTCTAACTGTCGTAAAGACCCATACGGTTTCTGATGTTCTGCTTTAACTTGTGCACAAATATGACATTTTTCGACGAAACTTGCAACATCTGTCTTCATTGTCGGCCACCAATACAACGTTTTCAAGTCTCTATACATCTTTGTACTACCTGGATGAATGGTCAATCGAGATTTATGCGCTTCAGTAAGGATTAAATCCCTCAAATCTCCAAGCATAGGCACCCAAATTCGGTCTTTATAGGTCTTTAATCCTCTAGAATCATTGCATAGGTCAAATTTTCTTTTCTTCATTAGCTCAGTCTTTAGGTTTTCATCATTTAATGCTACTAACTGAACGGTTTTCAAACGATCGATCAAGTCTGAAACTAGCTCAATTCTCATAAATCTGACATTTTCGACTGTTTTCTTGCGACTCAGAGCATCTGCAACCACATTTACTTTACCCGGATGGTATTTAATCTCACAATCATAGTCTTTAATCAATTCTAAACCTCGTAGTTGACGCATATTGACTTCCTTCTGCGAAAAGAGATATTGAAGGCTGTGATGATCTGTATAAATTTCACAATGTGTACCATACAAATAGTGTCTCCAAAGCTTCAAAGCAAACACAACTGCAGTTAACTCTAAATCATGAGTAGGGTAGTTTCATTCATGATTCTTTAACTGTCGTGAAGCATACGCTATAACTTTATTTCTTTGCATCAAAACACATCCCAGACCTGCACGTGACGCATCGCAATAGACTACAAAATCTTCTGTTCCTTCTGGTAAAGCTAAAACTGGCGCTTGACATAACAACTGTTTGAGAGTCTGAAAAGCCTTTTCTTGTTCATCAGTCCATCGAAAGGCTACATCTTTTCTGGTTAACTTAGTCAACGGACCTGCTATTTTAGAAAAGTCTTTGATAAATCTGCGGTAATAACCTGCTAAACCCAAAAAACTCTTAATTTCTGTTGGCGTTTTCGGCGAGTTCCAATTCATTACAGCTTCTATTTTTGACTGATCTACTTTGATACCCTGCTCACAAATCACATGACCCAGAAACTGTACTTCTCGTAACCAAAATTCACACTTGGAGAACTTAGCGTACAATTGTTCCTGTTTCAAAAGCTCTAATACTAACCTCAGATGCGTAGCATGATCTTTCTCGGTTTTCGAATATATCAAGATATCATCTATGAAGACAATCACAAATTTGTCAAGATACTGACGACACACCCTGTTCATTAAATCCATAAACACTGCTGGCGCGTTTGTTAACCCGAATGGCATAACTAAAAACTCATAATGACCATATCTAGTTCTGAACGCTGTTTTCGGTATATCGTTCTCTGCAACACGTACCTGATGATACCCTGAACGTAGATCAATCTTTGAAAAGTAGGAAGCACCCTGTAACTGATCAAATAAATCATCTATTCTCGGTATCGGATACTTATTCTTTATCGTTCTCTTATTCAAATCGCGGTAATCTATACACATACGAAGCGACCCATCTTTCTTTTTCACAAATAGAACAGGAGCACCCCATGGTGAAGAACTTGGTCGGATAAACCCCTTATCTAACAGTTCCTGAATCTGAGACATCATTTCTCAGATTTCTGACGGAGCTAATCTGTAAGGAGCTTTTGCAACTGGCGTAGCACCTGGAACCAAATCAATTTTATACTCTACTTCACGTACTGGAGGTAACCCGGGTAGATCATCTGGAAACACTTCGGGAAATTCTGACACAACGGGAATATCGGTCACTTGTTTCTTTTCTTTCTTAACATCAATCACATAAGCTAAAAATGTATCACACCCTTTCGATATCGCCTTCTGAGCTTTCATTAGGGAAACCATAGGGAAGTTAAATCCACTGCGCTCTCCCCTAGCTATCACTCGGGATCCGTCGGCCAAACGGAAAGAAAGCATCTTCTTATCACACTTAATATTAGCCCTATTAGCTCTTAACCAATTCATGCCTATGACTACATCAAAGCTAGGTATAGGCATCAACAAACAGGTTAAAGGAAAAGAATGGCCGTCAATCTCGATGGTAAGTCCAGACACAGATGATGTGCATGGAACCCTCTTACCATCAGCTACTTCTATTCCCAAAGGTTCATCTAACTTCCTAACAGGCAACTTCAACTTATCACAGAAGCCTAAGGACATAAAAGAACGATTCGCTCCTGAATCAAACAACACACGAGCTGGCAAGGAGTTAACCAAGAACATACCGGTAATGACGTCATCGGTAGCGGTTGCAGCGTCTACCGTCATCTGAAACGCCCTCGCCTCTGCTGTTGGAGGATTCTTTCTCTTCTGCCCGGCAGTAGAAGCAGAAGATCCCCCAGAAGTAGCCGACCTCGCCCCTGACCCTGCCCCAGAACCGGATCTTGACGCAGTTGGACAATTTGCTGATCTATGCCCCTCTTGATGGCAACTCCAACAAACATTTGACTTAAAAGAACAAGTTGTTGATTCATGACCTAACACTCCGCATTTCAAACACCTTCTAGTCATTGGAGAACACCGGCCTGTATGGGTTGACTTACAAACATTGCACCAACCAGACTGAGTAGAACCCGATCCACTCATACCAGATTTACTTTTCTGTTTAAACCCACCTGACTTTTTACCACGAAAACCAGATTGTTTACTTGATTGTTGAACAGACTGACCACCTGATTGACTTTCTGATTTTCCCCCAATAGATCCACTTTGTGAACTTTCTCTTCTTGCTGCCATTACATCACCTTCCGTAACCTTAGCCATTTCATGAGCCTGTGCCAAGGTTGTTGCAAATCTCGCAACTGTTCTATATTCTGGTTTAATTACCCGCATGAAATGCTGAATCTTATCCTTCTCAGTTGGTACCCATTACTGAACAAACCTTAACTTAGATGTGAAGTCTCTGAAAACTTCATCAATCGTCATACTTTCTGTCATCCTCATATTCAAAAACTCAGTTTTCAACCTTTCCATTTCATACTCAGAACAATACTGCTCACGAACTTTAGCAGCAAATTGTTCCCAGGTAATCTGACTGATCTGTTCCCTAGGCAAGTATGCTGTAATAGAATCCCACCACTCCATTGCTTCACCCTTGAGAAGTCTACTTGCAAACAGTACCATAGATTCAGGTTCACAGAAACACGCTTCTAATGCTCTTTCTACTTCTCTTAGCCAATTAAGTGTCACGGTAGGGTTTGTGTGACCATGATATTCTGGAGGTTTGCAATCAATAAACTATTTATAAGTACACTTCTTTCTTGTTTCAGGAACTTGGAATGGGTACATCATTTGGTTTGGAAATGCCTGGTTAAACGGGAATGGCATTTGGAGATTTTAGTAAGTGTTTTGTGGAAACTGGGATTGGGAACTACCACCAGCTTGGTTATAATAGTTTGGAGGAAAAGTTGTGTTTAATGCAGTGGTATTAGGGTTCCATTGCGCCCGTTCTTGTTCTAGTTCCTTTATTTTCTCCTGAGCTTCTAATAATCGACTCTGTAGGTTTATAACTTCTTGGGAGGTTTCTTCCTCTGATGAAACGTGCCCATCTTCGTCAGGGGCTCTGAATGTACCAGTTCCGGGGGCGGTAGGGCCAGTAGCGTTAGCTTCATTATCTGCCATTACTGCACTACCACAACACTCACACCAAAGCTTAGTATAAACTCGGTTAGTACTACCAACTAACACACAACCTGTCCTAGTACTCACTTAACCCATCCCCGGCATGTTATGTTTGACATGACTTTACTAAGTTTGGGAACATGACATTCAGATCACAATGCACATGCTGCCAAACTCAGCTCTGATACCAACTTGTGACACCGCTGATTTTTTTTTTTTTTTTATAAATACGTGGCGGAAGCATTAACGTTAATTAAACCATTATAATAATATAAACATATCATAATTACATAACCAAAACAGTTGACAGCTAGCATTTAACTAATACATATGGTGTCACGTGACGTTTCAACAAAAGTTTAGTTTTATAGGAAAAGACACATCAGAGTTGGCTCCTGTCAAACATAACATCAGCATGCCCCGTCTTCTCCCCAAAAGCATCATCTCTACAAAAGCTAATAACCTGCAGGGAGGAGATGGAGGGGAATTAGCACGAAGCTAAGTGAGTACGACTAACCACAGGTAATAGTATACAGAACAGTTATACTAATCATGTCACAAAGAGCTAACACACAAACATCACCCAAATGCCGTCTACAGAGACTCTGGCGGCTCGGCCAAACCATTAACCACCAGTTGATCGGGCTGGGGCTTACCAGAAGTTCCTCCACCACCGTATGTATATACATAATCCACACGCGACGGACGCGTCATTCACATATATATACACCACGGCTGTCTAGGCTACCACAGAGGAACCCAACCCGCAGGTTGATCTCTCCTATCGAGGCTACCACACAATAGGGACGCACTGGGCTCCAGCAGTCAAGCATCAACTAACATGCAGTCATCACAATAAACTAACTAACTGTATCAATAAGTACAACTAACTAGCATGGCAGTCATAATATAACATGCTACTCTATACTAAATTCCACAGTTAGTCCCACTCACCGATTACCAGCAAACGAGAAGGTGTTCAGCTATCTAATCACTGAACCTTCTCTTTCTCCTTTTCTCCTGAGAAATACATATACACGAGTTAGTTTATGTCCATAAACACCAAATAACACAAATATAGAAATTTTGTCAGAAAATCTGTCCGCTAAAATTTTTCTGTTTAACACTTGTGCACTTTTGAAATTTTCATCAAAATCTCAAAATACAAACGGGCAGCATAACGGCTAGAAATCAACACTTGGTAAAATTTCCACTGCCCAAGACACTCGGTCGATTGTCAGAGACAGTCGGCCGATTGTCTACACACACTCGGCCGATTGACAAGTCACTCGGTCGATGGTCTTTCACAGACACACTCGGCCGTGGGTCTCACTCACTCGGTCGATGGTCGAGTCAGTCGGTCGAGTGTCTCGAGACACTCGGCCGACCGTGTTCATCTGCAGAAGCTGAAGCCAAAGTGACGGGTTTCACCCAAATTCATCCAATTCTTGCTCTAGAGCTCGATTTTTACCTCAAAACTGACCAAATCTAAGACACTATACATCAAGAAACATAAACCCACAAGATTTGGACTCAAACAACATCAAGTTCAACTCTTTTGACCCAAATTACTCACTTTGTAAAAACTATCACAAAAACCCAATTTTCTTGAAGATTAAATCATGAAAACTTGTGATTCTTACCTTGATAGAATCAGTAGATCATAAGGAACACGAAAATGTAAATGATTTGAGCTCAAGAACAAAGATTAGAAATTAGGGTTTGGTATGTGAAAGAGATGAAGGTACGGGAGGGTTTGGGAGTTTTCTAGAAAATGAGAAGGGAAGCCAGCACTTAGTCACTTAATTGGGTTTAATTCCCACACTGAGTGACACACGGGTATTTATCAGTTATCTGATATCTTTCGTACATCATTTGGCAAACCAAACGAAATCCAAATTAAATAAACAAACCTGTTCTGTGACCCTTGTCACAAACTGGTCCTAACCTCATCATTAATTAATAATAAACATTAAATAAAAATAAAAGTATATAATAACGCAACACCAACTTAAGGGCAATCTAGTAATCTTACATCTAGGCCCACTTGAGGATGTTACACTAGTTAATTACTTGGGCTTATTTATTTAATTTATTATTTACTTGGACTTGGGCTTTTATTATTTGATATGGACTTAGAAGCCCACCCTACATCCTTAATGGACTAGTTAGCCCATCATTAAGCTAATGAATTATTAAGATTAAGATCATGGATTAATTAGTCATAAGGAATCTAGTTACTTATATACTTACACCATTTTCCAACACCATTTTACTTTATTACCACTCTAAGCTATCACCTCCTCCCCATGCTTGAAAGTGCATTTGATTCCTTCCCCTTTGAGCTTGAAAAACCGTCCACCCATGGCTAGGAGGGAGTTCACATTTTCAATTTTTTTTATTACTTATTTGCTTATACTCTTTCATTTTTACACACACTTCACTTTACTACTTCCATTTCTCTCTCATTTTCTCTCAAATATTGTAAGTATCAAGCTTTGTTTTCTCTCTTTTCTTCCATCCAAAACTGCCACCTAATCATCATCATTTACTTGTCTTTGTTTGTTGATTACTTACTAGTTATTTGTTGTTGTTAAAGATCAAGTTTTCTAACTTGTATCTTCATGAAATCTTGTTACTTCCATCTTTATTTGATGAAGTCAAGAACAAGGAATCTAAACTTTCTAGTTTATGGTTCTACACTTAAATGTTTTCAAGATTTAAAGTTCATAAGTTCCATATTCATACTTGTGTTCATGTTTGTAGACTTAAATCCTAATATTCAAACTTTGATTTGAATCTTCCTAAGTATTAAACAAAACATGAACATAATACTTGTACTTTAGTTTATTTCCTTCTTTTGTAAGTACTTTAAATTTTGTGATGTTGTTATTTTGGTCAAGTGTTACTAGTTAATCTTGATCTCATTTTTTTGAACCAAAGTTAACTTTGTAAGTTCAAGAACATGGAAGTATAACTTTCTAGTTATAACTTTATATACTTGTGTTGGATCTAAGTTTCTATAACTTATGGTCTTCTAATTTTGTTGTAAACAAGAGCTTATGAGCTTACATATATTATTCAAGTTGAAAATCTAAGTTTTATAACTTATGGTTTCATTAAAGTGTAGATCCAAGTTTTGTAACTTAGGATCTAACTTAAGAACACTAGATCTAGACTTTCTAGTCTAGGATCTTTAAGATCTAGCTAAGATCTAAGTTCTACAACTTAAGATCTTGATTATTTAGTTTACTTTCAAGTTTATAGCTCAATATTACTTTTGTAACTCATGTATGTGTCGGATCTAAGATCTTGATGTAACTTTGGTTCATCAAACTACATACAACTCTTAAGTGAGTTGTGCAACTTATCTTAGACTTACACTAGTGTTATGATGGTCAAACATTGGTTAAGATGATGCAAACCCATCAAAGATTTGTACACTTGAAGCTATACGCATCAAGGATAAGAACCGTGATGAGCATCAAGCACCGAGAACCCACCGGAACACCTTTAGCTACTGTTTCTGGAACTGATCAGACTACCTATGAAAGGACCCGTCCTAATCCATCTGGATGAAGTCAACAACATCTGGTTCCATTGCGATGATCGACTCCAAATAATGTCTTTAAAATGAGCAAATGCACAGTGGAATGTTTCTTTCATACCTGAGAATAAACATGCTTTCAAGTGTCAACCAAAAGGTTGGTGAGTTCATTAGTTTAACATAAATAATCATTTCATAATTTTTAATAGACCACAAGATTTCATATTTTCATTTCTCATAAACATACATCCCATGCATAGAGACAAAAATATCATTCATATGGATTGAACACCTGGTAACTGACATTCACAATATACATATAAGAATATCCCCACCATTCCGGGATCCTCCTTCGGACATGATATAAATTTTGAAGTACTAAAGCATCCGGTACTTTGGATGGGGCTTGTTGGGCCTGATAGATCTATCTTTAGAGTTTGCATCAATTAGGGTGTCTGTTCCCTAATTCTTAGATTACCAGACTTAATAAAAAGGGGCATATTCGATTTCGATCATTCAACCATATAATGTAGTTTCGATTACTTGTGTCTATTTCGTAAAACATTTATAAAAGCGCATGCATTCTCAGTCCCAAAAATATATATTGCAAAAGCATTTAAAAAGGGGAATAATGAAACTCACGCATGTAAATATTGTAAAACAGTTAATAAAGCATTTGCATGTATTCTCAGCCCAAAAACGTAAAGAGTAAAAGGGAGCAAATGAAACTCACCTAATGTATTTTGTAGTAAAAATACATAGAACGACATTGAACAAGTATAAGGTTGGCCTTGGATTCACGAACCTATATTATTCATATATGTATTAAAACCTCTAACAAGTTCATATTTTAACAATATTAATATACTTGTTATATTTAATGGTTCGTATGTTATGTTCAATAGATAACTTAAATATATTTATTTTATATATCTTAAAATAGTTAATTAATACTTATTAACATATAATAATTTAGTTAAGTTATCTGTTTTAAATATTGTATTATATACCTACTAATTATGTTAATAATAATAATGATACTAATAATGATAATAAAAGTGATAATAGTAATGATATTACTAATTATTATTAAGGTTAGTGTTAGTAATAATATTGATGATAATGATATTAATAATTAATAGCTCACTTAAATCATAATTTATCCATAGTTTCTAACTCCATAAAATTTATATATGCTTAATATCATTTAGCAAAATATTATTTTCGTATTCGAAGTTTCGAATTAACATTTGTAACCATACTTTTTAAATTATGAATTTTACTTAAGCTTAATTATATTACTTAACTCATAACTTTGTTACATTATTTTTACGTCATAACATTCCTCGTAGTATTTTAATATCTTAAAATCTTAACGGTTTTATGTCTATACATACAAATATATATAAATATTTTGATTATCACATTCATGACCATAACTGTGTTACTCATATTCTAATCAATATAAACTTTTTAGTTATATACATACTTAACTTATTTAAGCTCATAAGATTTTAGTTCATAAACTTATAATACTTAATAATAATAATAATCCTTAATCATAATAATAATAATAATATTACATATATTAGTATTAATAATTATAACGGTTATAATACTTTATAATTAAAATAGTGCTATTAATACTAATATTGATAATACTAATGCTAATAATAATAATAACAACAATACTAATAATGGTAATAATAATAATAATGAAAATGATATTATAAATAATAATAAAAATTAAACTACCTTCAATATGAGAAGGCTTTAAAAAGAATAATGCTCCAAGAGGGACTCGAACCCGAGACCTCATGTTTACACACAGCATGCTCAACCAACTCGTCTATTTTGTTTTTTTGATTTATTATCCATCCTATATCTATATATGTATCATTCTCTTCCTAATCTATTCTTCTTCATCCAATATTCTAAAATCGACCAGTGGATCACAAGCATGTATAAAACTATTCTCTGTTGGTTTTAGTAATTATAAATGAAACAAAATCAATCTATATTAAGTATTATATTAATTTGACAAACAAAAAATTAAAAAAAAAAAATAAAAAAAAAACTGCTACTTCGGTCGCTGAATATAAAAAAAAAATCGCGGTTTTGCTTTTGAGAATGTTATGGACAAATGTTATAACTTAAATTATGTTTCAAAACACTCCTGTAAACTTTGCAAATCATCAATTGGATCATATATACAACAGATATCTCGAATTTGATTTAAGAACAACTGTTGACTTTTAAATTCCTAAACTTTGACTCGAAAATTTAAAGTCGATATAACGAATTGGGAATTTATACTTTGCAGAAAGTTTAGACACAAGATTCCTAATAACTTTTCATTAATAGATTTTAAAATTTGATTCAAAATCTAATTTTGGCGAAAAAGTTAAGAAACAGAGAGGAAAAAAAATAAAAAAATAAAACCCGTGTTCTTCAGTTGTTTCACTTGCAAAAAAGAAAATGATAATTGATAAATAAGATTGAACGTGTTAATTCAATTTACAACTGATTGAATTGTATATAATGAATGATTAAGTGTCGACATATGTTCACGAGTGAAACAGAAGGCAGTATAAAAAAATATATATAGAATTGATAGGGATATAACAAATCACGTGTAATTATCTTTTTTAGGGATTTTTATTTATTTATTAAAAATAATAATTAATAAACATATTAATAATTATAATACTACTAATATTATTAATAATGAAAATACTAGCTACAATAATAATAATAGTTGTAATAACAATATCAATACTTAATTCAAATAATAAAATGATAAAATTGTAATAATAATTATAAAAGTAATAATAATAATATTAGTGTTAATATAACATTTATATTTTAACTTGTACTTATGCTTAATATATTAATGTTACATATTATTAATTTATGTAATTATTATAATATATATTCTATAATAACATATATTAATATATTTCATATTTTTACATTTTAATATAAAAATATATTATTATAATATGTGTTTGCATATTAATTACACTATATATGCAAATATGAAAATTATTAGTAGTTTTTTTTGTATGTGTAAGTATCATATATATATTTGTTTACAATATTATATTATTTCATAATGAAAAAAATAAATATTATAATTTTGACATATAGTATTTATACATTTTATATAAATACAATTTACATATAATAATAATCATGTTTTAAATATCATGATATATTATGTAAATAGTTATATTAAATATATTAAGACAAACAAACTCAAAGTATACATTCAATACCTTGTTAACGTTGACAATTATGCTCGGAATCCTTTACATTCAATCAATATACTTTATGAAATTAATATATAGTTTTAAATAACAAGTTTTAGTTATCTTAGGTTATCTTTCATAATAACTATATTATATAATAGTTTATTAATATATAAAATTATTTATATATACATTTCAATTTTTAACAATTGTTCATGAATCGTCAGGAATGGTCAAAGGGTAAATGTACTCATGTAAACCGTTCCAAAATTATTAAAACTCAACATTACAAACCTTGCTTATCGTATCAAAATCATGTAAAGATTAAGTTTAAATCTGATCGGAAATTCCCGGGTCATCGCAGTACCTACCCGTTAAAGAAATTTCGTCCCGAAATTTGAGTGGGGTGGTCATGGCTAACAATAAAAATGTTTTCATGGCCAATATGAGTTGATAATTAGAGGTTTATCATTATTGAATAATAACGATAAAAATAATTCGATTATTCTAAGGATACGAATGAAGTTATCACAAAAGAGTGAATTGAAAAAAAATAAGATTTTCCTTAGCTTTTGACGTAAACAGGGTTGAATTTAGAAAATAAGGTGCGCCTTAACTTTTGACGTTGTCACTGTTGAATTCCGGAATTCAAGGGATTTAAACAAAATCTTTGAAATCTAAAAGATTTGATTCTTCGACGAGTAAGGAAATTAAGATCTCTCGAATTAAATACGGTGATCTGCTTTGATTACTCTATCTGATATTTCCATTATAAATTAAACTCTTCCGTTCTATTATTCTCACCCTTCCTATACTTTCCTTCTTGTTTCATACATCCAAAAGATTCTGAAAATGCTTAATCCAGTTCTGATCCTTGTCCTCATCCTTATTATCGCAACAATCATTCTCCTTTCCCAACTTCCACCAGAGGAATCTGTTTTCTTCTACTTCGCCCTCGGGATTATAATGTTTTTAATTCTCCCGTGTCTTTATGTTGCGATAAACGTTGATATACACGGTTTGTAATTTATGTGTTGTTATCGGGCTTTATATTTTCCCTTATATTTCAAAGCTCTATGCTTTTATTTTCTCTTCCCGACTTCAAGTCAAGCGATTAATAGTCCAGAATTTGTAGCTACAGAGTCTCGAATGATTATAATGTTCTAAGCAGGAAGGAACGTGTTAGCACGATTTGATTTTCAAATTTATCAACATCACGGAAGATAGAACTACCAAGAATACATTTTCTTGATTTGTTCCGGAGTTAAGTAGGATGAAAGAGTTATGTAACATGGCACATGATGATGTTATGATCTGTGAATCATCACGTTCCATTTAGAAACTCAGCATGACTTACTGTAATATAATCACGTTGATCAAGTGTCATTATATTATACTAATTCATGCACCAGTTCCCAACATTACTTCAATAACATTCATATTTTAAGCTCGAAAGTTTACAGGATATAGAAACTAACAGTTTCTATATGATGTAATACTGATTTCAGGAAGAGAGTAATGATTTCAGATAAGAATAGTTATGAAAATATCTTCAGAAATATGGAGGATATTTATAATGAAAGATACGATGATATCTTGGAATTTCTAATATCGATGGATGATGAAGAAGAGTTATCCGTAAGGGTTTAGATTCGGAAGCAAGGTATTCGCTAAAGACTTCATCAGAAACAGAATCATTTGGATTCTTTGAAGTCAAACTTATTCTTTGTGATTTATCCATGGCTTCCTTCATAGTTTTACATAATCCGCTTTTTGGTACTAAATTTTCTATTGAATGTTTTCAATATAATGATACACAGGAAACACGAGGAGGTATATAATTTCAGACGAGAATATTTATGAAAATATCCTCGGAAATATCGAAGATATTGATGATGATATTTTGGAATTTCTAAGTTCGATGGTTGATGGGGAAAGATTTTTTTTTCCGCAAGATTTTAACATGACTTCGGAGTAAGATATTCTCTAAAGATTTCAACGGATCCAGAATTATCTGGATTCTTTGAATATAGGGTATGGTCCTTGTATTTGTCCTTAGTCTCCTTCGTGATTAGCTCAATCCGTTTTCCAGTTTCAACTTTTCTGAGCTTTTCCAACATACTATTCTTTATCATCGAACTTCCGATGATTAAGGTCGTTTACGGTTGTCTATGGTTTCTGCTGCTTCATTCAACTTTTTCAACATTCATAGTATTGATTTATGACTGAGTGCTTTTCAGAATTTCAGAATGAGAGATCATAATTCTAAAAGATAAATGTCATACAAATAACTGTTGATGTAGATATGCTGTGAGTTTTCAAAGTACTGATTGCTGATTCCCGGTAATTGTTATGGCAGTTCTCGTTATAAGATGCGGATGAGTATATGATAGGGTTTCAATGAATAAATATAATGATTTGTCAGAGAGATTTATGCCAAGAAGCAACGAGGTTGCTGGTACGTCTGCTGGTAATATGGTGGAATATAAAATAATTCTCCGGTATCAAAAGGGTAATCGTATATATTAGGATTATAATAAGGCTACTTCGAATGACAAGTCGAAGTTGACTTGCTGGAGCTGTGACAAAATTGGCTACTTTGAAAAGGGATCGCAAAGTTATTTTTGCTAATAAATGCCAAAGGATCTGACGCGGTTACGTGTTAAACTTTTACTCAATTGCCAAGAGTTTCTTAGGTGCATAACTATATGCATAATTCTTTTCCTCTGTAGATGAAGTGTCGTTGGTTCATCCTCTCGATTGAGGTGTTTTCAAGAATTATGAAAGGTTTGAACGCAGATTGTAATAGTCAAGATACTAATGAAGTTTATAATGAAATCAAGTGGCAAACTTGAAGAATTGTTTAGTTTCATATGTTATAATCAATATTTTAATTCATTTTAATTGTCCAATGTTATTAGTCCACAGTCGATAGTCCACAGTCGACAGTCTAATAATTCATATATAGTTTAATATAATATTCGAATTAATTAATACGTGTCGTGACCCGTATACGTCTCAGACTCGATCACAACTCAAAGTATATATATTATTATAGAATCAACCTCAACCCTGTATGGAGAACTCGATCATTACTGCATATAGAGTGTCTATGGTGATTCCAAATAATATATATAGATGCGTCGATATGATATGTCAAAACCTTGTATACGTGTCCCGGTATTTAAAGTGTGTAAAATAAATAACAGAAATTAAATAACGATAAATAAAGCGCGTAAAGTAAATAACAGAAATTAAATAACAATAAATAAAATTGTGAGAATTAAATTGCGATAATTAAATTGCGATAAATAAAATGTAATACGGAATTAACAGTTAGCTAGGAATAGTTAGCTAAGATTTTGTTAGCGTGGATTCTTAACAAAATTTCATATTGTTAATTAGTCTGTTTCTAATCAATTTTTATTGTGTCCTTTTTTCTTCATTATGCCACTTGTTGGATTCTGATATGTCAAAATCCTAATAGGAAATTGAATTTGAATGAAAATAGTTATTCTTTGGTGAACGGATACGTATATCGGTGGATGTAAGTTAGGATAGTATATGACTGCTGAAACAGATTCGAAGAACGTACAATGTAACTTATTAATGTGAAATTTAAATATTCCTCGGGTATTACCTACCCGTTAAAATATTTTCACCATTAAAAGTTTGTACAAGAGAATTTTTAATTACAATCTTTATGAAAACATATATACATATATATTTTCTTCAGATGTATACATGGATTTAATGAGTTAATATGATATTAAACTCATTTGCTTTTCGGTTGGAACTAGAATAAATAATCTCTAAAACTTTAGAGATTACATATTCGCCATGTCGAACGAAGATAAATAAGGTAGAATGATACGTAAAACGAAGATCATACTCAAAGTACAGATGATGATATTGAAGCATGGTTTGTTGATGGTACCGGTGCTGTTATTGATGGTACTGTTGGTGCCGGTGATTTTACTGAAGCTGGTACATTTTGCACCATATTCTCCGAATTGATTATTCAAGCGTGAAGTTCGTTGACTTATTACTCCAGGATGATTGTCGGTTGAAACGAGCGGATGAATAAGATTTAAAATTGTGGATAGAATATAATCATTGTGGGATATCCGGGCAATGAGGGTGAATATAGTGTTTCGAATAGATTCTCCGGTAAGTGCTTCAGGTTTTTCACTAAGAGGTGAATTCGGTTGGTGGAAAGGATCGCCTGCTTCTCGTCTCCATCGGTTAAGTCGACTACGAACCCATCAGATGAATTGAATGATTCATTCTGGTGACACTGCTTTCGGAGCTTAGGTGAAACTCCATATCAAAATAGCTGTCGGAAATCTGAGGAATTCGAACTGGTTGAGGGATTCATCTAGTACGATCAGATGAAGGATTTTCGATAAGAAATAGATTATAGGATGTAGATTAGTGCCCTGCAATACATAGTTCACATATGCATATATAATACTAAAATCCCATAAGTTACGAAGGAATCTACAGAATCCGTCAGGCAAAGGTAACAATAACAGATACGCTAAGATATGAATTTATCTATACACTGTCTATGCAATAGAGACAGTAGGGCGTGTCTAAACTTTAAGGATGATAAGCAAGCGATTCTCTAAGATTGATAAGCAGATAATTTCCTAAGGATGATAAGCAGATGATTTCCGACACGAAATGATAAGCAAAACTTTTGACATGCAGACACGGTCGAAGTCCAGACTCACTAATGCATCCTAACAACTTATCAGTTAGACACACTAATGCAGACATGGTTCACTAAGACCACCGCTCTGATACCAACTGAAAGGACCCGTCCTAATCTATCTGGACGAAGTCACCAACATCTGGTTCCATTGCGATGATCGACTCCACATAATGTCTTTAAAATGAGCAAATGCACAGCGGAATGTTTCTTTCATACCTGAGAATAAACATGCTTTCAAGTGTCAACCAAAAGGTTGGTGAGTTCATTAGTTTAACATAAATAATCATTTCATAATTTTTAATAGACCACAAGATTTCATATTTTCATTTCTCATAAACATACGTCCCATACATAGAGACAAAAATATCATTCATATGGATTGAACACCTGGTAACCGACATTCACAATATACATATAAGAATATCCCCACCATTCCGGGATCCTCCTTCGGACATGATATAAATTTCAAAGTACTAAAGCATCTGGTACTTTGGATGGGGCTTGTTGGGCCCGATAGATCTATCTTTAGAGTTCGCGTCAATTAGGGTGTCTGTTCCCTAATTCTTAGATTACCAGACTTAATAAAAAGGGGCATATTCAATTTCGATCATTCAACCATATAATGTAGTTTCGATTACTTGTGTTTATTTCGTAAAACATTTATAAAAGCGCATGCATTCTCAGTCCCAAAAATATATATTGCAAAAGCATTTAAAAAGGGGAATAATGAAACTCACGCATGTAAATATTGTAAAACAGTTAATAAAGCATTTGCATGTATTCTCAGCCCAAAAACGTAAAGAGTAAAAGGGAGCAAATGAAACTCACCTAATGTATTTTGTAGTAAAAATACATAGAAAGACATTGAACAAGTATAAGGTTGGCCTTGGATTCACGAACCTATATTATTCATATATGTATTAAAACCTCTAACAAGTTCATATTTTAACAATATTAATATACTTGTTATATTTAATGGTTCGTATGTTATGTTCAATAGATAACTTAAATATATTTATTTTATATATCTTAAAATAGTTAATTAATACTTATTAACATATAATAATTTAGTTAAGTTATCTGTTTTAAATATTGTTTTATATACCTACTAATTATGTTAATAATAATAATGATACTAATAATGATAATAAAAGTGATAATAGTAATGATATTACTAATTATTATTAAGGTTAGTGTTAGTAATAATATTGATGATAATGATATTAATAATTAATAGCTCACTTAAATCATAATTTATCCATAGTTTCTAACTCCATAAAATTTATATATGCTTAATATCATTTAGCAAAATATTATTTTTGTATTCGAAGTTTCGAATTAACATTTGTAACCATACTTTTTAAATTATGAATTTTACTTAAGCTTAATTATATTACTTAACTCATAACTTTGTTACATTACTTTTACGTCATAACATTCCTCGTAGTATTTTAATATCTTAAAATCTTAACGGTTTTATGTCTATACATACAAATATATATATATATATTTTGATTATCACATTCATGACCATAACTGTGTTACTCATATTCTAATCAATATAAACTTTTTAGTTATATACATACATAACTTATTTAAGCTCATAAGATTTTAGTTCATAAACTTATAATACTTAATAATAATAATAATCCTTAATCATAATAATAATAATAATAATAATATTACATATATTAGTATTAATAATTATAACGGTTATAATACTTTATAATTAAAATAGTGTTATTAATACTAATATTGATAATACTAATGCTAATAATAACAATAACAACAATACTAATAATGGTAATAATAATAATAATGAAAATGATATTATAAATAATAATAAAAATTAAACTACCTTCAATATGAGAAGGCTTTAAAAAGAATAATGCTCCAAGAGGGACTCGAACCCGAGACCTCATGTTTACACACAGCATGCTCAACCAACTCGTCTATTTTGTTTTTTTGATTTATTATCCATCCTATATCTATATATGTATCATTCTCTTCCTAATCTATTCTTCTTCATCCAATATTCTAAAATCGACCAGTGGATCACAAGCATGTATAAAACTATTCTCTGTTGGTTTTAGTAATTATAAATGAAACAAAATCAATCTATATTAAGTATTATATTAATTTGACAAACGAAAAATAAAAAAACTTATAAAAAAAACTGCTACTGCAGTCGCTGAATATAAAAAAAATCGCGGTTTTGCTTTTGAGAATGTTATGGTCAAATGTTATAACTTAAATTATGTTTCAAAACACTCCTGTAAACTTTGCAAATCATCAATTGGATCATATATACAACAGATATCTCGAATTTGATTTAAGAATAACGGTTGACTTTTAAATTCCTAAACTTTGACTCGAAAATTTAAAGTCGATATAACGAATTGGGAATTTATACTTTGCAGAAAGTTTAGACACAAGATTCCTAATAACTTTGCATTAATAGATTTTAAAATTTGATTCAAAATCTAATTTTGGCGAAAAAGTTAAGAAACAGAGAGGAAAAAAAAATAAAAAAATAAAACCCGTGTTCTTCAGTTGTTTCACTTGCAAAAAAGAAAATGATAATTGATAAATAAGATTGAATGTGTTAATTCAATTTACAACTGATTGAATTGTATATAATGAATGATTAAGTGTCGAAATATGTTCACGAGTGAAACAGAAGGCAGTATAAAAAAATATATATAGAATTGATAGGGATATAACAAATCACGTGTAATTATCTGTTTTTAGGGATTTTTATTTATTTATTAAAAATAATAATTAACAAACATATTAATAATTATAATACTACTAATATTATTAATAATGAAAATACTAGCTACAATAATAATAATAGTTGTAATAACAATATCAATACTTAATTCAAATAATAAAATGATAAAATTGTAATAATAATTATAAAAGTAATAATAATAATATTAGTGTTAATATAACATTTATATTTTAACTTGTACTTATGCTTAATATATTAATGTTACATATTATTAATTTATGTAATTATTATAATATATATTCTATAATAACATATATTAATATATTTCATATTTTTACATTTAATATAAAAATATATTATTATAATATGTGTTTGCATATTAATTACACTATATATGCAAATATGAAAATTATTAGTAGTTTTTTTTTTTTGTATGTGTAAGTATCATATATATATTTGTTTACAATATTATGTTATTTCATAATGAAAAAAATAAATATTATAATTTTGACATATAGTATTTATACATTTTATATAAATACAATTTACATATAATAATAATCATGTTTTAAATATCATGATATATTATGTAAATAGTTATATTAAATATATTAAGACAAACAAACTCAAAGTATACATTCAATACCTTGTTAACGTTGACAATTATGCTCGGAATCCTTTAAATTCAATCAATATACTCTATGAAATTAATATATAGTTTTAAATAATAAGTTTTAGTTATCTTAGGTTATCTTTCATAATAACTATATTATATAATAGTTTATTAATATATAAAATTATTTATATATACATTTCAATTTTTAACAATTTTTCGTGAATCGTCGAGAATGGTCAAAGGGTAAATGTATTCATGTAAACCGTTCCAAAATTATTAAAACTCAACATTACAAACCTTGCTTATCGTATCGAAATCATGTAAAGATTAAGTTAAAATCTGATCGAAAATTCCCGGGTCATCACAACCTGGGCTACTGTAAAGTTGTTTTTCATTTAGACCTTGTCTTAATCCGAGTTACGGTTTAGGATCTATGGCCTCCCGAAAGTCACTACACCCTATTAACGTTGTGCTGAAATTTCTGACCTACTCGCACTTAAACCGTCACCACGGTCAAACTAAGATGAGTTTGGTTCTGGAAATTGGTCAGCCTCTAGGGAACTCATATACGGAGCCATGGCCACTGGTCTCACCTCATTTCAGTTTGTATAGAGGTCGTGACGACTGAACGAAGTCAGCCTTTATTTCAAACCCTAGTCTTGACTTAAAACTTACTTTACACTCTTTGTTTAATGATGAATGATGATGGTACTTAAGACTTAATTTACATACTTTTAAACCTTTGGGAACGATTTACTGACTTAATAACTTTTGACTTAGGTTGAGGACTTTTCGGACCAACTACTTTGCTTACCTTTCCGCGTATCGACTTTTACTACTTTCCACTGTGAGTTATAGCATCCCTTTTTACTTTAACTATTTTGGGAACTGAGAATACATGCGCATTTTACATTTTACATACTAGGAACGAGTACTTAAACTTTATATATGTGTGGGTTATACAACAGCATAAACTTTCCCCTTAGCTCAGTAACGTTTAGTCATTGGTCTTTGAACCGGTGAACGCGAATCTTAGATATGGATCCATAAGGTTTGACATCCCCACTCGGGCTAGTAGCGCTAGCATTTAATGGGTGTTTAATACTTCGTAAACATACGCACTCGCCAAGTGTACTTTTAGGGGGTGATAAACGTTAAGTTAGTTACCAAGTGCCCACGGTTATACATATACTTTTCATACTGTTTTGAAACGCTGTTGAAGCACTGAAATCTCGTGTCCTACCTTACATTACTGTTATACTTAAACTATAGCTCACCAACCTTTGTGTTGACATTTTAAGCATGTTTTTCTCAGGTGCTTAAGGTTTGCTTGCTTCCGCTGTACTAGTCATACTTTGTAGACACCCGCTGCGCTTATTAGAGATGTCACCGCATGAAACGTTTAATTTGCATTCAAACCATATTACTTTTGAAATGATGTATTTGTAACGACCTATGGGTCACGTACTATTATTTGTGCTTGCTATTCGTAGAAGCATACTTTTGGTTGTGAAACATTTGACGTTGGTTAAAACGTCACCCTTATTCATGAATGCAAACATGTTTTAAAACCGCATATAGTATTTGACCTTGTAATGATCCTGTTGTTGATGATTCGTACACGATGGTTTTGTACGGGGCATCATATTTGGTATCAGAGCATTGGTTGTAGGGAATTAGGTTGCATTTGTGAGTCTAGACCGGACCGAGTAGGATTCACTAATAGGACTAATCTACAACTTGCTAGTTTACTTGTTTCTGCGGAACTTGCTGCATGCTGCTGCTTACTTTTACTACTATATGCCGTATGTTACTTGCTTTCACTACTGCATGCTACTATCTGCTTTCGATTGCATGATACTTGTCGTTATTGCCATGCTACTTACCGCTATACATGATCTAGACTGTCGTAGTTACTTTGCCTAATACATGCTTGCTTTATGACTTACTGACATGGAAAAAGTTATTTTTCCTTGTTTAGATGTCGGATATTCCACCTGTTATCATTTTGGAGAGCAGTTCTGACTCATCGGCCACCTCACCTACCGTTGTTGCTGACTCGATCTCGTCATCTACACCTTCCAGCGACTCCGACGATTCATCCTCCGGAGCCAGTAGCCATGCGCCCGGCCCAGTGATCACCTCTGACGGAGCCGATGACCTATAGGAGATTCCAGCTCCACTTGTCCCAGGACCCTCGGAGCCACAGCACCATCCCTGTGGTGCTGTGATTCCCACGATGCATTAGCTACCATTTTAGCTACCCTCGATGAGAAATTTTTGCATTGCACGATGTGAAATATCCCATTCATATTGATTATAAACGTTCCATATTAATTGATTTCGTTGCGAGGTTTTGACCTCTATACGAGACGTTTTTCAAAGACTGCATTCATTTTTAAAACAACCACAACCTTTATTTTATCAATAAAGGTTTTAAAAGCATTACGTAGATTATCAAATAATGATAATCTAAAATATACTGTTTACACATGACCATTACATAATGGTTTACAATAGAAATATATTACATCGACATATGTTTCTTGAATGCAGTTTTTACACAATATCATACAAACATGGACTCCAAATCTTGTCCTTATTTTAGTATGCAATAGCGGAAGCTCTTAGTATTCACCTGAGAATAAACATGCTTTAAACGTCAACAAAACTATTGGTGAGTTATAGGTTTAACCTATATATATCAAATCGTAACAATAGACCACAAGATTTCATATTTCAATACACATCCCATATATAGAGAGATAAAAATCATTCATATGGTGAACACCTGGTAACCGACATTAACAAGATGCATATATAAGAATATCCCCATCATTCCGGGACACCCTTCGGATATGATATAAATTTCGAAGTACTAAAGCATCCGATACTTTGGATGGGGTTTGTTAGGCCCAATAGATCTATCTTTAGGATTCGCGTTAATTAGGGTGTCTGTTCCCTAATTCTTAGATTACCAGACTTAATAAAAAGGGGCATATTCGATTTCGATAATTCAACCATAGAATGTAGTTTCACGTACTTGTGTCTATTTTGTAAATCATTTTTAAAACCTGCATGTATTCTCATCCCAAAAATATTAGATTTTAAAAGTGGGACTATAACTCACTTTCACAGATATTTCCTTCCTCAGAAATAAGACTTGGCCACGGATCGATTCACGAACCTATACAAATATGTACATATATATCAAAGTATGATCAAAATATAATTACAACCATTTTTATTATGTTTTAAAGATTTGAGTGTATTAAATTAGCTGTCCTCGTTAGTAACCTACAACTAGTTGCCCACAGTTAAATGTACAGAAATAAATCGATATATATATTATCTTGAATCAATCCACGACCCAGTGTATACACGTCTCAGGCTAGATCACAACTCAAAGTATATATATTTTTGGAATCAACCTCAACCCTGTATAGCTAACTCCAACATTACTGCATATAGAGTGTCTATGGTTGTTCCAAATAATATATATACATGGGCCGATATGATATGTCAAAACATTTGCATACGTGTCTATAGTATCCCAAGCTTACATAATATATTAGAATACATGTATAATACAATATAAGTTAGCTAGGATATGATTTGTATAGATTTGTTAAACATTTCCCGTAGCTAAAATAATCAAAAAATATCCAATCTTGTTTTACACATAACTTCTTCATTTTAAATCCGTTTTGAGTGAATCCAATTGCTATGGTTTCATATTGAACTTAAGTTTCTGAATCTATACATAAAAGTATAAGTTTATAGTTAGAATTACAGGTTACAAGTCGTTTTTGTAAAGGTAGTCATTTCAGTCGAAAGAACGACGTCTAGATGACCATTTTGGAAAACATACTTCCACTATGAGTTTAACCATGATTTTTGCATATAGTTTCATGTTCATAAGAATAATAATTTTTCCAAAAGAACAACTTTTAAATCAAAGTTTATCATAGTTTTTAATTAACTAACCCAAAACAGCCCGCGGTGTTACTACAACGGTGTATATCCGGTTTTACGGTGCTTTTCGTGTTTTCCGGTTTTAAATCATTAAGTTAGCATATCATATAGATATAGAACATGTGTTTAGTTGATTTTAAAACTCAAGTTAGAAGGATTAACTTTTGTTTGCGAATAAGTTTAGAATTAACTAAACTATGTTCTAGTGATTGCAAGTTTAAACCTTCGAATAAGATAGCTTTATATGCATGAATCGAATGATGTTATGAACATAATTACTACCTCAAGTTTTCTGGATAAAGCTACTGAAAATGAGAAAAATGGATCTAGCTTCAAAGGATCCTTGAATGGCTTGAAAGTTCTTGAAGCAGAATCATGACACGAAAACAAGTTCAAGTAAGATTTTCACTCGAAATAAGATTGTCATAGTTGTAGAAATTGATTCAAAGTTTGAATATGAATATTACCTTGAATTATAAAGATAACCTACTATAAATAACAAAGGTTCCTTGATCTTAGATGATTACTTGGAATGGATTAGAAAGCTTGGAAGTAGACTTGCAAACTTAGAAGTATTCTTGATTTTTATGAAACTATACTTATGGAATTTATGAAGAACACTTAGAACTTGAAGATGGAACTTGAGAGAGATTAATTAGATGAAGAAAATTGAAGAATGAAAGTGTTTGTAGGTGTTTTTGGTCGTTGGTATATGGATTAGATATAAAGGATATGTAATTTTGTTTTCATGTAAATAAGTCATGAATGATTACTAATATTTTTGTAATTTTATGAGATATTTCATGCTAGTTTCCAAATGATGGTTCCCACATGTGTTAGGTGACTCACATGGGCTGCTAAGAGCTGATCATTGGAGTGTATATACCAATAGTACATACATCTAAAAGCTGTGTATTGTACGAGTACGAATACGGGTGCATACGAGTAGAATTGTTGATGAAACTGAACGAGGATGTAATTGTAAGCATTTTTGTTAAGTAGAAGTACTTTGATATGTGTCTTGAAGTCTTTCAAAAGTGTATGAATACATATTAAAACACTACATGTATATACATTTTAACTGAGTCGTTAAGTCATCGTTAGTCGTTACATGTAAATGTTGATTTGAAACCTTTAAGTTAACGATCTTGTTAAATGTTGTTAACCCAATGTTTATTATATCTAATGAGATGTTAAATTATTATATTATCATGATATTATGATATATTAATATATCTTAATATGATATATATACATTTAAATGTCGTTACAACGATAATCGTTACATATAAGTCTCGTTTCGTAATTCTTGAGTTAGTAGTCTTGTTTTTACATATGTAGTTCATTGTTAACACACTTAATGATATATTTAAATATCATTTTATTATGTTAAATATAGTATATCAATATCTTAATATGATACATATGTATTTAGTAGACGTTATCATAACGATAATCGTTATATATATCATTTCGAGTTTCTTAACTTGGTAATCTCATTTCTTATGTATATCACACATTGTTAATATACTTAGTGAGATACTTACTCATCATAATATTATGTCAACCATATATATATGTCTATATATATACCACAACATGTAGTTTTTACAATTTTGTAACGTTCGTGGATCGCCGGTCAACTTGGGTGATCAATTGTCTATATGAAACTTATTTCATTTAATCAAGTCTTAACAAGTTTCATTGCTTAACATGTTGGAAACATTTAATCATGTAGATAATAATTTCATTTAATATATATAAACATGGAAAAGTTCGGGTCACTACAGTACCTACCCGTTAAATAAATTTTGTCCCGAAATTTTAAGCAGTTGGAGGTGTTAACGAATCTTCTGGAAATAGATGCGGGTATTTCTTCTTCATCTGATCTTCTCGTTCCCAGGTGAACTCGGGTCCTCTACGAGCATTCCATTGAACCTTAACAATTGGTATCTTGTTTTGCTTAAGTCTTTTAACCTCACGATCCATTATTTCGACGGGTTCTTCGATGAATTGAAGTTTTTCATTGATTTGGATTTCGTCCAACAGAATAGTGAGATCTTCTTTAGCAAAACATTTCTTCAAATTCGATACTTGGAAAGTGTTATGTACAGCCGCAAGTTGTTGAGGTAACTCAAGTCGGTAAGCTACTGGTCCGACACGATCAATAATCTTGAATGGTCCAATATACCTTGGATTTAGTTTCCCCCGTTTACCAAATCGAACAACGCCTTTCCAAGGTGAAACCTTAAGCATGACCATTTCTCCAATTTCAAACTCTCTATCTTTTCTTTTACTGTCCGCGTAGCTCTTTTGTCGACTCTGGGCGATTTTCAATCGTTGTTGAATTTGGATGATTTTCTCGGTAGTTTCTTGTATTATCTCCGGAACCGTAATCTGTCTATCCCCCACTTCATTCCAACAAATCGGAGACCTGCACTTTCTACCATAAAGTGCCTCAAACGGCGCCATCTCAATACTAGAATGATAACTGTTGTTGTAGGAAAATTATGCTAACATTAGGTGTCGATCCCAACTGTTTCCGAAATCAATAACACATGCTCGTAGCATGTCTTCAAGCGTTTGTATCGTCCTTTCGCTCTGCCCATCAGTTTATGGATGATAAGCAGTACTCATGTCTAGACGAGTCCCCAATGCTTGTTGCAACATCTACCAGAACCTTGAAACAAATCTACCATCCCTATCAGAGATAATAGAGACGGGTATTCCATGTCTGGAGACAACCTCCTTCAAATACAATCGCGCCAACTTCTCCATTTTGAAATCTTCTCTCATTGGCAAGAAGTGTGCTGACTTGGTGAGACGATCAACTATTACCCAAATAGTATCATAATCACTTGCAGTCCTTGGCAATTTAGTAATGAAATCCATGGTAATGTTTTCCCATTTCCATTCCGGGATTTCAGGTTGTTGTAGTAGACCTGATGGTTTTTGATGCTCCGCTTTGACCTTAGAACACGTCAAACATTCCCCTACGTATTTAGCAACATCGGATTTCATACCTGGCCACCAAAAATATTTCTTGAGATCCTTGTACATCTTGCCCGTTCCAGGATGTATTGAGTATCTGTTTTTATGAGCTTCTCTAAGTACCATTTCTCTCATATCTCCAAATTTTGGTACCCAAATTCTTTCAGCCCTATACTGGGTTCCGTCTTCCCGAATATTAAGATGCTTCTTCGATCCTTTGGGTATTTCATTCTTTAAATTTCCTTCTTTTAAAACTCCTTGTTGCGCCTCCTTTATTTGAGTAGTAAGGTTATTGTGAATCATTATATTCATAGATTTTACTCGAATGGGTTCTCTGTCCTTTCTGCTCAAGGCGTCGGCTACCACATTTGCCTTCCCCGGGTGGTAACGAATCTCAAAGTCGTAATCATTCAACAATTCAATCCACCTACACTGCCTCATATTCAGTTGTTTCTATTTAAATATGTGTTGAAGACTTTTGTGGTCGGTATATATAATACTTTTGACCCCATATAAGTAGTGCCTCCAAGTCTTTAATACAAAAACAACTGCGCCTAATTCCAAATCATGCATCGTATAATTCTGTTCGTGAATCTTCAATTGTCTAGACGCATAAGCAATTACTTTCGTTCGTTGCATTAATACACAACCGAGACCTTGCTTTGAGGCATCACAATATATCACAAAATCATCATTCCCTCCAGGTAATGACAATATAGGTGCCGTAGTTAACTTTTTCTTTAACAATTGAAACGCTTTCTCTTGTTCATCTTTCCATTCAAATTTCTTCCCTTTATGCGTTAATGCAGTCAAGGGTTTTGCTATTCTGGAAAAGTCTTGGATGAACCTTCTGTAGTAACCAGCTAGTCCTAAAAACTGACGTATGTGTTTCTGAGTTTTTGGGGTTTCCCACTTTTCAACAGTTTCGATCTTTGTCGGGTCCACCTGGATACCTTCTTTGTTCACTATGTGACCGAGGAATTGAACTTCTTCCAACCAAAATGCACACTTTGAAAACTTAGCGTACAGTTTTTCTTTCCTCAATACTTCTAGCACTTTTCTCAAATGTTCTTCGTGCTCTTGATCATTATTTGAGTAAATAAGTATGTCATCGATGAAAATAATGACAAACTTGTCAAGATATGGCCCACACACTCGGTTCATAAGGTCCATGAACACAGTTGGTGCGTTAGTTAATCCAAACGGCATAACCATAAACTCGTAATGACCGTAACGCGTCCTAAAAGCAGTTTTTGGAATATCATCCTCCTTTACTCGCATTTGATGATATCCAGAACGTAAATCGATTTTCGAATAAACCGACAAGCCTTGTAGTTGATCAAATAAGTCGTCAATTCTCGGCAGTGGATAACGGTTTTTGATGGTAAGTTTTTTCAACTCTCTGTAGTCAATACACAACCTAAATGTACCATCCTTCTTCTTGACAAACAAAACAGGAGCTCCCCATGGTGATGTGCTTGGTCGAATGAAACCACGTTCTAATAGTTCTTACAGTTGGCTTTGCAGTTCTTTCATCTCGCTGGGTGCGAGTCTGTAAGGAGTACGAGCTATTGGTGCAGCTCCTGGTACAAGATCTATTTGAAATTCAACAGATCGATGTGAAGGTAGTCCCGGTAATTCTTTCGGAAATACATCGGGAAATTCTTTTGCGACGGGAACATCATTGATGCTCTTTTCTTCAGTTTGTACTTTCTCGATGTGTGCTAGAACAGCATAGCAACCTTTTCTTATTAATTTTTGTGCCTTCAAATTACTAATAAGATGTAGCTTCGTGTTGCCCTTTTCTCTGGTCACCATTAAGGGTTTTCCTTTTTCTCGTATAATGCGAATTACATTTTTGTAATAAACTATCTCTGCTTTCACTTCTTTCAACCAGTCCATACCGATTATCACATCAAAACTCCCTAACTCTACTGGTATCAAGTCAATCTTAAATGTTTCGCTAACCAGTTTAATTTCTCGATTTCGACATATATTATCTGCTGAAATTAATTTACCGTTTGCTAATTCGAGTAAAAATTTACTATCCAACGGCGTCAATGGACAACTTAATTTAGCACAAAAATCTCTACTCATATAGCTTCTATCTGCACCCGAATCAAATAAAACATAAGCAGATTTATTGTCAATAAGAAACGTACCCGTAACAAGCTCGGGTCTTCATGTGCCTCTGCCACATTAATATTGAAAACTCTTCCGCGCCCTTGTCCATTCGTGTTCTCCTGGTTCGGGCAATTTGTAATAATGTGGCCCGGTTTTCCACATTTATAACAAACTACATTGGCATAACTTGCTCCGACACTACTTGCTCCGCCATTACTCGTTCTGACACCATTTGTTCCTTTCGTTCTGTTAACCCCTGGTCCGTAGACCTCACACTTCACCGCGCTATGACCATTTCTTTTACACTTGTTGCAAAATTTAGTGCAGAACCCCGAGTGATACTTTTCATACCTTTGGCATAGCTGCTTCTGATTGTTGTTGTTGTTGCGGTTGTTATTGTTGTTGGGCTGATTGTTGTAGTTGTTGTTGTTGTTGTTATTGTTGTTGTTGTTGTTGTGCCGTTTGTTGTAGTTACGATTGATGTTACGATTGTTGGGATAGTTGTTGTTGTTTTGGTGACTCTTATCACCGTTTTTCTCCTACTTTCTTTTGACTAACTTCTCGTTGGCCTCTTCGGCCGCCTGTTCTTTAATTCTTCCCTCAATCTGGTTCACTAGTTTATGAGCCATTCTACATGCCTTTTGTATGGAGACAGGCTCGTGTGAACTTATATATTCTTGGATTCTCTCCGGTAACCCTTTCACAAACGCGTCGATCTTCTCTTCCTCATCTTCGAACGCTCTCGGACACAATAGGCACAATTCTGTGAATCGTCTTTCATACGAAGTAATATCGAATCCCTGTGCTCGTAACCCTCTAAGTTCTGACTTGAGATTATTGACCTCGGTTCTGGGACGGTACTTCTCGTTCATCAGGTGCTTGAATGCTGACCACGGTAGCGCGTAAGCAGCATCTTGTCCCACTTGCTCTAGATACGTATTCCACCATGTTAATTCAATACCTGTGAAGGTATGTGTAGCGTACTTCACTTTGTCCTCTTCAGTACACTTACTTATGGCAAACACCGATTCGACTTTCTCGGTCCACCGTTTCAATCCAATTGGTCCTTCGGTTCCATCAAATTCTAAAGGTTTGTAGGCATTGAATTCTTTGTAGGAGCATCCTACACGATTTCTTGTGCCGTTAGCTGTATTGCTAGATTCAGAGTTATTGTTGGTATGTAGCGCGGCCTGTACTGCGGCTATGTTTGAAGCAAGAAAGGCACGAAATTCCTCTTCGCTCATATTCAAGGTGTGTCGAGTAGTCGATACCATTTCCTTCAAAATAGTCAAATAAAACAATTTAATCATACAGAATATTAAGAGTAGTCAATAGTATCTCGTAGCATAATATGAACTCATTTATAAAAGCTTTTTCTTCATATTAGCGTTTTATAAGTTTAAATTCGGGTACTACCTACCCGTTAAGTTCATACTTAGTAGCTAATATACAATTCAACTACTATAATTCCATATGAAAAACTGATTATAATAATATATCACATACAAATATTCTTCAAACTTACAACTTCGCTATATTACATATAACATGAAATATAGTACACTATGATACAGGACAGTTTTAAAGATAAATCTAGTTAATACGCAAGTTGTTCAGTAAAGGAAATAAAGACACGTAATTCATAAGTCCGGAAACAAGTCATGCATTCTGGTTTTACTAAGACGATTTCCCATCCTTGGTCTTGTGGAAAATAACCGTTATGACCATTAGCTAGGCAGCATGTTGTAATGTCGTCAAAAGGACGAGGGTTTTGTAATGTCCAACAGCCCCGTAATAATCTAAAAACCTTGTTTCTCACCCCAACTACTGAATCCGTCACTTGTGGGAAAGTTTTATTTAAAAGCTACAATCCGATGTTCTTTTTCTCACTTTGGTAAGAAGTGAACATCACTAACCCGTAAGCATAACATGCTTCTTTATGTTGCATGTTAGAAGCTCTTTCTAATTCACGAAATCCTATGTTGGGATATGTTGAGTCAAAATAGGTTCTTAACCCGTAGCGTAAAATTGCATTTGGATTCCCCGCATTTAACGCTTTAAAGAAAACACGACGTAACTTAAAGTCTCCCCAATGTGATATACCCCACCTATAAAAGGAAAGCCTTTTATAAACTAAGGCATTTCTGGAAAGTCTTTCAAATGTTTGACAAGTTAATTTCGCCATAACTAAATGTGCTGATGAATTTTGTCCGACTCTAGACAAGATTTCCTCAATCATATCCTCTGGTAGGTCTTCTAAAATATTCGGTTGTCTACCCTTAACGTCCATTTTGTTTTTATACTATAAAATAGACAAGGATTAGATTCGTAATAACAAACAATACAAGCAATTTTTATATAGAACATAAAAGTACAAGCACACTACAATACATTTATTACACAACATGATCACACCCCTCTAATCTGAATCACTGGTTTCTTCTTCTTCGAACTTGGTTCTTTTTCCTAATCTTTTAGGGATATATGATATTCCTCTAATACGAGTCGTCGTTTTCCACATTGGTTTATAAAAACCTGGTGGTTTAGAGGTTCCCGGGTTATTGTCACGATATTGAAAATACGGGTGTTGACGGTACATATAAAGTTCATCGGGGTCGGAATCAGATTTCTCTATTTTGATGTCTTTTCCCTTATTATTTTCTTTTGCCTCATTAAATTGGGTCGGGGTAATTTCTATAACATCATCGGAATCCTCATCAGGATCCGATTCATCGGAAAATTGGTAATTTTCCCAATATTTTGCTTCCTTAGCGGAAACACCATTGACCATTATTAACTTTGGTCCATTGGTTGAGGATTTTCTTTTATTTGACCGATTTTCTGTGGTTCCTACTATTCCCTCCTCTGGAACCTCTTCTTCTTCCGGTTCCTCTTCTTCTGGTTCCTCTTCTTCTTGTTCCGTTTCTTCTTCCAGTTCTTCGGGAACTTGTGAATCTTGCCAATATATATTCGACTCTTCGTTATTATTAGGTGAGTCAATGGGATTTGTGCTAGAGGTAGACATCTATCACACAATATCAAACATGTTAAGAGATTAATATATCACATAATATTTACATGTTAATAATATATAGTTTCCAACAAAAATATTAAGCAATCATTTTTAAAGAAAACACGGTCGAAGTCCAGACTCACTAATGCATCCTAACAAACTCGATAAGACACACTAATACAAATTTTTTGGTTCTCTAAGACCAACGCTCGGATACCAACTAAAATGTCCCGTTCATATTGATTATAAACGTTCCATATTAATTGATTTCCTTGCGAGGTTTTGACCTCTATATGAAAAGTTTTTCAAAGACTGCATTCATTTTTAAAACAACTATAAGCTTTATTTTATCAATAAAGGTTTTAAAAGCATTACGTAGATTATCAAATAATGATAATCTAAAATATACTGTTTACACATGACCATTACATAATGGTTTACAATAGAAATATATTTCATCGACATATGTTTCTTGAATGCAGTTTTTACACAATATAATACAAACATGGACTCCAAATCTTGTCCTTATTTTAGTATGCAATAGCGGAAGCTCTTAGTATTCACCTGAGAATAAACATGTTTTAAACGTCAACAAAAATGTTGGTGAGTTATAGGTTTAACCTATATATATCAAATCGTAACAATAGACCACAAGATTTCATATTTCAATACACATTCCATACATAGAGATAAAAATCATTCATATGGTGAACACCTGGTAACCGACATTAACAAGATGCATATATAAGAATATCCCCATCATTCCGGGACACCCTTCGGATATGATATAAATTTTGAAGTACTAAAGCATCCGATACTTTGGATGAGGTTTGTTAGGCCCAATAGATCTATCTTTAGGATTCGCGTCAATTAGGGTGTCTGTTCCCTAATTCTTAGATTACCAGACTTAATAAAAAGGGGCATATTCGATTTCGATAATTCAACCATAGAATGTAGTTTCACGTACTTGTGTCTATTTTGTAAATCATTATTAAAACCTGCATGTATTCTCATCCCAAAAATATTAGATTTTAAAAGTGGGACTATAACTCACTTTCACAGATATTTCCTTCCTCAGAAATAAGACTTGGCCACGGATCAATTCACGAACCTATATAAATATGTACATATATATCAAAGTATGATCAAAATATAATTACAACCATTTTTATTATATTTTAAAGATTTGAGTGTATTAAGTCAGTTGTCCTCGTTAGTAACCTACAACTAGTTGTCCACAGTTAGATGTACAGAAATAAATCGATATATATATATATATTATCTTGAATCAATCCACGACCCAGTGTATACACGTCTCAGGCTAGATCACAACTCAAAGTATATATATTTTTGGAATCAACCTCAACCCTGTATAGCTAACTCCAACATTACTGCATATAGAGTGTCTATGGTTATTCCAAAAAATATATATACATGGGTCGATATGATATGTCAAAAAATTTGCATACGTGTCTATGGTATCCCAAGCTTACATAATATATTAGAATACATGTATAATATAATATAAGTTAGCTAGGATATGATTTTTATAGATTTGTTAAACATTTCCCGTAGCTAAAATAATCAAAAAATATCCAATCTTGTTTTACCCATAACTTCTTCATTTTAAATCCGTTTTGAGTGAATCCAATTGCTATGGTTTCATATTGAACTTAAGTTTATGAATCTATACAGAAAAGTATAAGTTTATAATCGGAATTACAGGTTACAAGTCGTTTTTGTAAAGGTAGTCATTTTAGTCGAAAGAACGACGTCTAGATGACCATTTTGGAAAACATACTTCCACTTTGAGTTTAACCATGATTTTTGGATATAGTTTCATGTTCATAAAAAAAATCATTTTCCCAGAAGAACAACTTTTAAATCAAAGTTTATCATAGTTTTTAATTAACTAACCCAAAACAGCCTGCGGTAACGGCGTATATCCGGTTTTACGGTGTTTTTCGTGTTTTCCGGTTTTAAATCATTAAGTTAGCATATCATATAGATATAGAACATGTGTTTAGTTGATTTTAAAAGTCAAGTTAGAAGGATTAACTTTTTTTTTTGCGAACAAGTTTAGAATTAACTAAACTATGTTCTAGTGATTACAAGTTTAAACCTTCGAATAAGATAGCTTTATATGTATGAATCGAATGATGTTATGAACATCATTACTACCTCAAGTTTTCTGGATAAAGCTACTAGAAATGAGAAAAATGGATCTAGCTTCAAAGGATCCTTGGATGGCTTGAAAGTTCTTGAAGCAGAATCATGACATGAAAACAAGTTCAAGTAAGATTTTCACTCGAAATAAGATTGTTATAGTTGTAGAAATTGAATCAAAGTTTGAATATGAATATTACCTTGAATTAGAAATATAATCTACTGTAAATAACAAAGGTTCCTTGATCTTAGATGATTACTTGGAATGGATTAGAAAGCTTGGAAGTAGACTTGCAAGCTTGGAAGTATTCTTGATTTTTATGAAACTATACTTATGGAATTTATGAAGAACACTTAGAACTTGAAGATGGAACTTGAGAGATATCAATTAGATGAAGAAAATTGAAGAATGAAAGTGTTTGTAGGTGTTTTTGGTCGTTGGTATATGGATTAGATATAAAGGATATGTAATTTTGTTTTCATGTAAAGGATATTTCATGCTAGTTACCAAATGATGGTTCCCACATGTGTTAGGTGACTCACATGGGCTACTAAGAGCTAATCATTGGAGTGTATATACTAATAGTATATACATCTAAAAGCTGTGTATTGTACGAGTACGAATACGGGTGCATACGAGTAGAATTGTTGATGAAACTGAACGAGGATGTAATTGTAAGCATTTTTGTTAAGTAGAAGTACTTTGATATGTGTCTTGAAGTCTTTCAAAAGTGTATGAATACATATTAAAACACTACATGTATATACATTTTAACTGAGTCGTTAAGTCATCGTTAGTCGTTACATGTAAATGTTGATTTGAAACCTTTAAGTTAACGATCTTGTTAAATGTTGTTAACCCAATGTTTATTATATCTAATGAGATGTTAAATTATTATATTATCATGATATTATGATATATTAATATATCTTAATATGATATATATATATATATATATACATTTAAATGTCGTTACAACGATAATCGTTACATAAAAGTCTCGTTTCGTAATTCTTGAGTTAGTAGTCTTGTTTTTACATATATAGTTCATTGTTAACACACTTAATGATATATTTAAATATCATTTTATCATGTTAAATATAGTGTATCAATATCTTAATATGATACATATGTATTTAGTAGACGTTATCATAACGATAATCGTTATATATATCATTTCGAGTTTCTTAACTTAGTAATCTCATTTCTTATGTATATCACACATTGTTAATATACTTAGTGAGATACTTACTCATCATAATCTTATGTCAACCATATATATATATATATATATATATATATATATATATATATATATATATATATATATATATATATATATATGTCTATATATGTAACATCCCGCATTTTTCCGTTAAATTATTTTAACGCCCGTCTTTTTATTTTAAAAATATCCATTGTAACTAAATTCGTATCCTCCGTTAGCTAACATTCTTAATATTTTTCCGTTATTGGATTTTAACATCCTCCGTTAATACACGTTTTAAAATATTCCGTTTAGGTAATTCCCGCACCCGACTACAAACGCGAGGGACTAATCTCGCCACTCGGGCAAACTTGGCTAACTAGTAACCCACCATCCACCACCAACCTCCCATTTCTCTCTATCTCTTTTTCTTACTTCCCTTTTATGCTCTCAAAACCTTCAAACACAAAATCATCATCCAAATTCGATTTAGGGAGCTAGCAACAAAATAAATTACATATTCGTGATCCTCTCTTCATCCTCTTCATTTTGGTACCAACTTCATCTCATTTGGGTAACATTTCTAAAACTCTAGATTTCTCTAAATTCGTGTTTTTGACTTGAAATGGTGTTAGTTAGTGTCTATGGCTCATTGTGATGTCGTGTATGTAATTTGTATGCTCGATCTTATTATTTGGTGTAACTAGCATGAACACTTGAAATGGGTTAGTTAATCTTTGATTTTGATTGATTAAATGTTGTTAGATGTTAAACCCATTGTGATAAAAGTGTTACTAGCATCGTTAGTTTCATTTTGGTATGTTGGATGATATGAAAACCTTGCGTTAACATGATTATTGATTTTGTGATTCTTAATTAGGGTTTGATGAAACTTGAAATGAACTTTTGATGCATTGAATGCTTGTTAATGTTGTTAGTAAGTGTTTAGTTGCAATGTGTGTTTGATTACCTTCGAAACGGCATATCATACATGTAAATTGGTTACCCGAATCATGAAATGCGTTTTTAGAACTTGGACCTTTGATTATGAACGTTTAATGCGGTTTTGGGTTGTTGTAGGTGTTGAATTACTTGTTGAAATGTGTCTAGTCGTTTTCTTCGTCAAATTACTTTCCCAACGGTATAAAATACTTGACTTGATTGTTTGCGGATCATAAATTGTGTTTATTTGGTTTTTGGTTCGTGCACTTGAGAGTTGCTATAAACAGGCCTGGATAATAATCTGGACGCCGTCCAGCATTTTGGACGCCGTCCAGGCTATCAAACTTGGACGCCGTCCAGAATTTTGGACGCCGTCCAGGCCTTCAAAGCTGGATGCCGTCCAGACAATCTGGACGCTGTCCAGATACCCTGGCAGGCTACTGTCTTCGTTGGTCATTTTTCGAAAAATGTTTACTATGGTACGCACCTCCGATTCACATGTAACTTGTTCTAACGTGCTCATATATGATTAAAAACCTCAGAGAAATAGTTCGGGACCCGACCCGAATGTGTTGACTTTTTCGTTGACTTTGACCCGACCAAGTTGACTTTTAATCAACTTAACCAAATGTTTGTGCAAATTGTTCTAACATGCTTTTATACTCGTATCTTGCATGAAACTTGACAATTTGATTCACATGCTACTTAATCGAGTCGTAACGAGCCATAGGACTAATTGAACATCCTTGACCAATCGCGTTTACCATTATTGATACAACTTACTTGTTTAGGTCAAGACTAGCATTGTTCTTTGCACACGTTTACTTGTTGAAGTTCTTTATTACTCGTGCACTCAAGGTGAGATCATAGTCCCACTTTTACTCTTTTTGAACTTACATTTGGGATGTGAAAACATAAACATTTCTTTTACTAAGTGAACACAAGTACAGGAAAACAAACATTCTACATACGAGTTTAGAACAAAATCCTCAATTCGATTATCATTAGTTACACTTGCCGGGTGTAAGCGAGAACTTTTGTTGTATAGATCCATATGGGTTTGACAAACCCTCATTCAAACGGTTCGCTACCGTTTACGAATGAAATATATTTTCGAGAAACAGTGTATGTTCTAGCACTAAGTGATGGGGTTCAATGGGAGAAATGTTAAGCATTGATAATTGGGTGCTCGTGAAACAAATTTTGGAATGGTTAACTATTAATTCGATGTTGCAAATCTTCTGGTTCAATCTACTTATTTACTCACTTACTTACTTAAACCTATGATTTCACCAACGTTTTCGTTGACAGATTTCTATGTTTTTCTCAGGTCTTTGAATGATATGTGTTACATGATTCCGCTCATTATTTTGATACTTGCTTTGGATGTC
This sequence comes from Rutidosis leptorrhynchoides, assembly GCF_046630445.1. NCBI lineage: Eukaryota > Viridiplantae > Streptophyta > Magnoliopsida > Asterales > Asteraceae > Rutidosis > Rutidosis leptorrhynchoides. The sequence goes on along the minus strand of NC_092333.1, from coordinate 615,128,629 downwards.
GAGTATTTATGCATACATGGAGCATCTTTTGGCTACTTTTAAATTGTGTCGCATAGGTTTCATTTGTACTTATAACTTTGTAACGTAACTTTTGGATGAACAATTCTTGTAAACTAGGGAACAATCTTTACTTTTGCAATGAATGCGACATATTTTGGTCAAACGTTATTTTAAAGACTTATGACCACGTAACGGGACCTAAGTAGTAGGCGCCGTCAAATGACAATTTTGTCGGGTCGCTACAATTGGTATCAGAGCGTTGGTTGTAGGGATTTAGAGTTCATTGGTGTCAACCCCGAGTCATAGGGTACATTAGTGAGTCTAGACTACAACCGGCATATAGACTTGGAGTAGGAATTACTTGACTACTTTTGCATTTATACTCGATCTCTTCTATTCACATCTAACTCTTATTCTACCTTAATCTCACGTGGTTGATTTGATTGACACGCCACCTTGACTATATGAAATGATGTCGAATGCACATATGAATCAGGGTAATATAATTTTCGGGATTATATTACGGTGACTCATATGAACATTCCGACATTATGACATAAAGAATTTAAGGCGAGTCAAGGAAAAATTTCCTCTTTATCTTGATTTCCATATCACGATTAGTATTATTGATAATACTAAACAACGGTATTCTTGTGTCATGAAGGAACAATGGCTCACCAAGGTCAACCCAATACTCCTTCCGAAACTCTCGAACAAGCTCTTCAACGAATGATAACCACCGCCGTGGGTGCGGCCGTGGCCGATCACTTTTCCAACAACAATAATCATGGAGCTGGTAATTCAAACGAGGGGTGCTCCTACAAGAACTTCATGGGGTGCAAACCTCCCACTTTCGATGGAACCGAGGGACCGGTTGCTCTCACCAGATGGTTTGAACAAACGGAAGCCGTTTTTAACATAAGCGATTGTCGGGACCAAGATAAGGTCAAGTTTTCCACCCTCACTCTCACCGGTATTGCTTTCTCATGGTGGAACACGTATGTACAATCGGTGGGTATCGATGAAGCCCACGCACTCTCTTGGACCGAATTAAGAGAAAGAATGATCACCGAATACTTTCCGCGCGACGAAACTCGAAGGCTCGAACAGGGGCTAAGAAATTTACAAACGGTCCGGAATGACCTCGAAGCTTATAATCAACGGTTTGCTGAACTAGTCTTAATGTGTCCAAACCTCATGACTCTCGAGTCCCTAAGAGTTAAACTTTACATGGATGGCCTTCCGAAGAGCATTCAACATAGGGTAATGTCATCCAAACCCGCCAACCTACAAGAGGCTTTAACGATGGCTCGCCAATCTATAGAAACGGTGGATGAAATTGAAGCACCGGCACCAACGGCCGAGGACCAACCGGGTAACAACAAAAGAAAATGGGAAGCCTCTCAATCCAGCAACTACAACAGCAACAACTTTGCCAAGGAACTTTTCACCTCCGTCGGCAAGAAAAGTTATGCTGGAACTCGACCTTTTTGCAACAAATGCCACAAGCATCACTTTGGTGAATGTGGCAAGCTAATTTGCCACCGGTGCCAGGGAAGTGGTCATATTGCCAAATATTGTGGAAGTACCGCCCCCGTCAGTCAAAAGGGACCCAACACACAAAAGCCGGGTGTTTGTTTCGAATGTGGCCAACCGGGTCATTTTAGGAATGCATGACTGTGATGACCCAGAAATTTCTGACCAAATTTAAACTTTATCTTTAAATGATTTAACGTTTTCGACACGATAAGCAAAGTCTGTAAAACCGAATCTCAAAATTTTTGAACTATTCAAGTACCCTTCGGTTATTCTCAACGATTCGCGAACCATTACATGTAAATAGATACATATATATACTATAACTTGAAAACGTAATAAAGTTTTAATTGTTTAATACCGTACATTAAACTTAATGGTTTAAATATTTATTTGAATATATAAGATAAGTTGGAATATTAATTGTATGAATAAATTGCGACGTATATTTAAAACGTGTTTATGAATGTTGAAAATATATATTAACTTGGTCATAAAACGATTTGTTATTATATATATATATATATATATATATATATATATATATATATCAACAAATAGCGAGACAATGATTTATAGAAGTAAATGACCAAAACACTCGAAAGTTTAAGATACACTTTGAATGATATAGTTTATTGATAATTTAAGACTATATTTTGACAAAGGTACGAGTCACAAAACGTAAATTGCGAGTTTTCTAAGCGTACAAAAATGCGTTCGAGAAACCGGAACCAGGACATAAGTCGAGTGACAACGTACGGGTAATCGGAACGAAAATTACAAGTCAACTATGCACATGAATTTAATATAATATATAATTAATTATTTAAATTATATATATTATATATATTATATAATAATATGTCGACAAACAAGAAAACAAAAACATTTTGAGCTGGATCACGCGGCCATGCGATCGCATGGCAAATACACTAAAAACCCATGCGATCGCATGGGCATCAGATTTCAAAAAGTTGCCTATAAAAGTCCAGTTTCTGCTCGAGTTCTTACACATATATTACTCCATGTGTAATATTACTATTATTTATTATTTATATTAATTATTATTATTATTATTATTATTATTATTATTATTATTATTATTATTATTATTATTATTATTATTATATTATTAAGATTATTATTATTATTATTATTAATCTTAATATTTTTAGTAATATTATACATAAAATACTACGACGAGGTCATGAGCTTGTCACTTTCAAAATGGTTTTTCGAGCGGGATAGAGCTAAGGAAATTATGAGTTATAGCTATGGAGGTTATGGGTATGATTTGGGGATTATGCTCGTAAAGTCAAACCTAGTGTTTATCATCTCCGTTACGTTTACGTACTTTCCTACAATATTGAATCTCAATATTGATACGTAAGCACTCATATTTTATCTTTTATATATTAATTGTGTATCCATGTCCAGTGCTCGAGTATATATATTTATACATGCTTGTATGCTAAATTTCGTCGTTAAACAGTCATAATGAATCACGAATTAAATACATATATTACTGGTAAAAGGTATATGATATACATGTTTTTGGAAAGCTGGCGAAAAATCAATAACTTTTCATTTAGATATCGAATAGCTTCGATGAACGGATTAAAAGATATGATCAACTGAATTATGATTGACGTTAATTGAAATTGCTTTTGAATCTGCAATTAAGATATAAACAACTTGTTTACGAGATTGATAAAATGGATTTTTAAATATTACCAACCGAGTAACTGAAATCTTATATAAGGCACGTCTCGTTTTATTGAACAATTGTCAAAACTGATTGTTTTATCATATTTTAAAGCCTTATAAAAACTATAGTTTAATTTTACAAGAATTAGAAAACTATGTGAAATATTAAAATGATTCGATTGCCATGATCATTCAACTATTGTATGGAGTCAGATTGACTTTTTGAAATAACTTTTGATAACTATTGTATGTCGATCTCGAGCATTAGGATTGTGATACACTATGACCTGACCTAGCTTGATAAACAATTATTGACCAACATATGTTCTCTAGGTTGAGATCTACGGTTATTTGGTAATCCGAGTTTCGGTCACATTTTGGTGAACGACTTTTTATGCGGCTAAGGTGAGTTTCATATGATCCCTTTTACTCTCTACATTTTTGGGCTGAGAATACATGCAAATGCTTTATTAACCGATATACAATATTTATATGTGTGAGTTTCATAAGATCCCTTTTACTCTCTACATTTTTGGGCTGAGAATACATGCAAATGCTTTATTAACCGATATACAATATTTATATGTGTGAGTTTCATATGATCCCTTTTACTCAATATATTTTTGGGCTGAGAATACATGCGACTGTTTATAAATACTGAAAATACTAGATTTATATGCGTGAGTTTCATATGATCCCTTTTACTCAATATATTTTTGGGCTGAGAATACATGCGACTGTTTATAAATATTGAAAATACTAGATTTATATGCGTGAGTTTCATTGATCCCTTTTTAATTGCTTTTGCAATATATATTTTTGGGCTGAGAATACATGCACTTTATTTTAAACGCAATGGATACAAGTACATACTAAATTCTACACTGAGTTTGAACCGAAAATCCCTTAGCTTTGGTAGCTAGTAACTGCCGGTTATAAGAACTGGTGGGCGCGAGTAGTTATATATGGATCCATAGGGCTTGACATCCCCGTTCGAGCTAGAGCACTAGCCTTTTAACGGACGTATGCTATTTGAGAAGCGTACACGTTGGTTTGCGTGTATTATTAAGATGATTATACAAAGGGTACAAATTATATATACGTTAAGTTTAGTTACCAGGGTGCTCAATTTCGTAGAATATTTTGATAAACGTTTCTGGATGAAACAACTGAAATCTTGTGATCCACCTTTATATACAGATTATACGAAACATTAAAACTATGAACTCACCAACCTTTGTGTTGACACTTGTTAGCATGTTTATTCTCAGGTTTCCTAGAAGTCTTCCGCTGTTTGCTTAGATATTAGACAAGCTATGTGCATGGAGTCTTACATGACATATTTTTCAAGGAAACGTTGCATTCACCAAATCATCACCATGTATCTTATTTTGACTGCATTGTCAACGGAAGTACTGTTGTAAACTATTATTTATGGTGATTGTCTATATGTAGAAATCATCAGATGTCGATAACCTTTGATTTAAATATTCATTTATGGTGTGCCTTTTCAAAAGAATGCAATGTTTACAAAACGTATCATATAGAGGTCAAATACCTCGCAATGAAATCAATGAATGACGTGTTCGTCCATATGGATTTGGAGCGATCGTCACAGTTGGTATCAGAGCGTTGGTCCTAGTGAACCAGGTCTTGCACGAGTGTGTCTAACTAATAGTTGTTAGGATGCATTAGTAAGTCTGGACTTCGACCGTGTCTGCATGTTAAAAGTTTTGCTTATCATTTCTTGTCGGATATTACATGCTTATCATTCTTAAGTCTAGACACGTTTTCCTGCATTTATTGCATAAATAGTGTATAGACAAAAATTCATATCTTAGCGTATCTGTTACTGTAAACTTTTCCTGACACCTTCCGAAAATTTTTCCGTGATTTATGGAATTTGGTATTATATATACATATGTAAATTATGTATTGAAGAATACCAAACTAAATTCTATAATATAATTCGTATCAAAAATCATCTCCCTAATTATACAAGATGGATCCCGTATCTAGTTCAAATTCCTTAAACTTTGACAGCTATTCCGATATGGATATTCACCTGAATTCCGAAGACAGTGTAACCGGAATGGATCAACCAATCAGCCATCACCTATTCTGGATGAATTGGGGATGGGTTCGTAGCCTGCTTAGTCATTGGAGACAAGAAGAAGGTGATCCCTTCCATTTACCACATTTCCCTCTTGGCGAAGAACCTGAAGCACTTACCGGCGAACCTGTTCGAGGCACTATTTTCTCTCTCATTTCCAGAGTATCTCGTCACGATAATATACTATCTCAAATTTTGAATCTTATTCATCCGCTCGTCCGAACCGACAATCGTCCCGGTGTAGTAGAAGAAGTCAACGAGCTTCGCACTCGGGTAGTGGCTTTGGAGAATATGGTGCAGAGGTTATAAGCACCAGCAGAATCACCGGCATCAACAATACCACCGACAACAACACCAACAGTACCATTACCACCACCAACAACATCCACACCACAAGCCTCAACATCACAATATGTACCTTGAACATCAACGTCATACGCACCATAGATACCAAGGAATACCAACAACAACAAACGATGAAGTATTGATTCATAACTTCATCGAAGAAATATTGTGCAGAGAATATGTAGTTTCTAAAAGTTTTAGAGATTATATATTCTAGTCCTAATCAAAAACCAGATGAGATTAATATTATGTTAACTCATTAAATCCATGATTACATCTAAGGAAAATATATATGTAGGTATATTTTCATGAAGATTGTAATTAAGAAAATTCTTTTATACAAACTGTTAATGGTGAGAATATTTTAATGGGTAGGTAATACCCGAGAGATATATAAATTCACAATTAATATGTTACATTCTTCGATTCTGATTCAACAAATCATCAACTATACTCACTACTTTCACAACAATATATATTCTTTTATAAAAATCAAAGCAACCATCCTCATCCAAATTTGATTACATATTCTGACAGAACAGAATCCAAGTCATAACTCTGAACTAGTAACATCATTCTTAGATCTCTACATCTTTCAAAGCTATACTTTGACTTCAAAACTTTGCAAGATCCTTTAGCGTTGTTTTTACCGAAAATAATCTTGCAATCCCTTTTCAAAGTATCCAGTTTTATCACACTTCCAACTAGTCAACTTCGACTTTTCAGATTAGCCTTATTATAACCTTGAGATATACGTTCTTGTTACCGGGGAACCTTTCATGTTACACCACATTAGCAGTAAATATATCAACAACTTTATTAATCCTTGACCTTTCGAAAATTCCTTATACTCATTGAAACCTTATCATGTACTCATCCACATCTTGTAACAATAAATGCCATACCAACCACCGAGAATTAGCAATCAGTATTTTGAATCTCGCAGCATTTTCTACGACAACAGTTATATATAGATAACATCTGTCTTCTAGACTTACATACTTCGAATGTGAAGTTTCTGAAAAACACCCCAAACTACGAAACTAGTTCTCCTTATTTTGGAAAAATGCTGATGAAGCAGCAAAAACTGTAAACGACCTTAACAGTCAAAAGTTTGATGATAAAGAATAGTATGGTGGTAAAGCTGAGAAAAGAGAAGGTTTGGAACTGGAAAATGGATTGAGCAGACCATGAAGGAGGCTGTGGACAAATCACAAAAACGAAATCTACCTTCAAAGAATACAAATGATTTAGTGTCTGCTGAAATCCTTAGCAAATACCTTGCTCCTTACTCTAAAACCTTTGCAGACAATATTCTTCATCATCATCTTATCTTAAATATTCTAAGATATCATCGTATCTTCCATTATAAATATCCTCCATATTTCTGAAGATATTTTTTTTATAACCATTCTTATCTGAAATCATTCATCTCTTCGCGCTATCTTTGTTACATCATAAAAGAAACTATTTTAGTTTCTAAAATCTGAAAAATTCGAAAAATAGATGTTTTAAAGTAATGTTGGGAACTGAAGATGAGTTAGTATAATATAATGACACTTGATCAACGTGATTATATTACAGTAAGTCATGCTGAGTTTCTAATGAAACTTGATAAAGGTTCACAGATCCCACCCTCATCATAAACCATGTTACATAACTCTTTCATTTCATATAATCTCTAAATATATCAAGAAAATATATTTCTTGATGATTCGGTCTTTTCCGGATATTCTGGTAATTTGACAAGTCAGATTGTGCCATTACCGTTTCTTTCTTAGAACATTAACTATGTTTATCCAAAACTCCATAACTACGAATTCTGGACCATTACAAGAGATGCCTAATCGCAAGAAGAAGAAACGAAGGGACAAAGCTGCGAAATAGAAATTGGAGTATAAATCGCAGCAAATAAGAGGGAGTATTAACCGTGAATGACAATGATTATAGAAGACAGAAGTAGGGACATTGAAATATAAGGGGAGATATAAAGCCCGATAACAAACATGAAATTACAAACCGTGTATATCAATGCGTATAGCAATATAAAGACACGGGAGAATGAAAAACACTATAACCCCAAGGTAAGAGTAGAAGAAAATAACCTCCTCTGGTGGCAGATGAAAAAGAAGAATGAAGGATACGATAGCCAAGAAAATATCAAGAATCAGAACTGGATTAAGCATTTTCACAATCTATTGGGATGTATGAAATAAGAAAGAAGATGTAGGAGTGGTGAAAGAAATGAAACGGAAGAGGTCAATTTATAGCGAAATATCAGACATAGCAATCGAGGCAGATTACGCATTTAATCAAAGAAAATCCTAATTTCCACAAATTCCGAAGAATCAAATCTTATATAGATTATGAAGATTTTCTATTCCTTAAATTCCGGAAATCAATCGTTAATACGTCAAAAGTTAAGATGAATCTCTATTCTCCATTTCACTTTATTACGACGGCTTCTCTCATACGCTTCAAGTAATTGGATTGTTTTATCCATATTATTCAACGGTGATAAAACTCTATTTATCGACTCATATTCGTCATAAAAACATTTTTATTGTTAGCCATGACAACCTCACTCAAATTTCGGGACGAAATTTCTTTAACGGGTAGGTACTGTGATGACCCAGAAATTTCTGACCAAATTTAAACTTTATCTTTAAATGATTTAACGTTTTCGACACGATAAGTAAAGTCTGTAAAACCGAATCTCAAAATTTTTGAACTATTCAAGTACCCTTCGGTTATTCTCAACGATTCGCGAACCATTACATGTAAATAGATACATATATATACTATAACTTGAAAACGTAATAAAGTTTTAATTGTTTAATACCGTACATTAAACTTAATGGTTTAAATATTTATTTGAATATATAAGATAAGTTGGAATATTAATTGTATGAATAAATTGCGACGTATATTTAAAACGTGTTTATGAATGTTGAAAATATATATTAACTTGGTCATAAAACGATTTGTTATTATATATATATATATATATATATATATATATATATATATATATATATATATATCAACAAATAGCGAGACAATGATTTATAGAAGTAAATGACCAAAACACGAAAGTTTAAGATACACTTTGAATGATATAGTTTATTGATAATTTAAGACTATATTTTGACAAAGGTACGAGTCACAAAACGTAAATTGCGAGTTTTCTAAGCGTACAAAAATGCGTTCGAGAAACCGGAACCAGGACATAAGTCGAGTGACAACGTACGGGTAATCGGAATGAAAATTATAAGTCAACTATGCACATGAATTTAATATAATATATAATTAATTATTTAAATTATATATATTATATATATTATATAATAATATGTCGACAAACAAGAAAACAAAAACATTTTGAGCTGGATCAGGCGGCCATGCGATCGCATGGCAAATACACTAAAAACCCATGCGATCGCATGGGCATCAGATTTCAAAAAGTTGCCTATAAAAGTCCAGTTTCTGCTCGAGTTCTTACACATATATTACTCCATGTGTAATATTATTATTATTTATTATTTATATTAATTATTATTATTATTATTATTATTATTATTATTATTATTATTATTATTATATTATTAAGATTATTATTATTATTATTATTAATCTTAATATTTTTAGTAATATTATACATAAAATACTACGACGAGGTCATGAGCTTGTCACTTTCAAAATGGTTTTTCGAGCGGGATAGAGCTAAGGAAATTATGAGTTATAGCTATGGAGGTTATGGGTATGATTTGGGGATTATGCTCGTAAAGTCAAACCTAGTGTTTATCATCTCCGTTACGTTTACGTACTTTCCTACAATATTGAATCTCAATATTGATACGTAAGCACTCATATTTTATCTTTTATATATTAATTGTGTATCCATGTCCAGTGCTCGAGTATATATATTTATACATGCTTGTATGCTAAATTTCGTCGTTAAACAGTCATAATGAATCACGAATTAAATACATATATTACTGGTAAAAGGTATATGATATACATGTTTTTGGAAAGCTGGCGAAAAATCAATAACTTTTCATTTAGATATCGAATAGCTTCGATGAACGGATTAAAAGATATGATCAACTGAATTATGATTGACGTTAATTGAAATTGCTTTTGAATCTGCAATTAAGATATAAACAACTTGTTTACGAGATTGATAAAATGGATTTTTAAATATTACCAACCGAGTAACTGAAATCTTATATAAGGCACGTCTCGTTTTATTGAACAATTGTCAAAACTGATTGTTTTATCATATTTTAAAGCCTTATAAAAACTATAGTTTAATTTTACAAGAATTAGAAAACTATGTGAAATATTAAAATGATTCGATTGCCATGATCATTCAACTATTGTATGGAGTCAGATTGACTTTTTGAAATAACTTTTGATAACTATTGTATGTCGATCTCGAGCATTAGGATTGTGATACACTATGACCTGACCTAGCTTGATAAACAATTATTGACCAACATATGTTCTCTAGGTTGAGATCTACGGTTATTTGGTAATCCGAGTTTCGGTCACATTTTGGTGAACGACTTTTTATGCGGCTAAGGTGAGTTTCATATGATCCCTTTTACTCTCTACATTTTTGGGCTGAGAATACATGCAAATGCTTTATTAACCGATATACAATATTTATATGTGTGAGTTTCATAAGATCCCTTTTACTCTCTACATTTTTGGGCTGAGAATACATGCAAATGCTTTATTAACCGATATACAATATTTATATGTGTGAGTTTCATATGATCCCTTTTACTCAATATATTTTTGGGCTGAGAATACATGCGACTGTTTATAAATACTGAAAATACTAGATTTATATGCGTGAGTTTCATATGATCCCTTTTACTCAATATATTTTTGGGCTGAGAATACATGCGACTGTTTATAAATATTGAAAATACTAGATTTATATGCGTGAGTTTCATTGATCCCTTTTTAATTGCTTTTGCAATATATATTTTTGGGCTGAGAATACATGCACTTTATTTTAAACGCAATGGATACAAGTACATACTAAATTCTACACTGAGTTTGAACCGAAAATCCCTTAGCTTTGGTAGCTAGTAACTGCCGGTTATAAGAACTGGTGGGCGCGAGTAGTTATATATGGATCCATAGGGCTTGACATCCCCGTTCGAGCTAGAGCACTAGCCTTTTAACGGACGTATGCTATTTGAGAAGCGTACACGTTGGTTTGCGTGTATTATTAAGATGATTATACAAAGGGTACAAATTATATATACGTTAAGTTTAGTTACCAGGGTGCTCAATTTCGTAGAATATTTTGATAAACGTTTCTGGATGAAACAACTGAAATCTTGTGATCCACCTTTATATACAGATTATACGAAACATTAAAACTATGAACTCACCAACCTTTGTGTTGACACTTGTTAGCATGTTTATTCTCAGGTTTCCTAGAAGTCTTCCGCTGTTTGCTTAGATATTAGACAAGCTATGTGCATGGAGTCTTACATGACATATTTTTCAAGGAAACGTTGCATTCACCAAATCATCACCATGTATCTTATTTTGACTGCATTGTCAACGGAAGTACTGTTGTAAACTATTATTTATGGTGATTGTCTATATGTAGAAATCATCAGATGTCGATAACCTTTGATTTAAATATTCATTTATGGTGTGCCTTTTCAAAAGAATGCAATGTTTACAAAACGTATCATATAGAGGTCAAATACCTCGCAATGAAATCAATGAATGACGTGTTCGTCCATATGGATTTGGAGCGATCGTCACAGTTGGTATCAGAGCGTTGGTCCTAGTGAACCAGGTCTTGCACGAGTGTGTCTAACTAATAGTTGTTAGGATGCATTAGTAAGTCTGGACTTCGACCGTGTCTGCATGTTAAAAGTTTTGCTTATCATTTCTTGTCGGATATTACATGCTTATCATTCTTAAGTCTAGACACGTTTTCCTGCATTTATTGCATAAATAGTGTATAGACAAAAATTCATATCTTAGCGTATCTGTTACTGTAAACTTTTCCTGACACCTTCCGAAAATTTTTCCGTGATTTATGGAATTTGGTATTATATATACATATGTAAATTATGTATTGAAGAATACCAAACTAAATTCTATAATATAATTCGTATCAAAAATCATCTCCCTAATTATACAAGATGGATCCCGTATCTAGTTCAAATTCCTTAAACTTTGACAGCTATTCCGATATGGATATTCACCTGAATTCCGAAGACAGTGTAACCGGAATGGATCAACCAATCAGCCATCACCTATTCTGGATGAATTGGGGATGGGTTCGTAGCCTGCTTAGTCATTGGAGACAAGAAGAAGGTGATCCCTTCCATTTACCACATTTCCCTCTTGGCGAAGAACCTGAAGCACTTACCGGCGAACCTGTTCGAGGCACTATTTTCTCTCTCATTTCCAGAGTATCTCGTCACGATAATATACTATCTCAAATTTTGAATCTTATTCATCCGCTCGTTCGAACCGACAATCGTCCCGGTGTAGTAGAAGAAGTCAACGAGCTTCGCACTCGGGTAGTGGCTTTGGAGAATATGGTGCAGAGGTTATAAGCACCAGCAGAATCACCGGCATCAACAATACCACCGACAACAACACCAACAGTACCATTACCACCACCAACAACATCCACACCACAAGCCTCAACATCACAATATGTACCTTGAACATCAACGTCATACGCACCATAGATACCAAGGAATACCAACAACAACAAACGATGAAGTATTGATTCATAACTTCATCGAAGAAATATTGTGCAGAGAATATGTAGTTTCTAAAAGTTTTAGAGATTATATATTCTAGTCCTAATCAAAAACCAGATGAGATTAATATTATGTTAACTCATTAAATCCATGATTACATCTAAGGAAAATATATATGTAGGTATATTTTCATGAAGATTGTAATTAAGAAAATTCTTTTATACAAACTGTTAATGGTGAGAATATTTTAATGGGTAGGTAATACCCGAGAGATATATAAATTCACAATTAATATGTTACATTCTTCGATTCTGATTCAACAAATCATCAACTATACTCACTACTTTCACAACAATATATATTCTTTTATAAAAATCAAAGCAACCATCCTCATCCAAATTTGATTACATATTCTGACAGAACAGAATCCAAGTCATAACTCTGAACTAGTAACATCATTCTTAGATCTCTACATCTTTCAAAGCTATACTTTGACTTCAAAACTTTGCAAGATCCTTTAGCGTTGTTTTTACCGAAAATAATCTTGCAATCCCTTTTCAAAGTATCCAGTTTTATCACACTTCCAACTAGTCAACTTCGACTTTTCAGATTAGCCTTATTATAACCTTGAGATATACGTTCTTGTTACCGGGGAACCTTTCATGTTACACCACATTAGCAGTAAATATATCAACAACTTTATTAATCCTTGACCTTTCGAAAATTCCTTATACTCATTGAAACCTTATCATGTACTCATCCACATCTTGTAACAATAAATGCCATACCAACCACCGAGAATTAGCAATCAGTATTTTGAATCTCGCAGCATTTTCTACGACAACAGTTATATATAGATAACATCTGTCTTCTAGACTTACATACTTCGAATGTGAAGTTTCTGAAAAACACCCCAAACTACGAAACTAGTTCTCCTTATTTTGGAAAAATGCTGATGAAGCAGCAAAAACTGTAAACGACCTTAACAGTCAAAAGTTTGATGATAAAGAATAGTATGGTGGTAAAGCTGAGAAAAGAGAAGGTTTGGAACTGGAAAATGGATTGAGCAGACCATGAAGGAGGCTGTGGACAAATCACAAAAACGAAATCTACCTTCAAAGAATACAAATGATTTAGTGTCTGCTGAAATCCTTAGCAAATACCTTGCTCCTTACTCTAAAACCTTTGCAGACAATATTCTTCATCATCATCTTATCTTAAATATTCTAAGATATCATCGTATCTTCCATTATAAATATCCTCCATATTTCTGAAGATATTTTTTTTATAACCATTCTTATCTGAAATCATTCATCTCTTCGCGCTATCTTTGTTACATCATAAAAGAAACTATTTTAGTTTCTAAAATCTGAAAAATTCGAAAAATAGATGTTTTAAAGTAATGTTGGGAACTGAAGCATGAGTTAGTATAATATAATGACACTTGATCAACGTGATTATATTACAGTAAGTCATGCTGAGTTTCTAATGAAACTTGATAAAGGTTCACAGATCCCACCCTCATCATAAACCATGTTACATAACTCTTTCATTTCATATAATCTCTAAATATATCAAGAAAATATATTTCTTGATGATTCGGTCTTTTCCGGATATTCTGGTAATTTGACAAGTCAGATTGTGCCATTACCGTTTCTTTCTTAGAACATTAACTATGTTTATCCAAAACTCCATAACTACGAATTCTGGACCATTACAAGATATGCCTAATCGCAAGAAGAAGAAACGAAGGGACAAAGCTGCGAAATAGAAATTGGAGTATAAATCGCAGCAAATAAGAGGGAGTATTAACCGTGAATGACAATGATTATAGAAGACAGAAGTAGGGACATTGAAATATAAGGGGAGATATAAAGCCCGATAACAAACATGAAATTACAAACCGTGTATATCAATGCGTATAGCAATATAAAGACACGGGAGAATGAAAAACACTATAACCCCAAGGTAAGAGTAGAAGAAAATAACCTCCTCTGGTGGCAGATGAAAAAGAAGAATGAAGGATACGATAGCCAAGAAAATATCAAGAATCAGAACTGGATTAAGCATTTTCACAATCTATTGGGATGTATGAAATAAGAAAGAAGATGTAGGAGTGGTGAAAGAAATGAAACGGAAGAGGTCAATTTATAGCGAAATATCAGACATAGCAATCGAGGCAGATTACGCATTTAATCAAAGAAAATCCTAATTTCCACAAATTCCGAAGAATCAAATCTTATATAGATTATGAAGATTTTCTATTCCTTAAATTCCGGAAATCAATCGTTAATACGTCAAAAGTTAAGATGAATCTCTATTCTCCATTTCACTTTATTACGACGGCTTCTCTCATACGCTTCAAGTAATTGGATTGTTTTATCCATATTATTCAACGGTGATAAAACTCTATTTATCGACTCATATTCGTCATAAAAACATTTTTATTGTTAGCCATGACAACCTCACTCAAATTTCGGGACGAAATTTCTTTAACGGGTAGGTACTGTGATGACCCAGAAATTTCTGACCAAATTTAAACTTTATCTTTAAATGATTTAACGTTTTCGACACGATAAGCAAAGTCTGTAAAACCGAATCTCAAAATTTTTGAACTATTCAAGTACCCTTCGGTTATTCTCAACGATTCGCGAACCATTACATGTAAATAGATACATATATATACTATAACTTGAAAACGTAATAAAGTTTTAATTGTTTAATACCGTACATTAAACTTAATGGTTTAAATATTTATTTGAATATATAAGATAAGTTGGAATATTAATTGTATGAATAAATTGTGACGTATATTTAAAACGTGTTTATGAATGTTGAAAATATATATTAACTTGGTCATAAAACGATTTGTTATTATATATATATATATATATATATATATATATATATATATATATATATATATATATATATATATATATATATATATATATATATATATATATATATATATATATCAACAAATAGCGAGACAATGATTTATAGAAGTAAATGACCAAAACACTCGAAAGTTTAAGATACACTTTGAATGATATAGTTTATTGATAATTTAAGACTATATTTTGACAAAGGTACGAGTCACAAAACGTAAATTGCGAGTTTTCTAAGCGTACAAAAATGCGTTCGAGAAACCGGAACCAGGACATAAGTCGAGTGACAACGTACGGGTAATCGGAACGAAAATTATAAGTCAACTATGCACATGAATTTAAGTGACCAACGGAAAACTATTGCGTACCGACAAATTTATCGGAGAGTGTACGTCAAACTTATTGGGTAGGTAATTTGAACTTTGATTTGACATCTATAGAACTAGGGAGCCCAAAACCTATACGTTAGGAAGGGAATGTTTTCCCCACATATATGTGATTTTAGTGAACTAAATAATTTCCGTTTAAGAACCGATATCCTCTTCCCCGTATCAACAACCTCTTGAATCGTTACACGGATCTCGCGTATATTCTAAAATCGACCTTCATTCTGGTTATCATCAATTGAGGGTTAAGGGAGAAGATGTCTCCTAAACCGCTTTCCGAACTCGCTACGATAGTTATAAATTTCTTTTAGTGTCGTTCAGTTTATCTAAGGCTCCGCCCGTATTCATAGACCTCCGGAACCGCGTATGCAAACTTATCTAGACAAATCTGTTACCGTACTTATAATTTTAAGCTATTCAAGCGGAAAGGAAAAACGAACAACGTCTCTGTCTTACGCTCGAACTCTTGAGAAAAGAGCAACTCTATGCCGAATTCTCCAAGTGAGAATTTTGGTTAAACGAAGTCCAAATTCTAAACCATATTGTTAGTGGTCAAGGTATTATAGTAGATCTCGCAAAAAAAAAAAAAAAAAATTTGAATTAATTAATTAATTTTGGAGAAACCCTCACGACTCCGACTTGTATTCGTAAAATTTTGGATCTCGCGATTATTACCAAAGATTAATTTCCGATTTTTCCCGTATCGCTCGTCCTCTAACCTCGTTAACGTACTAAGGAAAAAAAAATTAAACATTTCCGTGTCCGGACTTTGAACGTGATTTTTTTCACACCAACCTTACTAGATAAATTCGTGTGGCACAAAATGGAACTCAAATATAGAAATACTTCTACGTGAACGCCTGAAAGGCAACCCCTCTCGACTCGAAATCAAGGAAGCTGAAATTCGTTATTTTACACGGCGAATTTGAATACTTATTTATGGATCCGATCAATCTTCTCGTCATCGTGTACCACGATACATAGCTCTGCTATTTCACTATTACCGTCTGATATTACTGAGACCAAAGATAACACACAATCCAAGGATACCCCTTTCTTCTTTGACTTAACGTCCTTGTGCTTCTGTTATACGGCCAACTACTACTCAACCCCGAGCTATACAACTACGTGTACTATCTCGTTTCCCACCAAGTCTCAACATTTGGCCACTAGATGCGCGATATGGCTACCTCAAAATGTGAACTCATCCTATTCTAAGTTCTCATTTCACTCCTATCTTTTCGCTCGTACTTCCGTATACGAAAACCTTTTTATATAATTTCTCAATGGAGAGAGAGACTCTTCACGTGTTACTAGTATTCGCCACGAGGGTGACTAGCCCTTACGAACATCTTTTAGTAGCCGACAAGAAACCTGTTCCAACAAACGCTTTCGAACCCTAACTAACTTGTCCAAGCATATCTTAAGAAATTATATTCCAACACGGTGTATCATTGTCAATTATCCCGGATCAAAAATACTCGTTACACATCTTGTTTACAAGAAGCCTTCGGAACACGTTTAGACGTGAGTACTGCGTATCTTCCACAAACAGACGAGCTAAGCAAACGAACAATTTACATCTTGGAAAGACATGTTACAAACTTGTATTGTCGCCTTTAGTTGATCCCTCTTACAACAGTAGTTACCACTCGCGTGTTAACGCGCACTTTTCGAAACTTTATATAACCACAAATGTTGTTCTCCTATTCGTTGGACCGAAGTAGGTGACAAGCAAATCATCAGATCCGAAATCATTCAAGAAACAACCTTTGAGATAGTTCAAGTCCGAGAAGGGCTCAAGACGGCCCGTGGTCGCCAAAGGAGTTATACCAATGTTAGATGAAAATCTCTCAAATTTAAAGTCAGTAACCGTGTAATATTGAAAATCACACCTTGGAAAGGTGTAATCCGTTTCTGGAAATCGAGGAAATTTATATCCGCAATATTGATCCTTTTGAAATCTTGGGGCGTATTGGAACCGCTTCCTACCATTTAGAACCTCCGACTCAATTAAGTTTCCGTTTACCTTACGTTCCATGTAACAAACTTAGATACGTGTCCTGCGGAACAGGAACGTGCTATCCTTCTAGATAAACTTACTATTGATGACAACTCCTCTTCGTAGAAAGACCGGTTGAAATTGTGGATCGTAAAACCAAGCCTTAATACAACATAAAAACCCGACTGTCCAAATTCGTGGGAATGCCCAAGGACGTATCTTCACTTATTCATAGCATTGACAATGCAAGGTCTCAAGGAAGAGACATCGACTATTACTTCCAACTAAATTTCGGGACGAAATTTCTTTTAAGGTGTGGGTAATGTAACATCCCGCATTTTTCCGTTAAATTATTTTAACGCCCGTCTTTTTATTTTAAAATATCCATCGTAACTAAATTCGTATCCTCCGTTAGCTAACATTCTTAATATTTTTTCGTTATTGGATTTTAACATCCTCCGTTAATACGCGTTTTAAAATATTCCGTTTAGGTAATTCCCGCACCCGACTACAAACGCGAGGGACTAATCTCGCCACTCGGGCAAACTTGGCTAACTAGTAACCCACCATCCACCACCAACCTCCCATTTCTCTCTATCTCTTTTTCTTACTTCCCTTTTATGCTCTCAAAACCTTCAAACACAAAATCATCATCCAAATTCGATTTAGGGAGCTAGCAACAAAATAAATTACATATTCGTGATCCTCTCTTCATCCTCTTCATTTTGGTACCAACTTCATCTCATTTGGGTAACATTTCTAAAAATCTAGATTTCTCTAAATTCGTGTTTTTGACTTGAAATGGTGTTAGTTAGTGTCTATGGCTCATTGTGATGTCGTGTATGTAATTTGTATGCTCGATCTTGTTATTTGGTGTAACTAGCATGAACACTTGAAATGGGTTAGTTAATCTTTGATTTTGATTGATTAAATGTTGTTAGATGTTAAACCCATTGTGTTAAAAGTGTTACTAGCATCGTTAGTTTCATTTTGGTATGTTGGATGATATGAAAACCTTGCGTTAACATGATTATTGATTTTGTGATTCTTAATTAGGGTTTGATGAAACTTGAAATGAACTTTTGATGCATTGAATGCTTGTTAATGTTGTTAGTAAGTGTTTAGTTGCAATGTGTGTTTGATTACCTTCGAAATGGCATATCATACATGTAAATTGGTTACCCGAATCATGAAATGCGTTTTTAGAACTTGGACCTTTGATTATGAACGTTTAATGCGGTTTTGGGTTGTTGTAGGTGTTGAATTACTTGTTGAAATGTGTCTAGTCGTTTTCTTCGTCAAATTACTTTCCCAACGGTATAAAATACTTGACTTGATTGTTTGCGGATCATAAATTGTGTTTATTTGGTTTTTGGTTCGTGCACTTGAGAGTTGCTGTAAACAGGCCTGGATAATAATCTGGATGCCGTCCAGCATTTTGGACGCCGTCCAGGCTTTCAAACTTGGACGCCGTCCAGCATTTTGGACGCCGTCCAGGCCTTCAAAGCTGGACGCCGTCCAGACAATCTGGACGCCGTCCAGATACCCTGGCAGGCTACTGTCTTCGTTGGTCATTTTTTGAAAAATGTTTACTATGCTACGCACCTCCGATTCACATGTAACTTGTTCTAACGTGCTCATATATGATTAAAAACCTCAGAGAAATAGTTCGGGACCCGACCCGAACGTGTTGACTTTTTCGTTGACTTTGACCCGACCAAGTTGACTTTTAATCAACTTAACCAAATGTTTGTGCAAATTGTTCTAACATGCTTTTATACTCGTATCTTGCATGAAACTTGACAATTTGATTCACATGCTACTTAATCGAGTCGTAACGAGCCATAGGACTAATTGAACATCCTTGACCAATCGCGTTTACCATTATTGATACAACTTACTTGTTTAGGTCAAGACTAGCATTGTTCTTTGCACACGTTTACTTGTTGAAGTACTTTATTACTCGTGCACTCAAGGTGAGATCATAGTCCCACTTTTACTCTTTTTGAACTTACATTTGGGATGAGAAAACATAAACATTTCTTTTACTAAGTGAACACAAGTACAGGAAAACAAACATTCTACATACGAGTTTAGAACAAAATCCTCAATTCGATTATCATTAGTTACACTTGCCGGGTGTAAGCGAGAACTTATGTTTTATGGATCCATATGGGTTTGACAAACCCTCATTCAAACGGTTCGCTACCGTTTACGAATGAAATATATTTTCGAGAAACAGTGTATGTTCTAGCACTAAGTGATGGGGTTCAATGGGAGAAATGTTAAGCATTGATAATTGGGTGCTCGTGAAACAAATTTTGGAATGGTTAACTATTAATTCGATATTGCAAATCTTGTGGTTCAATCTACTTATTTACTCACTTACTTACTTAAACCTATGATTTCACCAACGTTTTCGTTGACAGATTTCTATGTTTTTCTCAGGTCTTTGAACGATATGTGTTACATGCTTCCGCTCATTATTTTGATACTTGCTTTGGATGTCGAGTATTTATGCATACATGGAGCATCTTTTGGCTACTTTTAAATTGTGTCGCATAGGTTTCATTTGTACTTATAACTTTGTAACGTAACTTTTGGATGAACAATTGTTGTAAACTAGGGAACAATCTTTACTTTTGCAATGAATGCGACATATTTTGGTCAAACGTTATTTTAAAGACTTATGACCACGTAACGGGACCTAAGTAGTAGGCGCCGTCAAATGACAATTTTGTCGGGTCGCTACAATATATATACCACAACATGTAGTTTTTACAATTTTGTAACGTTCGTGAATCGCCGGTCAACTTGGGTGATCAATTGTCTATATGAAACTTATTTCATTTAATCAAGTCTTAACAAGTTTGATTGCTTAACATGTTGGAAACATTTAATCATGTAGATAACAATTTCATTTAATATATATAAACATGGAAAAGTTCGGGTCACTACACGATGCATTAGCTACCGAAATGGTTTGATTTCTATAAAGATAGCATTAGCTACCATCGGTGAGAAATTTTTGCATTGCACGACGCATTAGCTACCGATTGGTGAGATTGTTTTGCATCTTAGTTGTATCATCTACCATAGGTGAGATATTTTTGCATTGCACGATGCATTAGCTACCGTTGGTGAGATTGTTTTGCATTAGCTACCCTCGGTGAGAAATTTTTGCATTGCACGATGCATTAGCTACCGTTGGTGAGATTCCGGTGTTCTTCATATGAATAATTTTTACAGCAGTGAGTAGACCTGCACAGAATGTTTTCGAAATATGAGTATCTTATGGTCTATTATATAATTGGAAATGATTGATTATGATAAACTAATGAACTCACCAACCTTTTGGTTGCACTTTAAAGCATGTTTATTCTCAGGTATTAAGAAAATCTTCCGCTGTGCATTTGCTCATTTTAAGGATATTACTTGGAGTCATTCATGGCATATTTCAAAAGACGTTGCATTCGAGTCGTTGAGTTCAACAAGATTATTATTAAGTCATTGATAGTTGATATAATATGAAATGGTATGCATGCCTGTTAACTTTCGATGTAATGAAAGTTTGTCTTTTAAAAACGAATGCAATGTTTATAAAATGTATCATTTAGAGGTCAAATACCTCGCAATGTAATCATATGTTATTGTATTCGTCCTTATGGATTAGGACGGGTTGTCTCAAAAGTGGCTAAGAAATGAACTACCTGCACCGAACCTCATCAAACCTAAAGCGAATATAAAAAACCACTACAAAAATGCTCTAAAAAAACTATTCATGAACCAATTTTTTCTTACGCTTTTGTTGATACTTATTTTTAACCAGCGCATGAGAGATCTCACTAGAATTAATTAGGTTAATCGTAACCATTTCGCTCTCGGCCATACAAGTTAAAAAAACTGAAAGTATATAGCCTAAATTAGAACAAAAATGAAAATATACGACTTATTTGTAGGTCATAAACTTTTAGTTATTATCCAAGTCATCTTTAAAGAAAAATAATAAGTGCCACATAAGTATTTTAAATGGTCCATCAGGTAACGTAGTATGCCACATCACCTCATTTTTTATTCGGTTTATAAGTTCAGTGCGTTCAGATTAATATACTTTTTGAAAGTATATGTGACTAGGGGTGTTCATAATATCCGAATCCGAATCTGGAATTCGAATAATCCGAAAATTCGATCCGAAAAATCGGATATCCGGATTTTCGGATATCCGAAAATCGGATATCCGATTTTTCGGATTCGGATATCGGATGCCATTTTCCAGAATTTTTCGGATATTCGGATATCCGAATATCCGAAACTACATATAGATATTTTTAGTATATATTTTATGATATCCTTAATTACTAATATTGTATGCCAATTAGTCATTTGAGAAGCAAAAATAACTAGAAATGTGCCATGCATCTCAGCCTTATATAATTATAATATTTGCTTTTGAACAGATTGATGAACGTAACTAACGAACGTATATATGTGTAACTATATAATATCAAGTGTAATATATGCATCAAATGACCCATACATCTCAGCTCACGAAATTAAACATGAGTATATTAACATCGAAATAGGAAGCCAAATACATCAGCTGTGATTAAAAAACGTTTTCAGTCCAAGGCAATTAGATCTCAAATTAAATTTAAGGTTCGGATATTTGGATAATCCGATATCCGAATCCGAAATTTCGGATATCCGAAAATTGGATATCCGAAATTTCGGATTCGGATATCGGATGGGCAAATCCACTATCCGAATTTTCGGATATCCGAAATTCGGATATCCGAATTTTCGGATATCCGGTTTTGAACACCCCTATATGTGACATACACTGATATTTTTTTGGATTTGTAACCAACATTGAAACAAAAGTGAGAGCATGAGGCGTATTTATAGCTTTAACTCATAAAAATAATGTGTAAGAGTTCCATTCATATTTATACGCATATTTATATTTTTGGTCCGTGCAAATTTGTTGTTTAATATTTTAGTTAAAAAAAACATGCTGGCCTCACCGTCCATTTGCACCAATCACTTTTCAAAATCGTTTACGGGATTTAGTATATTATATAATATAATTTGAACGCTTCCAGATACTTAAGAGTTTCGGATCGTTCACTAAGTTGCTCCTAAAAAGTCTTACTTTCAAAACTGACTGAAACTTACTGAGAACATATCTTGAGCTGGCCATGAAAAAGAGTCGGAAACAGTCACGTGATACTCGGATAGACCGCATATATACATCCAAGTAAAATCATTTTTTTCCGGTAGCTTGAATAGGACAAAGAACTTATTCTTTTAGCGGTTTAATTAACTTTTTAAGACAACATAAAAAATTGTAAGGCAAATCCAATAAAATCTAGCATTTGTGGCCTGGGAACATCGAAAAAAGCAGCAGTTGCTTAAGATGTGTGTATTAGAGCATCCATGTAAAGAATTAAGGTGGGATTAGTGGCCACCAACATTACTTGATAAATGTGTTAAAGGCATCTTATTATTAAGTAGGTGGATATCTCACTTACATATTTATCAAAAAATTTATACATTTTAAGTGGCGTATCGTGTCACATCGTAAGAGGCATAACACTAGTTCATATTCTAGGATTAATTTGTATTTCAAAAGGCGTCATTCCCCCTATATACTAACACTCACCAAAATTTTAGTAGTTTTAGTTATTTTGGGATGTAGTTTTAAGTTTGCGTTCACACTGCAATCGGTCCCTCATCTTTACCTCAATTTACAAAATAACCCCTCAAATTCACATTTTTTAAGTGGTAAAAAGTGTAACTATAGAATTTTACTAAAATAAAATAAACTAATTCCTCCCGAATTTTTAGAGGGCTCTATACTAATACTCACCAAAATTTTTGTAGTTTTACTTATTTTGGGATGTAGTTTTAAGTTTGCGTTCACACTGCAATCGGCTCCTCATCTTTACCTCAATTTACAAAATAACCCCTCAAGTTCACATTTTTTAAGTGGTAAAAAGTGTAAATATAGAATTTTACTAAAATAAAATAAACTAATTCCACCCGAATTTTTAGAGGGCTCTATCTTCTCGCTCGGTACGAGTTAAATTTTTCCGAACCCACCGTTCAACTCAAAAAAATCTTACGACCACAACGGGACTAACTATACGCAAAACGGACACTTAAAAAAAAGCCAAATACCTCAGACTATATTCAATACTTATACACACCTATAATACGCTCCGTTAACTATGAATACGCAACCCAAAGGCCCCGTTAACTATGAATACGCAAACCAAAAGCCCCGCGGCATCGCTCGGGCTCCTTTTTCTAGTTAGTACGAATACGAACTATATCATTAGTTTGTAAAACAGTTTATCCACTATTAAAAATTGCGGCATTCGCCAAGACAATTATTATATTCAGGACATTGCATATATGTCTTGATGCAACTGTTACATAATGTAAAACCCGTCAGGATTATTGTGTTATTGATCAGCTATTTATAACGATTACATAAAATCCTAATAGCCTACTACACTTTAATGGACCCAAGCCCACAATCGGGTTGGGCCTAACCTATCACTAACACTCCCTCGCAGTTCGAATAGCGAAATGCGAAAGTTCGGACTGAGAAAACGCTAACAAATAAACAAAAAATAACTTCTTCTTTTTTTTTCTCTCGTATTTGTAGCACTGAATTGATTGATAATCGTTGATTGGTTGTGTTGCTTGAGTGTGTTTCCTTTTCCGTAACGTTTTTTTTACGTCGTGGCTTGCTTGCCTAAGGATTGAGCAAGACTTGGGCATAGAACTTTTGTCGACGATAACAGTCATCTTCAACGGCGCAAAAGAATGTTTTTTTTTATTCCTCTTTTTTTGGGTTTGGAACCTAATCTAGCTAGGCGGCTCATCCTCACGCCGATTATTGAGGTAAAAGGTTGGCCAGAATAAAAGATAATAGAAAAAGATAAAAAGGGTAATAAATATTTCTGTTGGTAGCGGCTGATCTTGTTTGAGTTGGACGGTAGTCTTTGTTTTATTTTGCAACGTGTGAAAGAAAAAGAAAAAAAAAATTTGATCGATGAAGACCTCTGTTGATATGGACAAAACGTGTATGTGGGATTGGGAATAAGATGAATTTTATGAGAGGTGGATTAAAAAAAAAAAATTACAAATCTTGTGCATTCGTCTACCAATAAAGTTGCAACAGAAGAAACATTGATAATTTGATTTTTTGATAATGGTACAACTTTGAGATTGGATATGATAATCATAAGAAAATAGGGAGATGGTGATTTAGAGAAGAAGAACAAAAAATCGAAAAGGAATAAAGATACACGGCTGTGTAGGATAGATATGTTAGGGTTATTTGACGGGGCGGTATAGAGATAACGGCTCGTGGCGGCCGACTAAGTCTAGGGATCAAACCTAAGCTCTTGATACCATTTTTTTTTTTAGAAAAGCAAGCAAAGAAATATTATTAATCCACCAAAACACGAGGAGTTCTAAGACATTATGTCTAGAACTAGAGCACACGAAAATACAACCAACATCACGAGGTAACTAGTTGCAAAGCATGCAACAACTACATATATACAATTACAAAATACTAAGATACTTATTCGGATTAGAGAGCCATACTAACCACTCAAGTTTTTTCCCCTTGAGTCTATTAGAAATCCACACGAAAGAAGATATTTGAATCTCGCTTAAAGCAACCGGACCGCTCCAATTTTTTCCTTTAAAGATTTTGTTATTACGATTCTTCCAAATATAGTATGCACAAGCCCATTTAACGGCTTGCCAAACTTTGCTACCACGACTTGAAGATGCCACATTGATGTCTTCGTTTGCAATTTTGGATATAGAAAAATTATTGAAATTGCCCATACCCCACCATCGGTATATTCTCATCCATACGTCAAGAGCATGATTACTAAATATGAGGGTATGGTCTACCGTTTCGAGATCTCCGTCGCAAAGGGGACATCTAGTGCTATTGAGGTCAATGCCCCTTTTGTCTAGCTCAACACGAACCGGTAAACGCTTTTTAAGAGCCCTCCACATAAATATTTCAATCTTTTTCGGAATAAGATTATTACGGATAGTGGGAATGATGTTAGTAGTATTACCAAGTATTTTCTCCTCGATGATGGCAGTGAGTTGCTTGACTTCAAAACCTTTGTTGCTGAACGACCAGCTCCACGAATCTGTTTTTGATACATCGAAATTTACAGCAGAAACCAGCGTAGCAATCTGATCCAGATTGCCCAAAACCCGCCCCAAAATATCTCGAACCCAGTCCCACTTCAGAATCAGTTCACCATTCTCCTTTGCCACACGATCACGAAAAGATGCTTCCTTGTTTCTGTCCACTCTGCACAGCCTCGGGAAGACATCACATAACTTGCATCTATTGCACCATTGTTCATTCCAAAATGATGTTGAATCGCCATTGCCAATAGTCTTTACGAAAGAGCTTTTAAATGGAACTTGAAAATCTTCTAGAGTTGTACCTGTCATAACAATATTCTTCCAAATACCTAATGTTGATTGATGGGTAAACTCATCACCCAACATTAAGCCACCACAATTGCCATATAAACTTCGAATTACCTTGACCCATAGGGAGTTGGTTTCGGTTTTAAACCTCCACCACCATTTCCCTAATAGGGCAAGGTTTTTCGCACGTAACGAGCCAATATTTAACCCCACGTTCCCATAAGAATTAATCACATTTTCCCATTTAACCCATGAAATTTTTTTAGTGTTCCCCGTCCCGCCCCAAAAAAAAGATTTCCTCACCCTCTCAAGAGTATTTATCACACATAGCGGAGCGCGAAAGAGCGAAAAGTAGTACAACGGGAGACTATTTAGAACGGATTTGATAAGAACTACCCTTCCACCAAAAGACAACGATCTCACTTTCCAACCGGAGAGTCGACTATGAAACTTATCAATCACCACTTTCTAATGACTAGCTTTGTTCATTTTTGACCCAATCGGTAGTCCAAGGTAAGTACATGGGAAAGAACCCACTTGGCAACCAAGAAAATTCGCAACCACATTCACTTCATGAGATTCAACTCCAATACCAAAAACTTTACTTTTATGAAAATTCACCTTGAGACCCGAAGCAAGTTCGAAACATTTCAACAAATTACCAAGACTATTGATATTCAGCCTACTCCATTCTCCGAAGAAAATGGTGTCATCCGCATATTGTAGGTGCGAAACGATAATTCTATCTTTCCCGACTTCGATACCTTTAAACATGCCTTTTTCTAATGCAACTTTCGTAAGGATGTTCATGCCTTCGGCCGCCAAGATGAATAAGAATGGAGATAATGGGTCTCCTTGACGAACTCCCCTTTCGAATGAGAATTCACGAGAAGGAGAGCCGTTAATAAACACGGAAATTGAGGCCGAGGACAAACAACATAAGATCCACTTTCTCCATTTCTCACCGAATCCCATACATTTCATTACCTCAAGAAGGAAGCACCAATTGATACTATCAAACGCCTTTTCAAAGTCCACTTTAAAAATAACGCCCTTTTTACGATTTACCTTCAAGTAATCTATCGTTTCATTGGCGATTAGCACTCCGTCAAGAATATAGCGACCCTTTAGGAATGCACTTTGTTCGGGTCCAATGAGTGCCGGGATGACCTTTTTAAGACGATTTGCAAGTAATTTAGACACGATTTTGTAGTAGCTACCGATTAGGCTAATTGGTCGGAACTCACCAAGTCCTTCCGGATTATCCTTTTTCGGGACAAGGGTAATAAACGAAGCATTGCATCCTCTAGAGATCTCGCCCTTCTCCCAAAACCAATTAATAGCATCAATAAGATCACGTTTTATAATATCCCAAAATTTTTTATAGAAACGTAAATTGTACCCATCCGGCCCGGGGGCTTTAGAATTGCCACAATCATTAATAGCATCACGTATTTCGCTTTCTGAGAATGGGCATTCAAGATCAGTTGCGTCTGTATTACTGATCGTGGGGTAATTGAGGCCATCAAGTGAAGGCCGTAGGGTATCAGTTTCTTCAAAAATTGATCGAAAATGGTTCAACGCTTCATCTTTAATTTCGACCGGATTCTCGTTCCATACCCCATTAATATTAAGACCCCGGATGTTATTTTTGTTGTACTTGTTGCGTATAAACCCGTGAAAAAACTTTGAGTTTTCATCCCCGTCAATGGCCCAACGTATTCGAGCTTTTTGCTTTAACATACTTTTTTGGTATTTTCCTTTTCAAACCATTTCTTCCTGTTTTCTTTCCATAACTCTAACTCAGCCTCGGATAAAGTCCCTTCTTCCGCTTTTAACTCGAGAATCAAGGCACCCTCTTTAGCCTTATTTATATCCTCATCAATTTTTCCAAACTTCCGGATACTCCATTCCTTTAGCTCAACTTTTAAATTTTTTAATTTGTTAAGAAACATGAGGTCTTTACGGGAACCTGTCGAAATCGAGGTACACCATGACTATTCTGTTATACTTGAAAATTCCGGATCATCCATCCATCCATCAAAAACTTTGAATGGCTTTGGGCCAAAATCTTTATCTTCATCTTTTAACAATATTGGACAATGATCAGATGTTAATCTATCCATGGCCACGGCTGAGAGACATCCCCAGGATGAGACGAATTTTTGAGAACATAAGAATCTATCAATTTTGCTAAACTTGATTCCGTTATCGCATACCCTCGTGAATTTCCTTCCACCGATTGGAATATCAATTAGATTATTGTTGTTGATGAATGAATTGAATTTTCTTGCTCGGGCCTCAATAAAAACACAATTAAGTCTCTCACTTTCGTCTCTAACGTCATTAAAATCACCACAAAGTACCCATGCTTCATCCGAATCCTTTTCAATTAGA
The DNA here is from genome assembly GCF_046630445.1 of Rutidosis leptorrhynchoides. Taxonomy (NCBI): domain Eukaryota; kingdom Viridiplantae; phylum Streptophyta; class Magnoliopsida; order Asterales; family Asteraceae; genus Rutidosis; species Rutidosis leptorrhynchoides. Next base: position 615,100,013 of record NC_092333.1, on the reverse strand, counting down.
CTCGATAGCTTATCCCAAAGGATATGCTTTTTTGAATTATCATGGGGTCCGTACACATTGAGAACGTTCAGAATCATACCATTCGACTTCCATGTACCTCGGATGCCAATAACACGATCAAAGTTAAATACATCAATAGCTTCAAAAAGTAGTGTATCCCAAATCAATAATTGTCCACCCGATTTCTCGACCATAGGTTGTTGTATAAAATCGCAATCATTTGATCCCCAAAAGGATTGTATCCATACACGATCTACAAGATGGAGTTTGGACTCTTGTATAGCAAAAAAAGATGGTTTTTCCTTTATGATAATATTATTTTTTTGGACCATATTTGCTATGAATCCCAGACCCGAATCCCCTAATATTATAGGTAATTATCTTCATTAATAAAACAATAATTTACGAAGAAAGAGTGAGTTACCTATAACCCAGAGGGTTTCCTCTGCCACTACAAGCCTAATTGGCAGCCATATTCATACACTCCTTTTGAGTTCAAAGAATTGAAAGAGGAGGATGGATTGCCTTTATTCAAATCTTTCGTGCCAATAGAGTTCGACGAGTTACTCTTTGTAGGGATCTGTTTAGGTTAGGAATGACTTGAATTTAACGCACATGATGTACACTGAGATCTAAATTGCTGCTGATTCGACTTGTTTTTCCTTGCACTATTCTTCAGATTCATCATACGAGAAGAAGTTTTCCATTTACGAATACCGGTCCAACAACAATCTTTCTTCAATGGATTAGGAGTTTTAGAAGAAACTCCCTTGGATTTTTTCGTATTCGGTGTTTTAGGATCGGTGGAGTTGATCGCTTGTGAAGAACCGTCATTGTTGCGTGTCTGATTGGTGTTAGTAGCTTGTATGTTAACCCGGTCCATTCCATCAACAATTGGGTTAGGCCCTTTTGCTGTTTCTATTGGCCCACAGTTTGCCTCCTGATCTAAATCCAGTCCATGATTTTGGACCACTTCAATACTTAGTCCTGTTGGGCTGGGTGACTTCCGATTGGCCACATTACTAATTGGACATTTAACAGCATTATTATTATTGGACTCATCATAACTTGGACTGCTAACTGGACTATTATCGTTGGGCCCGTTAATATCAAATGTGTCTTTAATGCATTCAATGATGTCATCCTCGAAAAACGTAGCATCATTATGTACCTCTTCAGATTTGCCAGCAGAACAATTCGATTTACCTTGGGGCCCATGCCCATCATGAACACAAGCATTAATTATGTTTTCAACTGATCTGTCTCCCTCTACCCCACACCTAGTCTCTTCATCTTCTTGAACCTCCGGTTGATTTTTCCGGTTGGGCTTACCTGAAAAATGATAGAACCATATTAAATGATAGAACCCCGTCAGGATCACTTTATCATTGATAGATATTTATAGCGATACAAGGAATATAGAAACCCTAGGTAACCCTAACGGACCCAAACCCACAATCGGACTTGGGCTAACCTAATCTATCTAACACTCCCCCGCAGTCCGAACGGCGAAATCGCGAAAGTTCGGACCGGAAGGAAACACAAAACATAAAAAGAATAAATAAAAACACAATTTTCTCTCTAATTTGTTGTATCGAATTGATTGATATCGATGATTGGTTGCGTTGCTTGACTGCGTTTCTTTTTCCGTAACGTTTTTTTTTTTTTCTTTACGTCGTGACTTGCTTGCCTAAGGATTGAGCAAGACTTGAGCTTTGAACTTTTATCGTCGATACAATCTTCTTTAACGCTGTAAAACAAGAGAGTTTTTTTTTTCTTTATATATTCCTCTTTTTTCGGAGTTTGGAACCTAGTAAGGCTAGGCGGCTCAGCCCCACGCCGATTATTAAATGGTTAATAAAAACAAACTACTGTATAAAGGATATTAAAAAAAAAAGGGGAAATGATCGCTGCATGACTATGCAGCCAACAACATGCACGTGAAGTTATTTTTTTATTGCTTTTTCATGCTAAAATAAATACACAAAATACAAGAATGAGCGTTTAATTGTTTGAGTTCAATTGAACACTATTTAACAGTGGGTGCGTATGTGTTTTGATTTTTATGTTTCACTCCTACAAAAAACAAATTAAAAAGGCAAAGAAATGATGGAATATTGGAGATGCATATGCAGCTAATTAGCTACATACTTTTGCACTATGTTTTGCCCTAAAAAAATTGAAAATAACCAAAGATTAGAAAAGATCGACGGCTGTGGAAGTCTTTTGATGATGGTTGTGATTGTGATAGTGTAGATTCATGATGGCTCTTTTGAAGAATAAAATAAAAAGTGAAGATAAACTTATGAAACTTAATTAATTGATAGATAGCAGAAAGAAGAAATATAAATAACGGTAGCACTACTTTTGGCACTTGTTCTGATGTGCTTCTTCTGATATATGTGACAAAGATAAACTGCAGAAAAGACAAAATTTCATTCCTCGTCCCTGAACTTTACATCAACTTTGACTTCTCGTCCTTTTTCTTTTTTTTGTGCATCCCTCGTCCCTAATGTATCACAATTGTACATCCCTCGTCCTCCCGTCTAGTTTCTGTCAATTTTGACCGTTAACTCCATCACGTGTAGAACATGTGAGGGTATTTTAGTCATTGTATCCTTTTTTTCATCACGTGTACACATGTATCCTATGTGCAGGTGTGCATTATACCAAAATATTATAAAACAATATATATATATATATATATATATATATATATATATATATATATATATATATATATATATATATATATATATATATATATATATATGGTATTATTTAGAAAGGCACGAAAAAGCATTTTTTAAAGAAAAAATTGCAATCTAGGTTTTAGTATTTACGAATACATACCTTTTCTTGAAGGGTAAATTAGAATTATAAGAACTGCAGGACGCATTGGTGAATGAGGACGTGGCAGTAAGATGATTGTCGGGCGAAGAATCTGTGGGAAGATTTGTGACACGAATATCTTCATCATCAAGAATGGGAAGAACAGCCATTGTTGTTGTTTTGAAGTTGCTGCAATTAGCGATTAATCAATCTCTGATAGAATAAAGTATGGGTTTTAACAGTCGAAACCCTTATGTGTGTTATCAGAACCACCATCACTGTAACCATCACCGTAACCACCATCTTCAGAACCAACATCACCGGAACCACTTTCCGGCCAAAATATTCACTTTCCGGCAATTTCAGGGACTGTAAATACGTTTTGAGGATTGTTTCAGATTCGTGTGGTAATGAGGATACTAGATCTAGCTTCAATTTCATGTTCTAATGGGGAAATCAAATTTTGATATTTTTGGTGGAAAAAAATGATGACGATGATGATGAATTTGGGTTGAAGATGAGACGATCTCCCCTAAAATCGATTAGGTGTTCATGATGACGAGTTTATAATTTGATTTCTTGATTTTGTAGAAGTATAAAATTAGGGTTTTTAATTTGTGGATGATTAACTTGAGATCTCAAATGAGGATGATGAAGAAATGATAAGTTAAATAATAAAGAAAATAAATAAAATAAAAAGACTAAAGTACCCTCATATGGTTTGCACATGACTGAACAAACGGCTGAAATTGACAGAAACTAGACGGGAGGACGAGGGATGTACAATTGTGATACATTAGGGACGGGGGATGCACAAAAAAAAAGAAAAAGGACGAGGAGTTAAAGTTGATGTAAAGTTCAGGGACGAGGAATGAAATTTTGTCGGCAGAAAACGTAAATACAATAAAGATAAAATAGAATAGATAGATGTCAAGCGGAGAGTAAAAAAGAAACAGAAAGATATTTGCACAAATGCGGCTGCGTTTTACAGATGCGGCCACAATTTGATGATAGGGTATTTTGGTGATTTAGGTTTGGGGGGGGGGGGGGGGGGGAAGTTGACTAGGTTACAGGCAGTGACGATTCTAGGATTATAATGCAATGGGGTCCCGAATTTTTTTTTCACTACTAATTATATTTAAATGCTATTTTAGTGGTAATTTACTTTCAAAAAACTACAAACACGAAAAATATATGGTGTCCGAGTAGTTAAATTTAGTGGTGTCCTAAACAATTTAAAAAGAAAAAACTATAAATTTAAAAAATATATGGGGTCCTTCAGTTAAATTTAGTGATGTCCCATACAATTTAAAGAGTATTTTCTACTAAAAAATTTCAAACTAGCGGTTTTCCGTGACCCCACGGGTATACATTTGAAGTCGCCACTGGTTACAGGATCGAATCCCCTCTGATACCATGTTACATACGTAAACCCCGTCAGGATTATTGTGTTATTGATCAACTATTTATAAATATTACATAAAACCCTAATAGCCTACTACACCCTAATGGACCCAAGTCAACAATCGGGTTGGGCCTAACCTATCACTAACAGCGACGAATGATATTTTACTTAAATAGATATCTTAATTAGTTAGTGAAAGAATAACTGCAACGTTTTTAAATTACATTTATTATTTAATTATTTATCTAAGCTAAATCTAGGAGCTGTACAGAGTAGGGATGACAATGGATACCCGATCCAGTGGATATCCATCCGATCCACCCGATTATTCGTGGATATGGACGATCTAAATAGATATGGATATGGATATGGATATGGATATGGATGAAAAAATTTCATCCATGGATGAACCCGCTTCCACCCGAAATAACTAAATATATAAATTTATCACTCAAATTAGTGTCATTTATGTAGTGATATTTCATTAATTATATTCATATTCATCTTTCGTTATATTTTTTCTAAAAATATAATTTTATTCTTATATTTTGTTTTGTTTAATTTAAATATATTTATCGTACTTTGGTGGTTTAAATGTGATTCCATGTAACTAAAAGTAAGCAACTTACATGTCGATATCTTTACACATTTAATAGGCTATTTATTAAATATTTGTTATATAGATTAGTAAAAATGTGACTTTCGGTCGCATAAACTATTAAATTTTTTTTACCTTTAATCGTATATAATGAACCACCGCTTATAATTGTTAAAAATAAGATAAATTTAAACGGATATGGATAATTATCCATTAACCCGCTTCACCCGACGGATATGGATATGGATGGATGAAAACTAAAAAAAAATAAATGGATATGGATATGGATACGACCTTACCCGATCCATATCCGATCCATTGCCATCCCTAGTACAGAGCACATAGGTTGAATATTTACTTTTGCAATCTATGAAAGATCATGTATATATATATATATATATATATATATATATATATATATATATATATATATATATATATATATATATATGGGCAAATGGCCCGAAAAGGTAACATATTTTGACAATTTTGCCAATAAAGGTAATATGACTTTTCCAGATGCCCGAAAAGAATGTTTGTTTTAATTTGGAAGTCGAAAAGGATTATAATTTGAAAAAGTGTTAAATTGAGGTAATTTTTGCTGTAATATGACTTTTCCAGATGCCCAAAAAGAATGTTTGTTTTAATTTGAAAGTCGAAAAGGATTATAATTTGAAAAAGTGTTAAATTGAGGTAATTTTTGCTGAAAAAGTGTATCAACGTGTATTGCCAGATTTGCAAAGGAAAATAATAAAAAAACGCCACATCAGCAAAAATTACCTCAAATTAACATTTTTTCAAATTATAATCCTTTTCGACTTTCAAATTAAAACAAACATTCTTTTCGGGCATCTGAAAAAGTCATATTACCTTTATTGACAAATTTGGCAAAATAGGTTACCTTTTCGGGCCATTTGCCCTATATATATTGCACGATCCGTAGCTAAGCTTAAAATGAGTACAAACTGAATAAACAAATGTGGACCACAAAATATCATAAAACTTCATTTTAACTTAAAATGTATGGAAGAATGAAAAAGAAATTTTTTAATTATGATTAATAAAAATTAATCATATAAAAGTTAACATATTATGAACCACCACCACCACCACCACCACCACCCCCCCCCCACCCGCCACCACCAACCGCCACCACCACTCCCCACCACCAACCGCCACCACCCACCCACCCACCACTACCACCACCACCACCAACCACCACCACCACTACCGCCTACCACCACCACCACAACCCACAACCACCAACTACCACCACCACCACCACCCACCACCACCACCACCACCGCCACCATCAACCACCACCAACCACCACCACCACCCACCACCTACCCACCACCCACCATCTACCAACCACCAACCACCACCCACCAACCACCACCCACCAACCACCAACACCACCACCCATCACCCACCACCCACCACCACCCACCACCACCCACCTTCACCCACCACCCACCACCAACCACCACCACTGCCACTACCACCAACAACCACCCATCACCACCAACCACCATCAACCGCCAACACCATCCACCACCACCAACCGGCACCACCAATCACCACTAACACCACCAACCGCCACCACCACTCCCCACCACCACCAACCGCCACCACCAACCGCCACCACCACAAACCACCACCACTACTCCTCACCAACTACCACCCACCAACCACCCCCACCACCACACACCACCACACACCACCACCACCCACCACCTCCCACCACCAACCACCACCACCCACTACGACCACCAACCACCACCCACTACGACCACGAACCACCACCACCACCCACCACCACCACCACCCACCATCACCCACCATCCACCTACCCACCACCACCACCACCTACCACCCACCACCACCACCAACCACCTAACCACCCACCACCACCAACCACCACCACCAGCACCTCTACCACCACCCTCCCGCCACCACCAACTGCTACCACCACTCCCCACCAACCACCTAACCACCCACCACCACCACCAACCACCACCAACCATCACCACCCCCACCACCCACCACCAACAACCACCACCACCTCCACCACCACCCACCCGCCACCACCAACCGCTACCACCACTCCCCACCACCACCCACCACGACCACTAACCACCACCAACCACCACGACCACCAACCACCACCACCACCCACCACCATCACCACTACCACCCCCATCACCACTACCAACCACCACCACCCACCACCACCACCACCATAACCCACTACCCACCACCATCACCACCACCACCACCTACCACCACCACCACCACTACCAACCACCACCAACTGCCACCACCACCCACCACCACCCACCTACCCACCACCATCACCACCATCAACCACCCACCACCACCAACCACCATCAATCGCCAACACCATCCACCACCACCAACCACCACCACCAACCTCCACCACCACAAACCACCCCCCGGCCATCACCACCCACCCCCGCCACCACCCGCCCTGCCCCCACCACCACCACCACTCCTCGCCCCCCGCCCCCACCACCACCAGCCATCAAATAGTTATCATTCATCAAATATTTATCATTCATCAGACAATTATAATTCATCAAATATTTATCATCTATCGAAAAATATTTAACATTCATCAAACATTTATCATTTATCGAAAAACGTTTATCATTCATCGAAAAACATGTATAATTCATCAAAAAATAATTATCATTTATCGAAAAATATTTATCATTCATCAAAAAAAATATAATTCATCAAAAAACATTTATCATTCATAGAAAAACAAATATCATTCATCAAATAGTTATCATTCATCAGACAATTATCATTCATCAAATATTTATCATTTATCGAAAAGCATTTGTCATTTATCGAAAAACAATTACGATTCATTGAAAATATTTAACATTCATCAAAAAATATTTACCATTCATCGAAAAACAACTATCATTCATTGAACAGTTATCATTTAAAAAAACAGTTGTCATTCATCGAAAACATTTACCATTCATCGAAAATAATTATCATTCATCGAAAATATCTATCATTCATTAAAAAAATTATAATTCATCGAAAAACATGTATCATTCATCGAAAAACAATTACCATTCATCAAATAGTTATCATTCATCGGAAAATATTTATCATTCATCACACATTTATCATTCATTGAAATTTTTTTATCATTCATCGAAAAACAATTATCATTCATCGAATATATTTCTCATTCATCGAAAAATATTCATCATTCATCGAAAAACATTCATCATTCATCGAAAACATTTATCATTCATCGAAAAACAATCATCATTCATCAGACAATTATCATTCATCAAATAGTTATCATTCATAAAAGCAACAATTATCATTCACTAGAAAAAATTATCTTTGATCTAAGTTATCATTCATCAAATTACCCGATGAATGATAAAAAATACTTGATTAATGATAAAAATATCTTACAAATGATAAAATACCCGATGAATGATAAAAATACCCTATGAATGATAAAAATACCCAATGAATGATAAATATATTTGATGAATAATAAAAATACCCAATGAATAATATAAATAGGTGATGAATGATAAACAAAGAATGATAAAAAAAATATGATGAATAAAAACAAATATGATGAATGATTAAAAAAACTGATGAATGATATAAAAAATATGATGAATGAGAAAAAAATATGACGATTGATAAAAGTATAGTCCAATCAATCAATTAATTATATATATAAACATGATTTCAAATAAAAACTAGTTGAACTTACTTCTTTGACACTACTAGCATTAGAAGAACTTTGACTGATATATCTTCTAAGCTTCCATTAGCACTTGCTTTATGCAAACGTACAACATTTTCCATGTCTTCGATGTGAAAAAAAAAATTCAATGCATATATCTTTTTCTTTAGATCAATGATGGCCTGTGTGTATTATAATCATATGACCAATTAGAGAACTACCATGTTGTAGACATAAATTGTATATCCAGTACCAAAAATTAAGAAGTACCTTTTTGTTAATGTTTATGAAAGAGTCACAAAACTTCTCAATGCATTGAAGTTGTTCATTTTGATGAGATACAAGCTATAAAAACAAGCCTATCTTGCAACACTGTCAAAGGGCACATAGCACCAAGAATATCATTTACTTTTCAACATTTAGAAAGTTAAATTCCAACTACTTTCTTAAATCTTCTGCACCAGCAAAGAATAACAAGATATAACTAACTGTTGAGTCCCCAAAATAATTAAGGATTTAATTATGATAAAACTGTAATTTATTTGCACTAAAATGTTATGTGCAGCCAGCACAAGTTTGTTTATGTATAGACAGCAGATATTGCTGTGTCGAGTGTTTAGTTTGCTGAATAGTCTACCAGCACAAGGTAGACAGTGTTCTTCAATCAGCACAGGATGTATACTTAGCAATTCAATAATATCAAGTGACTCAGCAATGAAGAACCAGCATAGCTGGAATGCAGCTTACTACACAAGACAGCTATGCTCCATTACAAGCATAGTAGTTTTCTGAGTGGTCTACATCAATTGTACTATTCAACAGAAGTCAAAGACAAAGTTGAACAGAAAAGGACACGCGTCGGCGGCTGACAAGTGACCTTACAAGACCACGTGGGAATACAGAAGTTTAACGCATGTGCATACATGTGCTATACTTTATCAATGCCTAGGGAACACAATATTCTATTTGTTTAAACAAATAGTTGTGCCAAACCGAATTGGGGTGTTCCTGCAAATAGCTACCAAAGAGGAAAGAGGAGAGCACGCTCTCTGATGAAGTTGTCCCCACAAGTACAGACATACTATGTACCAGTGGACAATGGAACAATTACACGGATAAAAGGACTACTATAAATTGTTGTATCCACTATTGTAACAACTAGTGGTGTGGGTTTTATTATTTAGAGTCCAAAACGTGTAATAGCTTTAAGTTTATCCTCATAGCTATAATCTAGGTAAATCTGTATCAACCGACTATCATTCCGCCAAGGATAGTTGTAATTCTTTGTGATTTTATCAATAAAGAATAACCGTTGAAAAATACCTCTGACTCTATTTAATTTACTTGCATGAATACTAAATTGTGTTTAACTGTTAAGTTAATTAAAGAGAAATTGTATTCACCCCCCTCTACAATACTCCTGTTGTTAATCAAGGGAACAACAACTGGTATCAGAGCTTCAGTCTTGATGATTTAATATCTTGGATCTGAATTCTCTCATAGATGCATACTCAAATACAGCTTACATTAAAAATGGCTCATCCAATAGACCGCCCAAATTTGATGAAGATGAGTATGAAACTTGGAAGGCAAGGTTCATGCTTCACCTGGAGTATATTGACCCACTTATGCCTGGTATTGCCACAGATGGTCCATTTGTCCCAACTGAAACTATTGATAGCATTTCAGCCACTGCTGACACTCCTGCCATTCCTGGCAGAGAGGTTGTTCTCACTCCAGCCAAATGGAATGCTGAGGACAAACGTCGTGTTGGACTTGAACCTAAGATCAGAACTCTGTTAGCTATAACTTTACCTAATCACCTGTTCAAACTAATTAAGGGAAAACTGAATGCTAAGCTTATGTTAGACTATCTAGATATTACTTATGAAGGCATGGATGAGGTTAAGCAGAACAAGATTATTACTTTGAAAAGAGAGTATGAAATGTTCTTTGCCTATAAGAATGAGACCCTTAAGCAAACCTTCATTAGGTTTAACTCCTTAGTTGCTGACCCGCTTACTTTGAAAATCACATATACTGATTTTGAACAAGTAAACAAATTCATTAACTCATTGTCTGCCAAATGGAAACTAGTGACTGACCCTCTAAGAACCACCCAGACTTTAAAGAACTTTAACATGTCTTCTCTCTATGGTACACTTTGGAACCATGAGAAGGCAGAAGCTAAACTTGAAAGAAAACTTTAAGTATGCCCCCATCACTTCAAAAATCTCTAAAACAGATGATACTGCTCTTATGGTTGCTGCTAAAAAGAAAGCTCAAAAGGCTTTACTGGTTCAAAAGTTGACAGCAGATGAAGAGTCAGCTGAAGATGATGTGGATAGTGGTATTGGGTCTGAAGAAAGTAGTGACGATGAAGATGATGTGGAAGGTTTTACTGAAGGTATGGCTTTACTGGCTAGGCAGTTCAAAAAGTTTAATCGTAATAAAACCAGCAAGTTATACAAAGGGAGTAAGAAACCAAGTGCTAGGTATAACAGCAAATCAGTCAAGGGTCCTAAATCTGAGTGTTACAATTGTGGGAAGGTTGGACATTTTGCTGCTGAATGCATGTACAGAAAACCTTCTGTCTCACATGCTAACTCTTTCTCAAAAGCTAACAAGTACAAGAACAAGTACAAAGGTATGAAAGCTCAGATGAAGGAAAGTGCAAAGGGTGATAAGAAGGGAAAGAAGCCAGAAAAGGTTCTAGTTGCTGAGTATCATGATTGGGATGAAACCAGATCTTCTTCATCTTCTGACAGTGATACTGATGATGATGATGCTGGTTATGCTTCTGGTAAAAAGATGTGTTTGATGGCCAAGGAGGTCGAGGAGTCTGATGAGGATGATAATGGTAGTATGTTCATGGCTGATATGAGGGAAGCTGATCTGAAAAAGGATTCACCTCAATGGAAATCTGAAATGCTGTATAAGGTTGATAATTTTTGAACCTATACTGATGATGAAAAAGCTGAAATGTTTGACTACCTAAGAGTTGATTTATGTAGAGGCAGTAAACGTGAAGAAGTTTTAAAATCTGAAAACAAATCTCTAAATGAAAAACTTAAAGGCAAAAACGATGAAATTAAAATCTTGAAAGATGAAATTTCAAAACTTGAAAAATAAAATTTTGCTTTAAAGTCTCTTCACGTTGAGGCAGCAGAGATCAAGAAATAGCTAAATGATCTCAAAAAGATTGTTGCTTCCTGGTGTACATCTGCTCAACGCACAGCAAAATGTGTGAATGAGCAGGTGCTTGCCCAAGTTGAACCATTCTTTGCTGGTGACTATACTGCTGCTGCTCTTGCAGAAGTTACTTACATGGACCCCATTCTCGAAACTGATCCTGAAGCTGTCTCGCCAAATACTTTTGCCAAGATAATTAAGGGTAAAAAGGTCTTAACAAATAAGTTTGTCAGACCTACAGAGACTCCACCACCGTCCATGAAAGAAATCTTAGAGGATGAAGTAAAAGCCAAGGAAACCAGTACTTCAGTTGATGAAACTACTGATCCCTCAAGCATTTACTACATGACTCCAAAGGAAAGACGCATTAAAAGGGAAATCACTGAAAACAACCAAAGAAAGTCAAAAACAATTGATTCACCTTCATGTTCAAATTCCACCAATGCTGAGCCAGCTGATGAAAATTGTACTGGTCAACCAGGAGCTGCTGACAAGCCAGCAAAACACAATATTGGCAAGTCAAAGGCAGCAATCAAGATTCACACGAATTGTCCGGTATAAGATGACGGGTCAGTAACTTCCCACACTGGCTCGTCGAACAATAAAGGCAAGGCAGTATACCATGATTATGGTACTGGTTCTAAAAGGAAAGCTGCCCTTAAGGGAAAAGCTAAAGTGAACTAAATTGTGGAATCATGTGCTGAATCATCTATCACTGAGATAATGATTGTCAAGCTTGACCAGCTAATAGCTTCCATATCTGAAAGTAGACCCGATCTTACTGCACCCATTTACTCAGTGTATGACCAGTCACCGATAACAAATGTGAGAAAATGCTACAAGTGTGGCAGCAAGTTTCACTTAGCCAACCGGTGTACTCTAACCCTACCCCATGAAATGTCCCGTTCTTATTGATTAAAAACGTTCCATATTAATTGATTTCGTTGCGAGATTTTGACCTCTATATGAGACGTTTTTCAAAGACTGCATTCATTTTTAAAACAAACCATAACCTTTATTTCATAAATAAAGGTTTAAAAAGCTTTACGTAGATTATCAAATAATGATAATCTAAAATATCCTGTTTACACACGACCATTACATAATGGTTTATAATACAAATATGTTACATCAAAATCAGTTTCTTGAATGCAGTTTTTACACAATATCATACAAACATGGACTCCAAATCTTGTCCTTATTTTAGTATGCAACAGCGGAAGCTCTTAGTATTCACCTGAGAATAAACATGCTTTAAACATCAACAAAAATGTTGGTGAGTTATAGGTTTAACCTATATATATCAAATCGTAACAATAGACCACAAGATTTCATATTTCAATACACATCCCATATATGGAGATAAAAATTATTCATATGGTGAACACCTGGTAACCGACATTAACAAGATGCATATATAAGAATATCCCCATCATTCCGGGACACCCTTCGGATATGATATAAATTTCGAAGTACTAAAGCATCCGGTACTTTGGATGGGGTTTGTTAGGCCCAATAGATCTATCTTTAGGATTCACGTCAATTAGGGTGTCTGTTCCCTAATTCTTAGATTACTAGACTTAATAAAAAGGGGCATATTCGATTTCGATAATTCAACCATAGAATGTAGTTTCACGTACTTGTGTCTATTTTGTAAATCATTTATAAAACCTGCATGTATTCTCATCCCAAAAATATTAGATTTTAAAAGTGGGACTATAACACACTTTCACAGATTTTTACTTCGTCGGGAAGTAAGACTTGGCCACTGGTTGATTCACGAACCTATAACAATATATACATATATATCAAAGTATATTCAAAATATATTTACAACACTTTTAATATATTTTGATGTTTTAAGTTTATTAAGTCAGCTGTCCTCGTTAGTAACCTACAACTAGTTGTCCATAGTTAGATGTACAGAAATAAATCGATAAATATTATCTTGAATCAATCCATGACCCAGTGTATACGTATCTCAGTATTGATCACAACTCAAACTATATATATTTTGGAATCAACCTCAACCCTGTATAGCTAACTCCAACATTCACATATAGAGTGTCTATGGTTGTTCCGAAATATATATAGATGTGTCGACATGATAGGTCGAAACATTGTATACGTGTCTATGGTTGTCATAACCCGTCCTTAACCATAAGAACGCGTTAGATAACGTATGATTTCATTGCGAGGTATTGACCTCTATATGAGACATTTTTTTGAAAGAAAACTGCATATATTATACATTACAAACCATAACCATTATTTTTGTTACAAGCTTAAGACAATAAAAAGAAGATTAACGTTTAGCGATAATCTTCGACTTACAAACTTTACAAATGATGACAACAACACGGTTTCTAGCATATTTTACAATACAACATCTCGGATATGCAGTTTTATTTTTGACACAAACATGCGTACGCAAGATCCTGGTTAGATCCAACATGATGCAGCGGAAGCTTTAGAAATCACCTGAGAATAGACATGTTTTAAAAAGGTCAACATAAAGTTGGTGAGATATAGGTTTAGTGCCGGCAGCAATATATATATAGACCACAAGATTTCGTATATAAACAGTTTAATAAAAGTATTCTAAGTGGTTGAGCACTCGGTAACCATACTTAACATTTTCACGTCGCATATTCCCTTTAATATGAAATCTTACTACACCGTACCAAGTGTAGTCACAAAAACGAAGTACTGTGCAACCGTTGAATACTGGTCGTCCAGTCCGGTTGGGGTTGTCAGGCCCGATAGATCTATCAACAGGATTCGCGTTTACAATACCGCTGTAAATATTAGTTACCAAGCTACAGGGAAGTATGCCAGTGGTACAACTCAACGTAGAACATATTTTTCAGTTACTTGTGTCCATATCGTAAAACATAAAATACATGTATTCTCATCCCGAAATATTTAGAGTTTAAAAGTGGGACTATATACTCACTCTTGTCTTGATGATATATATAATTTGACTCGGTCTTCCGGTTGATATCACGAACCTATCCATATATAATATATCAATATGTTTTCATTTTTAAACAAACGTTATAAATATATACTTGTTATACTTTTAATACTTTGAATAATTCCTTAGTCCGTAGTTAGCAGTCCGATGTTAGTAATTCAATTTTAATGGTTCATTTTTAGATGTTTAATATACCCGCAATGAAATAAATAAAACCCCCAACGAAATCAATAAAACCCCATCGTATATGTGTTGGTCGAGATTAATCTTGACCCATGGTACCGGTGTTGTCAAATGACATGTTGCGTACATAAAGTACCGGTGTTGTCAAATGACGTGTTGCGTACAAACATGGGATCTTATGATTAATCTTCTCGTATTGTTTACGGGTGATCCTGAACCATATAAAATTGAATTATAAGTACATATATATAAAATATCATGTTATCTTAGAAATATGTGATTTATATCATTTTTTTCCAATTGATCCCGTAGTTGAAATGATCTAGGATAACCAATTTTGTTTCGGTCATAGTTTCTTCGTTACAAATCCGTTTTCGTTGATTCAAATTGCCATCTTCTTGGATCGAGTTCTTCTTTAAGACTATGAACTGTAAATACCTTGGTTTGTATTCAAAATCATACGGCATAAGTGAAACATTAGTGAAACATATGAAGTTACAACAAAATCATTTAATGACCATTTTTCCAAAAATACTTATACTTTGAAAAACCAAGTTTTACCTTGTTAAATTAACATATAAATAAGTTATGTTACATGTCTTGAAGTATTTTAAAAGTTAAGTTAGAAGGATCTATTTAGTTTGCAAACAAGTTTGAAAACATTCAAACTATGTTCTTGTTGTTAAACTTTTGTACCACAAAATAAGATAGCTATATATATATGAATCGAATAAGGTTATGAACATAGATTCTACCTCAAGTTCCTTGGATGAAGTTGCTGTAAAAGAGAAGTAAGAAGCTAGAATCAAAAGGGTGATAGAAGTGGATGAAAGATTGGAAGTAAGTTGGTGTTCTTGGAAGGTTTTCTTGAAGTGTTTTTGTATGGTTTTCTTATGGTGTTTTAGTATGGTTTTTGAAGCTAGATCTTCTTGGAAACTTTGCTGAATTGATTAAGGGTTTTAAGGCTTCAAAGTATGTGTGTGTTTTGGCTAGAAAGTTGAAGTAAAATGAATGAAGATGATGATACATATAAAGGCCTTAAAAAAAACGTGGCATTAGGTGTTCATGGACAAAATTCTAGTTTGTAATCTTGCTAATTAGTCAAGTAATCATCCAAAAGTAATTACCTAGCTCTAAGGGCATGAATAATGGCTGGTTAGGTGGTGATTTTGATGTGTATTTACTATTAGTAAATACGTATAGGAGCTAGGTATGATACGAGTACAAATACTCTAGGTATACGTATAGAAATTTTGTGAAAAATGAAATGAGGATTCAAATATAGCTATCTTTTGTGAATACACTTATATGGTTTTATGTATTTAAGTTCTTTAAAAGTAATTAAATACATTACTTATACAATATATGTATAACATTATAAGTCTTAAGTATATATGTCAAATAACGTTACGTATTGTTATCGTTTTGAAAACTTAAGTTAGTAGTTTCAAAATACACATATAACTTGTTGTTATTAATATAAAATGAGGTATTAAAACATTCTTTAATCATGTTAAATATGTATATATACATATATATACACAAACGTATAATTATCATATATTGTATAGTTCGTGATATCATCGGTCAAACTAGACGGTCAAACGTTATGTAAAACTCTTTTCGGAAACATAAATCTCAACAATTTGGATTGCTTATCATGTTGGCAAGGTTTAATTTATGTAAATATTAATCTTATAAGTATAGAATGATCGAAAAAGTGCGGGTCGTTACATTACCTCCCCGTTAAATAAATTTCGTCCCGAAATTTTAAAATTGTACCTATTTTGCGTCATCGAGAAACAAGTGTGGATACTTTTGCTTCATCTGATCCTCTCATTCCCAAGTAAACTCGGGACCTCTTCTAGCATTCCAACGAACCTTAACAATCGGTATATTACTCTGTTTGAGCTGTTTAACTTCACGGTCCATGATTTCGATTGGTTCTTCGACGAATTGTAGTTTCTCGTCGACATGAATTTCTTCAAGAGGAATGGTGAGGTCTTCCTTCGCAAGACACTTCTTAAGGTTTGAGACGTGAAAGGTATTATGTACTCCGGCGAGTTGTTGCGGTAACTCGAGTCGATAAGCTACCGGTCCAATGCGTTCGATGATCTTGAACGGGCCTACGTACCTTGGGTTTAGTTTACCCCTTTTGCCGAAACGTATCACACCTTTCCAAGGTGACACCTTTAGCATAACCATGTCCCCGACCTGAAACTCTAATGGTTTCCTTCGGACATCGGCGTAGCTCTTTTGGCGACTACGGGCTGTTTTCAATCTCTCCTTGATTTGAACTATCTTCTCGGTCGTTTCGTGTATGATCTCGGGACCAGTTAAATGTCGATCTCCTACTTCATTCCAACAGATAGGAGATCTACACTTCCTTCCGTACAATGCTTCGAATGGCGCAGCTCCAATGCTCGCATGATAACTATTATTATACGAGAATTCTGCTAACGGTAGATATTTATCCCATCCGTTTCCAAAATCGATCACACATGCCCTGAGCATGTCTTCGAGAGTCTGAATCGTTCTTTCACTCTGTCCATCGGTTTGTGGATGATATGCG